>NW_027176975.1:3683170-3696098 GCF_023349555.1 Cebidichthys violaceus | reverse complement strand
AAACGCCCACAAACGCTACAATGGGAAAGTCAAAGGAGCTCAGCATGGATCTGAAAAAGCGAATCATTGACTTGAACAAGTCAGGAAAGTCACTTGGAGCCATTTCAAAGCAGCTGCAGGTCCCAAGAGCAACAGTGCAAACAATTGTTTGTAAGTATAAAGTGCATGGCACTGTTTTGTCACTGCCACGATCAGGAAGAAAACGCAAGCTATCACCTGCTGCTGAGAGAAAATTGGTCAGGAGGGTGAAGAGTCAACCGAGAACCACCAAAAAGCAGATCTGCCAAGAATTAGAAGCTGCTGGAACACAGGTGTCAGTGTCCACAGTCAAGCGTGTTTTGCATCTCCATGGACTGAGAGGCTGCCGTGCAAGAAGGAAGCCCTCGCTCCAAAAGCGGCACCTTAAGGCTCGACTGAAGTTTGCTGCTGATCACATGGACAAAGATAAGACCTTCTGAGGAAAGTTCTGTGGTCAGACGAAACAAAAATCGAGCTGTTTGGCCACAATGCCCAGCAATATGTTTGGAGGAGAAAAGGTGAGGCCTTTAACCCCAAGAACACCATGCTACCGTCAAGCACGGTGGTGGTAGTATTATGCTGTGGGGCTGTTTTGCTGCCAATGGAACTGGTGCTTTACAGAGAGTAAATGGGATAATGAAGAAGGAGGATTACCTTCAAATTCTTCAAGATAACCTAAAATCCTCAGCCCGAAGGTTGGGTCTTGGGCGCAGTTGGGTGTTCCAACAGGACAATGACCCCAAACACACATCAAAAGTGGTAATGGAATGGCTAAATCAAGCTAGAATTAGGGTTTTAGAATGGCCTTCCCAAAGTCCTGACTTAAATCCCATTGAGAACATGTGGACAATGCTGAAGAAACAAGTCCATGTCAGAAAGCCATCAAATTTAACTGAACTGCACCAATTCTGTCAAGAGGAGTGGTCAAAGATTCAACGAGAAGCTTGCCAGAAGCTTGTGGATGGCTACCAAAAGCGCCTAATTGAAGTGAAAATGGCCAAGGGACATGTAACCAAATATTAGCACTGCTGTATGTATATTTTTGACCCAGCAGATTTGATCACTTTTTCTGTAACCCATAATAAAGTCATGAAAGAACCAAACTTCATGAATGTTTTTTGTGACAAAGAAGTATCTGTTCCAATCACTCTATCAGAGAAAAATCAGAGTTGTAGAAATAACTGGAAACTCAAGAGAGCCATGACATTATGTTCTTTACAAGTGTATGTAAACTTTGACCACAACTGTATAGTGCTGGCTAGCAACCCTTAATGGTTGGTTAATTAATAGTCACATAAAAGCACATTGCAGTCATGTGCAGCAATTTATCTACAGATGAGCCCCGTCTAGTTTCAGCCTGGCGAACATGCCAAAGCTCGTGCATTACCCTCTGCACTTTGATACCGGGGCATTTTTGATCGTCATCAATTTGACTAATAAACAAATTGCTGATTAAATTACCAGATTATCTGTATGATGTCTGTGCACAACTGGCATCTCCCTAGCAAGCAACCAAAGTGTATTAACTGTGTGTGTGTGTGTGTGTGTGTGTTGTGTGTGTGTGTGTGTGTGTGTGTGTGTGTGTGTGTGTGTGTGTGTGTGTGAGAGAGAGAGAGAGAAAGATAGGGCGCAATCTAAGACTAATTAATTGAGCATACGTGCAAAACTCCATTTTGTGTTGTATTTCAGGGTTTCCATTGTATAAACCAATGCATTTTCCATTTTTGCTGTTTGTATGCGTGTAAAAAAAAAAAAAAAGGGGGAAATATGCACGGTGCAGTCAGTGATTTTATGAATAAATGAATAATCTAGCAAAAGCAGCTGTAAGTGGACTGGGAAGTTACTAACAAAGTCAGCAGTGACCACCAGCCAGTGGAACTTCTGCACAAGCCTTGACTTGACCGCCCTTTATCCGTGTCGCCCCTTCCTGAAACATCCAAGCCTCTATATTCACTCAGGCCCCCCCCCCCCCCTCCAAAAAAAAAACTGGACAGCTTGGTCACGCAGCAAACGCACGTCATTAGTCACATTTCTTCAGTATTTGCCTTCGCTCCCAAGCACACGGTGTGTGTGTGTGTGTGTGTGTGTGGGTGGGTGGGGGGGGGGGGGGGGTTTGTTAAATAAATGTCCTCAGGTTTTTCTCCACAGCAGGTCAACCGTGGGACGGCCTGCGGGCCAGAGTACGTAAGCGCCTAGATTGCCCCGCCTGTTTTATTAGAGCATGTCGATGTGCCAGGCTGAATGGGCTCATCCAGGAGACCTTCACCTTGATGTTTGTCCCGTCAACACGGTGATGGGGATAGGGGGGGTGGGGGGGATTTTATGTCCAAGAACTGCATCATTGATCCCCTTATCAATAAAAATGCCATCTTATTTATCTTCACATTTCACAGGGCGATGAGGAAATGAGTGTAAACGTGAGAATGGCCCTCCGGTGAATAGGCAGCAGAGGTTGACGCTGGGACCATTTTAGGAAACTAGAATGAATGATTATTCATGTGTGTTCATGTTTTCTATCTTTTTGTCGTCCGTGTTTTCAACTGACACGGGCAAACATCCTCTTCCTTTCAATCATCCGCTGCCGTTTGACCGATGCCCACGCGGTTCAACGCACTGATCGTCCGGCGCCGCCGGGAACTCGTGCTGAGCAAGACGCCGAGTCAGACGCATGCGACCCCGCAGGCACGAGTTCAAGCACATGTTTGCATTTCTTGCGTTGCTTCCCACCATCCACCTGTTGATCTCATGGAGTTTGAAATGTCCCTTTTTAAACAAACCGAGTTGACCTCGGATGATATCTCCCGTTGGCTCGGCAACGAAGTAGCCACAGTTTGTCCTCCTGAGATATTTGTATGTGCTGTCAGTTTTCATGTGGCGATTGTTTTCTACCCCCCCCCCCCCCCCCCCCCCCCCCCCCTCTTTTCCTCACCTATCACACACTTTCCTTATCCGAAGAGAGGGTCTGAAAGGACGGAGGGTGTCTTAAAAAAGGCCCCCCCTTGGAGAAGCAGCGTTCAGGTCTTCTGCTCCACAAAGTCCCCAGAAAGCTGCAGGTCTGCTGAGACCCTCAGCTCCTTTAAATCTAGACTGAAGACTCTTCTGTTATCTGCTGCCTTTAATTGAACCAGATTCAAGGATATTAATCAATTTCCTGCATTTTACTACTATATTTTATTTTCTTACACTGATTTTTTATGTTTTAATGACTGTTCTTAATTGTTTTTAAATCTCCTTTTCTTTTTCACTACGTGTTGATGCTTTAAACGGTTTCACGTGAAGCACTTTGACTTACCTTGTTGTTGAAATGTGCTAAACCTCGAGGCAGAATGTGTGCTAATGGGGCGGTATAAATGAACTTCTCACTACGATAGTCTACATATCCATGGAGCGTGCTGTCACGTTATAGATCATAAAACATGTCTCGGCAGCTTCTCGCACCGTTTGAATGAGATCGAAAGTGCAAAGTAGAGCCTGGGGCCGCGCGCGCCGTGACGATAACGATGCAGCCGGTGTTGTGGCGTCTTCTAGGACACCGAGAGAAGAGCTTTGATAACTCACTTATTGAGGCGGCCTCGTAGACGGACGGTGCTATCCACGGCGTGTGGCATGGCGGCCCCATTGCTTTATTACATGGGAGTGATAACGCACCGTCTGGGCCTCTCAGCCGTTTATTCACGCGCTTCGACGTTTTGATTTTCAGCTGTTATTTTTCTAATATTTCCATCGGTCGCTTTTTGTTTTTCTTCTCTTCCCCAAAATGGTTACTCACAAGACAGAGCTAAACTGAGCATTTACACAAGAGCCTCCGCAAGAGTCAGAGTCATTCATTATTCCATCACAAAATTCCAGTGTGGAACATAAAGAGCACCACACCCGGGGTTAAAAACAGCACTCAGGAGTCTTCAGCTTCCTCACTGTTTCCATTAAAAAACAGAAGTCAAGACTCTTACTCTCACTTTCATCATGACTCTTTCCTCGTTCCTTATATAACTAACTTTACAGGAAAGTGGTAAAACGTTGTGTTACAATAACACAAAGTAGAGAAATGTCCCCAAAAAACCCGGCAACATCGGTTATAGAGCAACGTTCTAAAGAATGCTAACATTAGCCACCACGAGCTAGTGGTCACACCAGACCAAGCAAGGCTGTAGAAGCAACAATGCATCAATTCACGTCTTTGTTTATAAAAAGGCGCCATTTTTAAATTGAATGTATTTTTTCAAGAGGGTGGTGATTGTGCATGAAAGGGAAGCCGCTACAGCATCAAGTCTGCATGGCCAGAAGAAGTATGAACGATGACGACATCAACAATTAAACAGCTGTACTTTTGGGCTTTTTATTTTTTCTCTCCGCTGGTCGAGTCTGGGGCATACTCCAGTGGAACACCGTGTCCCGCTCCAACCCCCAGAAATCACACCGTGGTCCCGTTTCCTCGTCTCTCGGGACACAGAACCAGAACAACAAAACGGAGCGCGAGAGAGACGTCGGTCCTGTTAAGGGAGCTGATGTTCACTCTTTTTTAAAAATAAATAATTGCTTCATCTAGAAAGCGAAACAGAGACAGACAGGTCCAGAGTGTTTGCTGGCACTATGTCCCACAGTGACAAGGTGCGTTGCATAAGATGTTTATTTAAACTTCAAGCAACGGTAGAAAGCTTCTGAAATGGACGTCAAAAATGGACAGAAATCTCTTAAATCAATATTGTGTCAAACAGCCATAACGACAGTAATAGTTCACATGAAAAAGCTACCATGAAATGAGATTGTTTCCCTCTGAGGTCCGATGAATCACAGTGGAGGGAACTTGATTTGCGGATTGATTGGTGGTTAGCTTGAAAAGCCTGATATCTACTACCACACTTAATGAAAACGATTTTCTGTACACAGCCAAGTGCAAAATGCATCTGCAAAACTATAAAAATACACAACTACTTCAAAAATATAATTTTTTTTTGTCTCAATCCGTAGCTAAAATGTTAAATCCTGGCTGGATATTGAACTCTGTGCTTTGGCTTCCATGCAGCCAGGTGTTCATTCGACGTCTCATGCTGCAGCTTCTGGTCTTGCCTCTTCCAAAGATTTCAGAATAAATCTATAGTTCACAGAGAGAAGGCACTGAGATCACAGAGAGGCAGAGCTTTTCTTATTTTTGGGTCAGAAGGACTCATCGTCTGACTGCCCCCCAACCCCCAGAGACCTGATCTGCTCCACGGTCTCCCTCCCAGGATAGGCGGCCTCCTCTGACTCTGCCTGACCGACTGTCACTAGGCTTCCCTTTCCCCTGTTCCTTGACCCCACAGACCCCACAGACCCCGCCATGTCACTCGTGATGTCACTGACACTTGATCTTACGGACAGTCCCCCGTGAGAGCCGCTGCTGTGGGAGGAACGGCCGGGAGCGTAGCTGCTGTTGTAGCTGTGTCCGTGGGAGCCGTTGCTTCCGTGTGAGTTGCTGTGGTTGCTCTTCGAGCGGCTGCACCGAGTCTGAAAGGTTTTACTGAAGGGAACCATATCGAAGGAGTTTTGGCTGCGGAAGCTGCGCTCGGAGCCCGAGTCATGCTGGCTGTCGAGCTTTGAATATCCGTCGGGTTCCTCTTCTCCACCGACGCCGGGGTCTTCCGCAGGTCCGGAGGCCCGGTTGAAGGTCAGATCTAGCAGCCCGTCTTCACGCAGAAACTCCCCGACGGAGGACGGAGGTCTGGGGGGGGTGGAGTCAGCCGGTCTACCTGGAGGAGCGGGCAGGACGCCGCCTACCTAAAGACAGAAGTTACAGGTTTGATGAGAAAAATGAAGTAACAGACTAATTATTAAAAGAACCTCTTTAGGAACTATTCCAAAGCACCAGAAGACACAATAATACAGGCAATACTCAAAACGTTAGGTTATCGGTGTAACCCCGGTTCACTGAGTAGCATGAGTGACATTATGGGATACGCTCCCTTAATGAGCCACATGAATGACAACTTGGTGGCATCAAAAATATAGATCTTCAAATTTGAGATAAACCTTTTATACAATATGTCAAATGTATTTAATTTCATAATTGATCAATATCATTATAAAGATAGTTTTAGTTTCCTTTTAAGTTAAGTGATGAATGTCATTTAAAAAATTTTTTTTTAATTAATTATTTAGATTTTTTGTATTTAATTCATTCTGTGTTTTTGTTTATTATTTTTACAGTTATTTGTCTTTTTTTTTTTCTTCGGTCTGACAGGCCTAGTTTCTATATCTGAGTATGATGTTGGTGTGTTTGGACGAATAAAAACTTTAAAAAAAACCAAAACAAATCAATATCAGTTTTTTTCTCTATAATGAATATTATGAATGAATATTGCAAAATATCTATTGTTGCACCGTCAATTCAATTAACAAAATGATGCGTTGATTGAGCTGCATGGGGCGATGTTTCTCTTGATTGCACAGTGTCATCTGCATATGGCCGACATGTTGGAACTTAGAAAAGATACGGAGCAACATGAGTGTCCCATTGGACTCGTGCAAAATGTCCACTATAGAATGTCCACTATAGAATGTCCACTAATCCTTCGTCTTGTAGCTCTAAAATATCCGGGTCTCCTTCTAGATGTTAAACGTTCTGTGAGTTTTTTGCGAGTTGTTGAGACTCAAATATACAATCTTTGTAAAAGAAAAAGCTGCGATAAAGGAACATATGAGAAGTGAAAACATTGACAGTAAAATGAAATGCAAACAGTGTTGAATAGGGATTTTGTGAGAACGAAACTGTATTTAGACTCGGGGTGAGTAACAGATCATCTGGTGGGTTAATTAAGTCAACACCACCCAAAGAAATGACGGGAATCTGACCAGTGAAGCATAATGAAACTGAAAGGCCTTTTATTAAACGTGATGCAGTTCAGCAGTTCAGCAATTCAGCAGATCAGCAGATCAGCAGGTAAGGAAGCAAGTTTGTGGTCAATTCACCCTTCAATCAAAATGCAACATTAGCGACATTTTTGGGGCTGTTAAACTCAATGGGAACATGAAACCGAAGCTATAACACCATCACGTCGCTCTTTCAAACACATTTCCCAATCATGGCCCTGCAGCATACCTTCATTGAAGACGACGCATCGGTCTTTGCCTCCCGGCGCTCTGACCCTGCAGTCAGCGACTCCGCGCCGTCCACAAGCGGTCCGACCGTAGAGGAGAGCTGAGGTCTGCCCGGAGCGTGGAAATCGGACTTGTCGATTCCAGCCATTGAAGCGAGCTGACCGAGGCTACACACACACACACACACACACACACACACACACACACACACACACACACACACAAATAAAAAAAGAGGTGAAGATAATTTAAGTTAGAGTAAAGGTCACATAAATGTCATTCAGGCACTACTGAAGTGTATGCCGAAGTAATCGGAGATGTTGAATTGGTAAAAGTTAACAAATGCTACTTTGCATACAGGTTACCTTTGTAAATGTAAATGAAATGTAGCGACTGCTCCCCACCTGGTTACTGCACCTTATGGTCTTGGTTTCAAAACAACTCGGCATCCTTTAATGACCGGCGACCATGAAACAAGGTGAACCGTCAAAGAAATCTCCTTCAAATCAAAATAAATAATGACAAAATACAGACAAGGCTGAAATAAAGCAAAGGAAGGCAGGTGGTTCTGTCACAGTGAACCGGACTCAGTGCCAGGTTTCTAACTGGAGGGAGCCAAACAGACCGGTGTTTTTAAAAAAGGGCATCTCAGAATGAAACAGAAATCCTCCATTGACGGTCAACAGACAATTTACAGAAAGTAGCCCAGCCTTCAGTCACATGACAGGCTGTCCTTTTCACAAACTACACAATCTGTCACTATTCTGCCAGCACAGGGTGTGCAACAGATGCAGACGTGTCCCAAAAAGAGGATGGAAAAACTGAATGACCAGAGACGCATAATGAAACTGAAAGTTGTTTCGTCAAACAAAGTCTCATTGATTCACCTCAACCTGGAATCAAATAGAAAAAGTCCAATTTACAAAAGACAGGAGAAACGTTGTTCCGGCCCGTTTTAAGAAAACCCACCCGGCGTCCTTGAGGAGATCAAGGAAAGCGTGGAACTTGGTAAAGGAGCTCTCAATGCTCTCGAGGACCGCTTCGTCTTCAAGAGCACTGAGAGCGGGCGGTGCTGATGCAGAGCCGGTGGCTGCCAGCGCCTCCGTCAGGGAGAGGTTGTTGTCACGGAGACGGGCGTTCTCCAACTCACACTGAATCAAAAAAATGACCAAAAAGACAGAATAAAAGACCGTTTTGAAGCCAGTCTCTCGTTTCTTCATTCACAAAACCACTTACATGAACATAAAGCAGATTATTATCCAAAACCCGCTTCAGTGTGGCTGACCACCCTCAAGCTATTCAATGTTAACTAAAGCTGTGACGATGAACTGGTGACTGATGCAGAGAAAAATAGCAGTGGAGGAAAACAGAAGAAATAGAAATAACGGACAGAAATCATATGTTAGTGTCTTTGAAATGATCGTCACCTCCATGAGCCTCGACTCAGCTTTCAGCCTGGCTCTGCGCTCCTCTGCCAGCCTCAGACGACACTCCTTTAGCTCCATCTGCAGGGCGAGAACACACACACACACACACACACACACACACACACACACACACACACACACACACACACACACACACACACACACACACACACACACACACACACACACACACACACACAAATAAAGTCCCAAAGCGTTTCTCCGGTACACAAACCTCAAAATGACGACGATGGGACTCACCTGCATATGTTCAAACCTCCGCCCGGTGATCCTGTCCTGGAAGCCAAGAGAAGGTGGTCCCCGCTCCACCTCCACCACCACTTCTTCTTCTTCTTCGTCGTCGTCTTCCTCCTCTTCTGAATCAGACTCCACAGTAACCCTCACGGTAGCTGCACCCTGATGAGAACCATGCATTTTCAAATACAGTTTTGGCTATACTTGACATTTCTACAAGCCTTTCATTCAGTTCTACAGTAAGTACGCCGTCGGTAAACACAGGAAAACTCACCTGAAAGCTTTGATCCATCACACCAACTCCAGGAGGCATTCCTCTGCAACAAAGGCATCCATCAACGCAATATCATGTCTTTGATTCACTGAGAGACGCCTGGCAAAAGCTTTGTCAATAAAGGACGAGTGATCGTGTGACACAAAATGTACATTGGGTTCTATTCTGGATGCTTGGGGAGACGTGGTTCGTAAACGCAGCCAAAAACTGTTTTAGAAATATTAAATGCGATACATTTATGAACGGGATAGTGTCTTTTTTTTTTTTTTTTTTTATGAAGTACATCGGTTCGCCAGCAGCTCCTCACCTCTGGCGTCCAGCTCGTGCAGCAGCACGCCAAGGGACATAACCGGAGGGGGAAGAGGGCTTCTGTGTCTGAACATCGCCTGAACTCCGTCCTGCAGGAGATGTTCCTTTACGAGCGGCTGCACCAGAGACAGAGACAGACAGAGAGGGAGACGGAGAGAGAGACAGAGACAGAGAGACAGTGACAGAGAGAGACGGAGAGAGAAACAGAGACAGAGAGAGAAGAGAGACAGAGAGAGGAGAGAGAGACAGAGAGACAGAGAAGAGAGAGAAGAGAGAGAGACAGAGACAGAGAAGAGAGAGACAGAGAAGAGAGAGAGACAGCGACAGAGAAGAGAGACAGAGACAGAGACAGACAGAGAGAGAGACAGAGAGAGATAGAGAGACTTTATGAGCGTGGTGAAGAACTGAGGTAAAACCTTTCCTAATGTTGATAAACAGACACGATATATTTCTATGGGATGACTGTGTGGCCACCATCATGAAACACAATATATTTTGTCTGTCTGTTTGAAATCACGGACAGGTGTGTCTATAATGTAGCTTTGTGAGAAACAAAACAAAAAGTGTGTACTTATACCGATCCTAAATGCAGTTTTCCCTCTGACTGTGCCGGGTAGTGCTCGCCTCTTTGGACCAGAAGCTCTCTGTGGCTCTGAGGCTGCAGGCTTGATCCAGCAGTACTGCAGCACAGCATGAGGAAGACACGACTATGAAGCGATCACGCAGGTACACCACTCATTCCTTCAGACTCTGAGTGACGGCATTAAGCTCAAGACACCCACCTCTGATGACTGTCCGTCAGCATTCATCAGTACTTTCTCTAGTATAGTTTTGATTAGGACCTTGTCTGTAAAGGAAAAAAAGAGATTCACATGTTTTGGTTTTCAGTACAATTACAGTATTAAAGTAATTACAGAGTTATGGAGCAATAATAGCATTTTGCCAGCATGAAAACAATACTTTTGAAGCTGGGTTACAATTAGAATGGAGTAGCGACACGCAGGTAAATATAAATCTAACAGTGCACTAGCTGCACCTAGAGGCTACAATGTTTATTACACCCACAGTTACAAAAGTGCTGTGTGGAGCAAACAACGTACCAATAATGCATCATACTGACAGAAGTTCTATGCAGTGTGGAAAAAAAAAAAAAAGTTAGAAAATGTTTTCGAGCTTCAGGCAACTTCTTACCAATTAAAGGGTTGCTGCGAATATCCAGTACGCAAAGAGCAGCGTTAGTTTTCAAGGCTTCCAGCAGACGACGAGCTCCTTCGTTGGACAGACCGCACCTCTGCAGGTCCAAAGCTGTTCAACCGAATCACAAAACAGACACAGGAACCCTGAGAAGCATTCCTACGGCGAGGAGACAACGGCGACAAAAACAACTTTGTCTCGTTGCGTTTCTTTCAAAACCCCCTCCCGACGCCAACTGACCTTTGACCCACAGGTCCTCTGCCACTTCATGTGCAAGAGCGGCGGCACCCCGGTCCCCGATCAAAGTGTTACAGTTCAGGGTGACGCGGCGGAGACCTCCCATCCCCTCAAACTGTGGCTTCCGATACCTCAGAGACTCGGCCCATGCAGTACCGTGCCTCTGCATTCCCTGATGCTGAGAATACAAAATGCATTCTTGTGTATATATGTATCTTTTTTAATACAGGTCATTTTTTTATATTTAGGGTCTGAGTTGATTGATTAATTAATTAATAAAAAAATAAAATCATGATTTACCACAGTAGATAGTCCAAAATGCATTAAAATAGTTAAGTCTTAAAAATGCCATATCACACCTTGATGATGTTGGCCATATGCTCCGCCCCTCTCCACGTGAGATTGCATCCTGTAAAATCTACCGTCCTGATGGTTGTGGAATACTTCACACTTTGGCAGATGACTGAAACGTATGAAAAATGGAAGGTACATGCTCACACACACACACACACAGTACAATCCTTTGAAGGCTTTCGGAACCCCCCCCCCCAAAAAAGGAAAAAAAAACACACTGAGTATACATACCCTCTAAGCCCTCATCAGAGATTGGACAGTTAGCCAGAGATAGGTTTTCCAAAACAACACTTTTTGAAAAAACCCTGAAATAAAAACATATTTTTAGTTTTTACCAGATTTCACAGAAACATGAAGAGAAAAGTAGTTAGAAAATGCTAATGAGCTTATGATTCTGTGCCCGTCTCTCTAAATAACTAAACAAATAACAATATAATGGTTAAAACATCACCGTTTGCACTGAAAATCATATTCTCAGGCTATCTTTTTTTTTTTTTTTTACCTTTGTCAAGGTGATGAGGTCCCTCTCTCTCAGTGGAAGACCATTGAGCTGCACAGTCTTGAGGTTGGAAGAGACAGCCAGACACTCTCTCAGGGCCTTGCACAACTTAAACGTCATGTCCTTAGAGCGAATGGCTGGGATCCTCTTCCTGAAGCTGGACTTATAGAACCTTCTATCTGAAACGGGTGGTGATATGATTAATGTTTGATATGCAAAATTTGCAAAATTATTCCAGTTTCAAGGTTGAACTTTCTAATTCCACAAAAAAATCCCCCACTGTTACTTTTGGTATCAGGTTTATTTTCAGGCCTCACCTGTGTCTCCAGACGCCAGACTAGCTTGGTATGTGCTACTTATTGCAATGCGGTGCAGGTGTTTGTTGATGCAGATGGAGCTGAGAATGGGAGGCCAGTCTGTGAGTTTCACCCGGTCTCCATTAAAGTCCAGCATCCCCTTGTCAAGGTTCATCTTAACAGCCGGGAGAGGGGACCGACTCCTGTCTGGCACAGGCACTGTCATAGTATGCCGTGAAGTCCTGGGCCCCCCGCCGCCGATCGTGAGCGCCATCTTGAATCATCTTTGACCTAGGGACAGTAATATTATTGAACAATATTATATTAACAATAAGAACAATTTTAAGGTTAATAATGCCATGAGTTCTCATTGATTCCTTTGGTACTAATGGGAGAACTGCTTTAAAGCTTGATTAGAAATTGCAGGTATGTATAGAATTTGATAGGTGTTTGATAGCTCCGTTATTAGAAACAGACAGCAGTGATAGTCTATAGCTCTGTCTGTAGAGCCTAACGCTACGCCTCTCCTGTCACTACCTTTCCTCCACAGCTGACCTCCCTTTAACAGATAAACGGGCCACGTATTTCAGCGCATCTCCACGTCAACGTTAAACCTCACAGTAATTCATTAACTGAAATTAGTTTCTCGTATTCATTGGAGACGAAGTAGAAATGCACTGTGGAGTAGTCCGCGGTAGCTTATTAACGAGCGGCGTTAGCAAGCTAGGCTCCTAGCAACCGTTGGCAGTGGAGGAGAGTAGCAGACTCTAGAGCTGCTATCGAGCCCCGTACGCGGTCGTGGTTTAAACTGTTCTTTCATGTATTATTAAACAACATTGACTCCAACTAAAACGAATTGTTTTTACCTTCCACGTATGACCGAAGGCTTGTGTCGTCGTGGCTCTGTTCCCTCGGTTGTCCTCGGCCAACAGTGTGACAACTTTTGTTATTGTTGAGGACGTGCACGAGCGCTCAAAAGTGGCGCTTGTTG
>NW_027176975.1:3565670-3678170 GCF_023349555.1 Cebidichthys violaceus | reverse complement strand
TTTAGACTTCATAAACAGGCCGTGTTCATGTCATTTAGCTGTTGTAACTCAAATTGTATAGTTGTTTTTTTACTTGTTAATAATGCTTATTTTGTTTTTTAAAAGCTCCTAGGAATACTTTTTTTTTTTTATCTGACCTACACACACGTCAGTATTTCCAGTATCCTCTTGTTTCTAACCCTTGCATCTGATCTCTGTATCTGCATTCTGTCTCGATAGAAATGAAACAAAAACAGGTCGCGCTTTGGAATGAAACTCTGAGCAGTTTAGTGAGATGAAACCAGTGTTTTGTTTTGCACCGTTCACTGGGAGCATGCGGCACCTGTAGCGGCTTGTTTTCTGCTGTAACTTATCTATTGGCAGACGCTGACTTGTTTGTTTGCCAAAGACGCTTCGGGTTTTGGGATGGTGAGACTCTTTTGTTCTGTAATCCAAAAAAAAAACGGGCTTTGCTGGTGCGTGTGCGTGTGCGTGTGTGTGTGTGTGTGTGTGTGTGTGTGTGTGTATTTTTGCCTTGAGGTCGTGTTGTGGCAGTAACGGGCTTGAGAGCGTTGTTTTTATGGAGCTGTTCGGAGGCCTGTGCCAGCCTGTCTCGGGGGGGGAGGGGGGGAACCAGACGAACTGCACTGCAGCTTCTCGGTCACAGTTAAACACGCAATACCAGAAAATGAACAGACGTTGAACATTCACACCCAGGCTCATCAAGCCCGAGGCTCGTTGATTGCAACATGTCATGTTGTGCTGTAACCGGGCATCTTGTCTTTCTATTTGTAGAGAGATCAGGTCACATCCACTACAGGTTAGACGTTGACCCGACCTCGTATTTTGCAGTTAACCCCTTCTTTTTTTTTTGTATCTCATTCTAGTCCCTTTTTAATGTGGTTTTGTTGGTTCCATTCTTACAGCAATTATTGCACGGCATGTTTTTGATCATATTAATAAGGGCTGAAACTTAATGATTATTATCGTTGAAGATTAATCTGCTGAATATATTTTGGTTAATCCTTTTGGTCTGTAAGACGTCAGAAACGACCAGTACTAGTAGACGGTAACGGTCGTTAGTAGATCACCGTCAAGACCAAGTCTTCTAGTACCAGGCGACGACCTCCGTGTCTGAAAAGTGAAGCAGAAGTGCCGTAAACTTTCATTCACGCCAGCAGGGTGGTGCAAGAAGAAGACGACAGAATGTATAGAAGTCTAGTCTAAAATGACTCTACTTCTCTCTTGATTTATTCCCTCAGTAAACATTGTAAACATGAGTTTATGGTCTCAATCTCTAGTTTCAAGTCTTCTTCAGTACAGCATGATGTTCATTTATTAAGTGATGGTCCCATTTAGAGTCAAATTGACCATGAAGCAGGGAATGCTTTAGGGCGGGGCTACCTTGTGATTGACAGGTCGTTGTTCGGTCGGGTTAGTTTTGGTGTTCCAACTTTAACCCTCTCACAGCGTGTTTTCAGCTCTTAAAACAGTTAATAGTAACTAGTAAAAATGTCTCATTCAGCATTTGGTCGTACTTAGCTCCACCCTCTCGTATCACTTCTGCAAAAAAAACAAAACAAGATGGCGACGGCCAAAATGCCAAACTCTAAGCCTCAAAATCGTAGTCCACAAACCAATAGGTTGAGGTCGTCCGCTTCTTATATACGGTCTACATTTAGTACTGGATGAGGGACACGGGCGCGCTTTGTACAAACAGCATTGTCTTACTTTGCACATCTGTTCTGAGAGCAGCTGCCTGAGAGATGTGTTTCCTTGTGCTGGTGTTGGATTTTCCTGGCAGCTGTGCCTCTGACTTTGGCATACGTTCTTTACAACAATTGGGAGTTGGCAGGGAATCGTTGCAGGCATGCGGAATGCTGCAACGGAATGCAATGTCTTCCCCACAAACCGATCATTGATAAGACCCCGACTTCGCAGTTTTCACAACCCCGCAGCACCCGCCCTCATCACCACGACGACACAAAAACAACCTGAGCGTTGACAGTCCTCAGGACGGGAGTTTAATTCAATCTTTGTTCCTCTCTTCTGCTGTCTCTTCCCACAGGGCTGCCTGCGTCTTGCCTCTTAAATGTCTAGCGCGGTGTTGCCGTAGCGGAGAGGACCACCACCGCCTCAGGGTCTGCAGACAGGGGACGACTCGGCCAGTTGACCGCCATGCCTCGCTCAAAGCCCGACCGGAGCCCCCTCTGGCTCGCCTGTGTCCTCCTGGGCCTCACGGCTGTACGCGCCGTAGATAGTAAGTTCCTCTCAATGCAGCGCGACGTTGAATGCGCCGTATACTGATGTAACGCAAGCTGGTCCGCGTGGAAAGCTTTGCTCTCTGTCGGGTCTGACACTAAAACCATTTAAATCCCTTTTGTTATTGTCCCGATCTTCTTCTTCTTCTTCTTCTTTCTTCTTCTAGTCCTTACTGTACCCCAGCAAGTGAGCCTGTCGGCTAACACGTCTACACAGCAGCTGTCCATATCCTGGCTGGGAGGAGCAGCGGTGACCTCCGACCTCATGATTCTGAGAACTGAACTCAACATAACGGTCTTCTACGTAAGAGCACTTTATTTGCCTCGGTAATTCAGTACAATAATAATTCTTTTCCTGCTCGAGCTATGACCAGCGATCCTCCGCCCGCTTCATGTTTGGTGTATTGTCTGCAGGACACGGTGTCCGTGACGGCGAACCAGGAGAGCGGACGGCACCAGTGGGACTGGACCTCAGTCGAACCTCTGGAGTGCACATCGCTGTCCGTCAGAATCCGCTCACGAGACGGACAGACGACGAGCGACTGGAGCAACACTCAGATACTTCAAGGTCAGGGGGGAGGGGGGGGTAATATTTACACCCGTATACATCATAGGACAGAGATAATTAGGGAAACATACAGGCTGCATTGCCCTCTCTCCTTTTTGTCTCACTTCTTCCTCCCTCGCTCCCGTCCATTCAGGAAGCGATCTCCCCAGCAATGAGAAAATCCTGGTGTACCCCCAGGACCGAATCGTACCCGTGGGGGCCAACACCACCTTCTGTTGCATTATGGCGGAGGGGAAGCTGTTCGGTACCATCAGATACGGCGACGCGGTCATGCGCGAGACGCGACTGAGTAGGCGGAGTTACGCCGCCACGGCTGTGAATCAGGGACTGTCCAGCCAGTCGGGAACCAACGTCTTCTGCAGCGACAAGCTGGGGACGGACATGTGGGGGTCGGTGGTGTTCGTCGGATGTAAGGAGGATTTACTGTTCGGATGAGAACTGCGGTGTGAATGGTTGTCGTGTTGGAAGACGGGTGACAGAGAGAGGGAGTCGGCAGTAAATATGATGTTGAGGCTGAGACATTTTGAATACATCCTGGTGGTTATTTCTGTCTATGTGAACTTTATTTATGCGTTGTCATTGAGTGTCGACACGTTGTCCCCTTCCCCAGATCCACCGCTGCCCAGCGACCTTGTGTGCGAGACTCACGACTTGGTCTCAGCCGTGTGCCGGTGGAACGAAGGACGAGACACAAACCTGTACAGCAAACGAGGAACAAGCTACACGCTGAACAACAGGTACCGCAGTCAAATAAAACTCTGCTGCCGTAACCTGACCTGAAACCGTGCGCTGCGGTGGAAACCGTAGGGCCCGCGGGTCGAGTGGCAGAACTGCAACACACTCGGACACAAAAGGCAGGCTGCAGATGCTCAGAATCCACGGAGTGGGACACAAGCTCGACACGTCACTGATTCGGAGATCTGTTTCATAACAGACCTGCAAAAATGATTTAAACACGAGAGTAGCTTTTTAATAGTCATCAGATATGAGAGGTGGTAGAGATGGAAGGAGGATTCACAGCATTACACTGACAAGCCAGGATGTGGTTTAAGAGGAATTATCCCTGCATTATTTATAATTGCCTTTCTCTAAAAAATTGTTTTCAGCCCAGAAAAAAAACAGCAGAGAGAGAGAGAGAGAGAGACGGGGGAGAGAGAGACAGGGGGAGAGAGAGAGAGAGAGGGGAGAGAGAGACGGGGAGAGAGAGAGAAGAGAGGGGAGAGAGAGAGAGAGAGAGAGAGAGAGAAGAGAGGGGAGAGAGAGAGAGAGAGAGAGAGAGAGAAGAGAGGGGAGAGAGAGAGAGAGACAGAGAGAGAGAGAGAGAGAGAGACAGGGGGAGAGAGAGACAGGGGGGGAGAGAGAGAGAGAGAGAGAGAGAGAGACGGGGAGAGAGAGACGGGGAGAGAGAGAGAGAGAGAGAGAGAGAGAGAGACGGGGAGAGAGAGAGAGAGAGAGAGAGAAGAGAGGGGAGAGAGAGAGAGAGACAGAGGGAGAGAGAGAGAGACAGGGGGAGAGAGAGAGAGGAGAGAGAGAGAATATAATTTAATGCACTTAGTGTAAGTAACCACTTGCTGCTTGCGTGTCCATTTAACACTGATAGCGTCTTGGCCGTCTGCCAGACCTTTTTACAGGAACTGGCTTGAAGACGAGTTACATTACCAATGTGTTTGTGCCTGTGAGGTTATGTGAAGTGGTTGCATTTTATTTTCCATTAAATTAAATTGTTTTTCACATTCTTACCGAACCTGCTCTTTATTTTATTTTTATCTGTTCTTTTTTGCAGGAAATGTAATTTCAGCAGCACGCAGAAGAACCGCGACGAGACCCGCGTGGCCCAGTGGGAGGGTAACTGGACCCTGGTCGCCGTGAATCCTCTCGGCCAGCACGTCCTCACCGACTCTGCTGAGCTCAGGCACAGAGGTAAAAAATAATTTATAGCTTTTTTTTCTTTTTAAATTAGAGGTAAACATGGACATAACATTCTTGTTCCACCCGTTCTCCTCAGTGCGTCCAGTAGCACCGGAGAGCCTGAGCTCCGCTGTCCACGCCTGGAACGCCACTGTGCTGTGGCGCTGGAAGTACGACATCTACTCCTCTCTGGCTCTTGTCTGCCAGGTAGAGCTCTCCTCCCAAGGGTACAAAACAAAGGTGAGTTGTCTGCTCAGATCACTTCCATTGTTCTGCCACATTTCCATTACAACAACGTAGCTTGTATCCGGCACGTTCTCTCCACGCGTGCGACCCGTCGACGTACCGGACGGTAAAGTCTCATCCTCGTGTGTCCAGCGTACCTTCTCCGGTCTGGGCCTGCAGTCGGTGGTGCTGTCAGACCTGTACCCCGATGAGGACTACAGGGTTCAAGTCCGCTGCGGTGCCCAGCAGAATTTCTGGAATTGGGGAAGCTGGAGCAAGACGCTCTCCTTCAAAACCAACGCTTATGGTAAAGGGTTTTAATTTTAGGTCAAATTTCAAGTCTTTGAATATTGGTTTAGTCTGAAAAAGTTTTGCAAATAGTGAAAAGGGCACATCACAAGTCGCCGGATGTCTTCAGATTGCTTGTTTTGTCTGAGCAACAGTCCAAAACCTCACATTGATTCAAACAAAACAAAGAAAAGAAAAGCAAATTCTCACATTTTAGAAGCTGGAATTATAATGAATGTATGACATCTGTGCCATCGACTAACTGGGCATCAGTCAAGCGATGCCAGGATGCCCTGAGCCATTCATGTTTAAGGACTAGTAGCTAGTAATTAATGTTGCTACATGCTGATATAATCTGAAATATGTATTACTAATTGCTCTGAAGTATAACTAAAATGTAGTATTTTCAGTTTGTCAGTAACAAAAGAAGGTAGACATTTTATTTCTGAGTGCAAAAAGCTCAAAAGATCTATTTTTTAGTGTTCATCCTTTTGTTGCTCTGTGACTTTAGTTGAAAATTGCAATTACAAAGCAACAGCAGTAGTGCCAGTGTTCATTTTTAGATGTTTTTGTTTGTGTCTTCTCTCAGTTCCTGATGCTCTTGATGTGTGGATGTGGATTAACAAAGACTACACTGCGCAGGTCATTTGGAAGGTATGTTTTTAGTTTTTAATTGTAGATTTACACATTTCTTTTTTTACGTTCGCACAGACCGCAATCAGACGATGCACGTTCCTGCCAGGGTTGTTCTGTTTTAATCCTTGTGCTTTGTCTCTCTTTCTGCTTTTCCTCGGTGTTCCTGACTTCCTTCCCCTTCACTTGATTTCTTTCCAGCCTCTGACACCGAGACAAAGCCACGGTCCGATCACGCGTTACGAAGTTACGGTCTGGAGCCCCGAGGAAAATCGGCAGCGCACAAAATTCTTTTTACCGGATACTTCTGCTGGATCGATCAACCTCACGCAGAACGCAACCGTCAGCGGCGGAGGCGGCGACGACAAGGTCACGGCAACCGTCGTTGCGAGGAACTCCGCGGGGGTGTCTCAACCTGCAAGTGTACATATACCACTACGTCTGACAGGTACCTGGACATGGAGTGTATTTAAGTGTGTATATATACTGTATATATCGGGTTTTTTTAGCACTTGAAAGCAGCAGTTACTACATAAAAGAACATGGAGACACGCAGTTGCTACATTGCTGTAAACACACGTTCTCCTTTCCAGATGTGGAACCCGGTTCCGTGTCCAGGGCCGTCTATACGGACAGAGGCTTCCCTCTGTTCTGGCAGCGCGACGACAACGCCACCCGCGCTTATGTGGTAGAATGGTACGACGCCTCCTGCAAGTGGAACTGCCCTGTGGGGTGGATCAAGGTGGCCGCCGGAACCACCAACGTCTCCGTCGAGTCGGGTACGTCGGCATCGATGCCTCCGTGTTTTGCTATTTTTTTGGCCACAGACAGTTAGTGTTTTAAACCTGTTTTTCTTTTTTAAATCTTTTGCCTTCAGCCGACTTCCAGCCGGGCGTGATGTACAACATCTCCCTGTACAGTCTCACCTCGGAGGCGCCGGAGCTGCTGCAGCGCTGGCAGGGATACATGCAGGAGCTGGGTAAGGACGGCGCGGCGCGTTAGCGGAATCGTTGGCTTCAGAAAATCTTCACTCTGCATTTTTTGATCGCTGACTCGCCTCTCTTCTGTTCTCTCTCTCTCTCTCTCTCTCTCTCTCTCTCTCTCTCTCTCTCTCTCTCTCTCTCTCTTCTGTTCTCGTCTCCCACAGTCCCCTCTGCTTCTGTCAGCCTGTCGACCACCCAGCAGGACTCTGACATTCTCCTGAGCTGGGGAGAGATCCCGCTGGTCGACAGGAGAGGCTTCGTCCTGGGCTACAACGTCTACATCAGTAATGGCTCCCAGCTCACGCTTCTCGGTAAACGTGTACAAATGCACGCTTCGGCATTCGTCGAAAAAGCGTTTCTTAACCCGTTTTAAACTCGCACATCCTCATTTCTCTCGTGGTTTTTGTCTCCCTTTCCTTCCCTCGCCTCTCTCTTTGAACAGCCAATCTGTCAGACCTAGGAAGCAGGGATTACACAGTAAAAGGTCTCCCTGAAGGCTCCTATAAGTTTACCGTCAAGGCCTACACCTCAGCAGGCGAGGACACAGGCGTCACTGCCTCCATAACGCTGGAGCCGTACAGTACGTGAATGTGTAGCTATGCGTGCCGGTTGTTCTACAACCATTACTTTTATTTTTAGGCTACAAAATATTGCACGTATTAATAGATGTTCTACTGTCTTGTCCTGACAGCTGATTGGCTGATACTGGAAATCTTGGCTTCCCTGGGAATCACAGCCGTGTTCCTGGTCATCGTCACCTTCGTTTGCTACAAGAAAAGGAAATGGTGAGTGTGTTTCGCTCCTGTCTTTAGGTCTCTCTCGTGTGTGTTCTAGGAATAATGTGTGTGTATATCTAGTGAAATCTACCACATGGGCGAAAACCCAGTATAAGCAGCAGCTTATTGGCTACACTGTATCCAAGACGAGCTATTGGGTTGTATTTTCTTTTCACGTGTCGAAGCTTTTTATGCCGTTCTAGTCGATGTTATTTTAAAGTAACATTTTGCTGTGGTCACCAGGGTGAAAAAGGCCTTCTATCCAGACATACCCGAGCCCAAGCTGCCCGGCGATTGGTCCAGGTCACAGGTACAGTATGAGTCTTAATATCAATAAGACCCTCACGACTAAAGTCAAGTCGTCTCCCGTCGAAACGTACTCAGCGGAGTGTTTGACCACCCGGTGTGTCTTACAGGGGCCGCTGGATGTGAAGCCGTCTCCCCACAGTTTGGTCCACATGGTGGAGAGGCCCGAGTGGGATTCCAGCAAAGAGGTGCTCGTCGTCATTCCCGAAGAGGAAGAGGATGAAGACGGGCTGGCAGACGAGCCAGCCGACACCGACGAGCCGGCTTCGTTGCGCTACTACAACCACGTGGTGGACGAGCGGCCCATAAGGCCGCGCTTCCCGGACTCCTCGGCTTCCTCCGCGTCCTCTTTGGATTCGGCGCGCACCGATGTGACGTACACGGGGATCCAGACCTCGGGGTCTTCTTTGGTCTTCCAGCTGGATCCGCAGGGCTCTTCCGAGGGCCACCAACCCCAGGCTGATCTGTCCTTCTTCGGAGGTGGAGGAGGAGGAGGAGGAGGAGGAGGAGGAGGAGGAGGAGGTGGTTACCGGCCCCAGATGCAATCTAGAGCCCCGAGTGACGACCCGGGCCTAGAGTCACCCGAGCCTTTCTTCGAGCCCCAGGCTGCCAGCTCCGGGGGCTACAAACCCCAGAGCTCCTGGCATTTGGACTCCCCTGGGGAGAGCGCCGGCCTGGCGCCCTCTCTCGGGTCTCCCACCTCGGTCGCTTCCACTCAGTTCCTCCTCCCCGACGGAGAGGAGGACACTGATGAGAGGCGATCGGCGTCGGCGGCGTCGACCTGGTTCACCAACCTGCTATCATCCACTAAACAATGAAGTCATCTCATGCTCACTACTAGCAGTCAGGCCAGGGAGGGTGGGGGAGGGGAGGGGGGAGGGGGGGTGTAACAGAAAACTTTCTGGTTCATTGCTGTTACCAGTGTCACGCATCAAACAAGCCTCACCCACACAGTGTCGGTAAATACCCCCCCCCCCCCCCCCCTCCCCCGATGTAGCACTACATTCTTACAGTTGCACTTTGGAAGCAGCTTAATCATGCTATTTTAAGGTGTTTATTCCAAACAAACAGAAATATTGTTGATTTCCTCCGTCATGCAAATATCATAAATCAAAACCTGTATATTTATATATCAAATCCTTTCTATTCCGACAACAAATCTCTTTCGTCGTACCTCTTTTCAACCCATATTTACTCCCCCCCCATGATGGGCATTTAGCGACGGCACGCCCTGTGCGTCAGCTGGCTGTATCCAGTTTTTAATCTCGCATTTCAGATGTTTTTTTATTTTTTTTGTCCATGTGAACTTTTGCCACACTACAGAAGAAATCTGAAAGCAGGAAGTTTTCAAACCTAACGACGGGACATTTTTTATTTTATTTTTTTACTTTCTTTCTTTTTGGAAGAACACGACAAAAGAACAGTTTGGGCGGAAGGTCTCCACGTCTTCTGCCACCGGGATAATCTCGCCTGTTTTTATGAGAGCTGATGAGCTACTGAAAGAGAAAAAAAAAAAAAAAGATGATTCTTAAAAGGTATGTATAGGTGGCACTTCTCTTGGGTCAGTACCGAGGTGGCTCCTATCATTACAGATGTGATCTATTTTTCACAAATCGCTCGTCTGAACAGTGAGCCGTCGATGGAAAGAGCGGTGATTATTTTAAACAGATGCAGGAGTGGAGCTGTCTGGAATGATGACGAGCCCCTGTGGATATATACACTGATATAAGCTAGCACATGAATACAAACACACTATTATTATGTTACTTTTGTTGTTTTTGTCTTTCTTTAAGTTGTTGTTTTTTTTTTTGCAGTATTTTTATTTCTTGTTGAGAAATACATTTCACAGTCAGGCCAGTGTCGTCTTTTTAGCGTTGCTTAGGTGTGCCGCGTTATCCTCCAGTTAGGGGATCGGTGTTGGAACAAAGAGAATTCACTTGGATGGGTGATTACAGCGTTGAAATGGTCTCGATAAATGCTAATGCTTCCAGACACATGTCGGCCTTGCTCCTAAATGTTTATGTATAATGAAAAAAAAAAAAAAGAAGAATATCTTACAATGGCGTTCAGAAATGTATTTCCACTGGCACTGAGCGTCACGTACAAAGGACGTCCGTTTTAATCCATTTTAGCGTCTAAACGTTGGTTACATTATAGTCGTGTGCTTGTGAGAAATTATTTTTCTTCGGTGGCAGATAATGCCTTTGATGTTGATTTGCTGTGCTTGAATGCGTGTTAATTTTTAGGGAGATCTCGGTCTGCTATACGTTTGACGGTTGTTGTTTTTTTGTGTTGTTTTTGTTTTTCATTTAATTTCAGTTTTTCCCTGAAGCCTCCTTATACATTTTGTGACTGGGGAAAAAAAAGGGACAGTTGGGAAATCGTATACGGGGAAATGAATAGAGAATTTCCAGTAATTTCCTTTTTTGTTTTGTTTGTTTTTGACAAAAAAATGTGTAGAAATGACCTTGTGAGTATCGGTCGCTCGACAGCACTTTGGCTTCTTTCCTCTAACAGCCGAAGCGGACTCCACACGCTCCCATTTGCTCCCCACTCGTGCGTACATTGCGGGGGTGTTGAGGATGCGCCGTTGGCCCCGGCTTCCCCAAAAACATCATTGTGCGAAGCTCGTCCGGCGGTAACCAGGATGTTTATTTTCTGGCCCTTGCTGGCCTGTGGTTTGTATTGTTTCTCAGTGCCTCCAGACAACAAGCTTTAAGTAAAAACTACTGTGACAGGATTGATGACTTAGACGGACTTTTAATGGATGGCTTCACTGATGAACTGATGACAGGCAGGCAGTCCTTTGACTACTGGGGGGGGGGGGGGGGGGATCTGCAGGGATTAATGGGTGGGGGAAGTAATTGTAGGAATTCTACACCTTTCGCCTTAGTAGAGAGTGAACCAACCAGCTGCGTTGTGAGGTCAGGGGTCACTGGGTGAGGGTGGATACAGAGTGTTTGAATATGACTGCGGATTGTTTTTCCTTTTAAAGTCTGCTTTCTCCAACGAGCACGGCTTTGGAGAGTGACCTATGAACGCTGTGTGTTACATGCTTTTATGTTGATTTGGATCAACGAAACGGCACCTTTTCATTCTATTTTTTCTCTCTAAATCTTTGTTTTTATACAACCGACTGTACATAATTGTCAATTTATTTCATTTTGTGTCCTGATACAGTACAGAGTGATATTCCCCAATGCTGCGACAGGCAGTCCATTGTTTGCGTTGACCACCGGAAATGTGGAGGCGTCACACTTTGGCTGTATATATTCAGAATTGAAAAATCGTGAAAAGTGAATTTTGAATTGTGATGCCGTCCTCTTAGCCTGCTCTGCGTCCCGATCTCATCGCTGCAGTGTCGCTTAGCCAGACGCATTGTAATAAGCAGGACTGGAGTAACTGCCGACATGCAATTTTCCCTTTTTCTCCATTGTCCATACATGTTTTTAATTGGAGCTCATATTCCCCTCTGTAGAACATAATTCTGTGCTTCTGTACAGCAGTGTACGCTTGCTCCGTTACACATCTTCATCTCTGGCCTAAGATGTTTTTGTTTTTTTTAATCAATCGATGCATGTTGTGTAAAATACTACTAAGAGAACAGCGGCTCATGAATCCTTTAATAAACTCCCATGTTTAACGTTAGCCGATAGCTTTAAGACACTAACACAGACTAATGTTGTGCATGGCAACACGACTGGAGTATTGCGCACCCGAGAAAAGGCTTTAATTTCACCGAAAAATGCTTTAAGATTCCATGATATTTTGCAGAATACTTTACTATTGATTGAACGACAGTGAAGGAGAGTTCACGCGTGAATGTTAACACTAATAACACAAATTGAAATGCTACTTGTTTTTAAGGCAATAAAGTTATCTGTCTGGCCACTTATCAGTTTGTCAGCGTTTTATTTTCCACTTGTGTGCAGGGGTTGGTATGGTGTTGAAAAAACCTGAAGAAGAAGAAAAGGAATTTGAGATAGCAGTTTCCAGGTGTGGATAAGTTTTGGAAGCATAAAATAAACTCTGAAGGGTTTTGAAAAGTGATGGAGTATTGCCTCACAAACTTCAGTTAAGATCGACTGAGAAAAGTCAATATTAAACGATACTTTAATGATCGATTAAGTCACTTGTTTTATGTATACACTATATGCTGTATATAAGAAGGTATACACAGATGTTCCAGTCAATGTATGTCTGTGAACATTTGCCATAAAGCAATGGAAAAGTCTTTGAAATGTATTAAAATACGTATGAACCCTGCATTTAATAAATAACTGTTGTTGCCGGGTAGATTTTTAAGTCTAATAACGTTTTGATTTTCTTTGCTTCTCTTAATTATAACACAATGACGTGTTTGCTAAAAATACATTCATCCTTGCTGACCTTCAGGAGTGCAGAATTCGACTGGTTCTGGATCAGTTTGCAGTCATTTCATCCCCTGTGGTTTTTAATTTGGGAGCAGAGAAGACATCTGGTCCACGGTCAGCTGGGCCCGCCCACTCCCACGAGCGTCCCCACCAAAGCACGCAACCCTGGGCAACCCTGTTGACTTGTCACCACGGCAACAGCGCACCTCTGGGATCTCCTCCGCTCCTTGTTTTTCAGCCGTTACCAGCGAGCTAAAGAGTCGTAGTGTTAACTACTAACATGTAACGACAGTAACGTTGTATAGTCTTGAGTTGAACTGAAGAAAGAAGATGTCGGATATATTGTGCAGGTGGCTGAACGAGGAGCTCCGGCTGTCGAAAGCTGTTGGTAAGCGAGACTTGAAGTTGCTGCCTGTCTCACGTTACCGCCTGTCTCACGTTAGCGTAGCTAGTTATAGGTTACCTGCTAGCTTAATTATGCTAACGCGGTGGTTTGACGTTAGTCACCGATAACTGTCCAGCGTCACGTTGGTACACTAAAAGGTTCTATTTTAGAAATAGAATAAATTCTAACTAACGTTACACATTAAAGTCGATACGCAGTTGTTAACTTATTAACACAGGCATGTTATTTTAATAGGTAGGAAATTAGTTTTGTTAAAAAAAAAAAAAAATTGTTCGCTATAGCTCCAAAGCTAGGTTTGTGTAGGTTAATGTTCGCAAACTAAAATTGTCCAGACAGGTGTTCAAACTCTTAACGCTAAATATTTTTTTTGTTTAACCTACTTTAACGTGTGTCCAGTATGTTTTCAGTCGTAAGCAACCTCAACGTTAACACGCACACGACGTTGGAAATGTCACTGTTTGCGTAAAGGCAAGGTGAAGCGAGTTAATTTTATCAAGCGCATTTCAGCAACAAGGCAATTCAAGCGTGCTTTACGTAAAACATCAAACGCAACGAGACGGAAGTGCAAAAGAAACGCGCCACAGAAGGACACTCGAATACAATTTCAAATTTAAAAAATGTTCTCCTCTTCACAGATCCAAAGACCTTTGCCAGGGATTTCTCCAGTGGTTATCTGATTGGGGAGGTTCTGCATAGATATCAGTTGCAGAATGATTTCAGTATGTTTATGAAGAAAGAGTAAGTTGCACTCTCTCGTATCTATCCATGATCCTTTGCTTTTTTTATTGCTAACTGTTGGCTTGATTGTGATTGTTAGAGTCTTCATGGATATTAAAGTTAATCACACCTTTTTCATAGCACCTCCATCTCCAGACTGAATAATTTCACCCGTGTTGAGCCCACTCTCCGGTTGCTGGGGATCTCCTTCGACATAAACACAGCCCAGGAGCTGATGCAGGAGAAGCAGGGTGTTGCCACGCGCCTCCTCTACCAGCTGTACGTGTCGCTGGAAAAGAAGAAGACGGCAGAAATCAGCGCCGCGTTGATGGAAATCATGCAACCTGCAGTCAATGTTGGCCTGCACGAAAAAGAGCATGAGATCTACTCTGATGTAAGTATATTTTTGTGGTTAAAGTTCACATTATTAATTCAACACAGCGTCAATATCTACAAAAGCATGTGTTTTCAAGCATCTAACTTATCTTTGTTTTTGGCGCAGCGACTGCATCAAGTGGTGAAACGTGATGCAGAGCTGAAGCTACAGAAAATCTCTCAGCACTACGAGGAGAAAGGCCGGCAACTGAACGACAGGCTCGTTGCGACCCACTCCATCCAGCAAAAGAGACAACTCAGAGTCCAGGATGAGAAGAGGCTGAAGAGTATTGAGACGGTACTGGAGATATTGGATATGATAAATGCAGTATTGCAATACATTCCCCAGTCTTCAGATTTGTATCCACATATTGTTTCTCAGTCCCAAATGTCCCACAGCAGTATTTTTGAGTGTTGGACATTAATATAATACTACCAATGGAAAGGTCATGCTAACTAGTGAGGAACTGGTTATGTTGCAGCTGCGGGCGTGTCGTCAGAAGCACAATAACGTCATGCCTTGTAACCAGGCCACCATTGTCCAGGTGCCCAAGCCGCCTCCCTACACTTCACAGCTCAACCTGAAGAGGAGGCAACAGCAGCAACAGCAGCAGCAGCAGCAGCAACGCAGAGAACAACAAGTGCAGGTGTGACGCAGATTAAACAACGATGTGATCATTTACCGACACGCAGAGGGAAAGTTCCGTTTCTGACACGGGGGTCAGAGTTTGTAGAGGCTGATGCTGGCTGACAATGAGCCTTACAGTAAGTTTAGATCAAAGTCTCTGCAGAAACATCCCTTCGACAATTTTAGATATTCAGGCGCAAGAACTTTGAGTTTGTCCTTTGCCGTTAGATGTTCCCGGGTCTTCTCCAGACCAATCGCTTGTTATTGTTTACAGAGGGAGGCATTTATTCAGAGGTTTTCTCAGGGATTTTTCCAGATTAAGTAGGAATTTCAACCGATGACCCTCCGTGTACAATGCTGCCTACAAGGCAACCGTGCCTCAAGTTGGACAATAATTAATTGAATCTCTCACAACACGCACAAACATGAGTAATGAGTAACATGCGTTTATTTCTGGTGTTCATTTTGTATGCAGACTGTCCAGACTGAAATAACCCAGTTTGAGACCAGGAAGAAACTTTCTTATGGTTTTGCTTCCTCTTCCAGGTGAGAGAAAATCAGACATTAAAGTTAGTATCACGTTGTATACATGTTTGTACTAGTGGTGTTGTATTGCTTAATAAATCATCATCATCATCAAACATTAGGACAACGGCAAAAGAAAATGTGATTTTGAACCTTTTCAATTCTAGCGGGCAGCCGTCCTCTGGAGGTTTTCCTGTAGGTGGCATCAGCCAGTGCTTTAGGGTCCCTGGAAGTGGAGCGAAGCTGACGTTACAATCTAACAGCAAGTATATACAGGACATCCGGCAGAGGCTGGAGGAGAATGCAGCAGCTCGCGAGCAGAGAGAGAAAAGACGAGACAGATTCCTGATCGAGCAGGTCAAGGCCCACGAAGCTCAAGAGGTGAAAAAAATGTTTTAAATAAATCGTACACATCCTTACTCTCTTCGACGTCACGGTCTGTTATTTGCCATTCATAATTTCTAACCCAAAAAAACCCCACCTCACCCTGCAGGAGGCACAGCGAGAGGAGCAGCTGGTGAAGCGTCTGACGCGTCAGACTCAGCAGGAGCAGCGCTTGGCGACCCAGCTCCTCCAGATTCGCGTGCAGAAGGACGTGATCCGGAAGAACCGCCTGTTCAGAGAGCAGCAGTGCCAGCGGCGGAGAGAGAGGGACTTCCAGGAAGCTCTGGAGAGGGAGGCGGTGAGATAGGATGAATACGGAGGAAGAATAATTCTCTCTGTTGTCGCTTCGTATTAGGCTGCACCAGTGATAGTATGCGTAGTGTCATAGGGAGAGAGAGAGAGGGTGGATTTAGGTAGTTTGTAACAGGGTATGAAGACACCTTCAAGTGATCACACTACAGTAGACGTAGTTGAAAAGAAGGCAGCTAGTTGGATGAATCAATGCCTCTCAGAGGATACAGCCATGGTTCATGGTTTCAGTGTTAAATATTCAGTATGTTGTTGTGACGTGTGGTCATAGTGTTATTGTCCTAATTGTTCAGGCAGATTGTCGCACTGTTCAGTCTCAGTTTCTGTGGTTCTTTGCCGTTTACTCTTAAGAGTGGGAGAAAACCATCCGATTAAATGTGCATGCATATGAAAGCTTTAATGGGGTATTAATGATGCTGTGTCTTTTAGCAAACTAGGAAGCTGTATTCATTGTTACCTGCTGTTTAACATCAGTTATTCAGTTATATATGGCAGGTTCTTTTTTTTCTGCAACCTTCCAATAACAGTAATGTACTGATTCCCAAAAAAAATGATGTCTGTTAGTTTGTTTCTCCCATCATTTCCCACAAACACACTTAGTCATGTGTTTTGCACAATAAATGACCTACGTAACGTCTTTCATCTTCCTTCATTACTTGCACACTGTGGTGATTAGCAGCAACATGTATGTCGTGCCTTCTCCTCCACTCACTCCCTCTCTCTGACCGGGGCCCGGTCTAGGCTCTGGCTCAGCAGGCTAGGTTGGACCGCGCCGAGGAGATCAGAAAGGAGCTTGAGTTCTGTAACAGGATCGCCGCTGAGCGAGCTCAGGGCAGATACGAGAAGCACTTTAAGACCTGCAAGGACATTTTGGAGCAGATAGTGGACTTGGCCACCAAGGTTGGAGAATATCGACTGCACACTGGGAAGTACGTGACACAATATTGCTTTTTTTTTTAATGATACAGAAGTAGAAACACGGACACGGTATTTGGGCTTGAAACCTCCAAAGTGACTCATGGTCAGTCAATTAATGAACATGTGGACATTCTAAAATGTGTTAGAAGCAATCAATGGAACAGGAAAGTTCAGCTTTACTTAGTCAAAAGTCAAACAAGGTTCGCACACATGGAAAAAGGTTCAAACAAGAATACATGCTGGACCGCTAAGCAACGCACATTAGAGAATCTGGCAGAGTGAAACTAGACTGGGATAAGTACAGAGAGACCGATGAGGGAATGAGCAGCAGGTGAGGAGGCGGGTGAAGGGAACGAGATGATTGCAGAGCAGGAGGGAGTTACAGGGTTTGAAATGAAACGAGAGTTGGTGAGACGGCATGAAAGCGGAGCAGATGAAGAGATAGACTAGGTTTGGGAGGGGTCGTGGCAAAATATGTCCTTTCGGTATCGGTTTGTCGCTATCGTTCATCTTGCTTCATCATTTCTCTTTCTTTCTCTGGGAAAACATTGAAAAACTGAAATCTGACTGAAATCTTGTCTGTAATGTTTAAAAAGTGAAGCTGTGCTTCGTCAGCAGTGCCAATACAGATGGGAGTCAAAAACCTATGAAAAGACCAAATACCACTATTGGAAACATTCTTGCGCAACTGACCAGTGGTCAAATAAAACCAGGAGACGTCAACATCCTGTCTGCTTCTATTCGCGATCAAATACATCATCTCCACCACACCTCCCACACAACCCTGCTCAATATTCACTTTGTGTGTATCCTGCTGCCTCCGTCTTACATATCACATATCAGCTCTTCTACTCATGTTTGGGTTAAACACATTTTTAAATCATTTTTAAGGCTCAATTAAGAAAATTTGATTTGCTTTGAATACATTTGCGCTCATTAAATGTAGCTGTGCCTTGTGTCGTTTCTTGTGCTGTCGTGTCCAGTCTGATTCCAGAGAAGCCGATGAGAGAGTGGAAGGAATTGCTGTTCAGTGGCCTGCCTCTCTATGAGCCAGGGTTTGAGTTCTCTGCCCCGCTAGACCCCGTAGAGCTTAAGAAGCAGGAGATACTCAAAAACCAGGACTATGACGAATACACCGTGAGTTTCGAACACGCGTGCAGAGTGCTTTTTTAAATCATGCTTGCCCCACACGCCCCGAACCGAAGCCCTGAACTGTCTCGAGTGCCGATGGGTCCTCTTTGTCTGAGCCGTGTGTCGTGTTTGTCAGAACATGGTAGGTGAGTGGGCGTGGCCAGAGGAAGCAGGCGAGACCAAACTGCCCCCGACCAACAACAACATCCTTGGACACGTAGTCCTGCGACTGAGGAGCATTGTTCGTCAGCCCGTCGCGGAACCCTCCCCGCCTTTGTTTCCTCTCTATGCCATCAAGGCCTGTGTCCTGGGCAAGTTTTGCTCCGGGAAGACCACCTGCCTGGCCAAGCTCGCTGAAGGTACACGGCGTGCAATCCAAACACAGATGAAAGCACACGCACAATTTTGCACCACCTGAATGTGGAATTAGATTGGATGGCTTATTTGTTGCTGAGTGTGTGTGTGTGTGTGTGTGTGTGTGTGTGTGTGTGTTGTTTCCCGCTTCAGCACAAGGCATCTACGTCTTATCAGCTGACTCACTGATCGAGGAGGCGCTGGATGCTTACCGCAATGGAGAGGAGGTTAGTCAGGCACAGCAGAACAGGATTGTAACTTCCCTTTTTACTTAATCTTCTCAGATTGTTTTGCTTCAAAATGACCTTTCATGGATATAAGAATCTCACTAGTCTCTCCTGCCGGAGCCAGAAGTGTATAAACCTGTAAGGTCCTCAATGATCGTGAGCATTTTTAAAACATCCCGGTTTTTTTTTGGACAACATGTTCAGGTGACAGAGCAGCAGGAAGAGAAAGACGCCGAACTGCTGCTCACATCCTCCACATCACTGAAGCCTGGTGGGTTACAGGAGCTAGCATGATTCTATTTCCTGCTGTTTTATACTCTGTGTTACATTATTTTTTTTGCTTTGTTTGCATTGTTTTTCAGATCTTGACACCGGAGAGGAAAGCAGAGACAGCAACGTAAGAGTAAGTGTTGTCCATGATCTCCTGATTTATTTATAGATTACGTAACCTGTACTCAATTTATATCACTAACCAACCTGATATACAAATTGCCATTCCTTGCTAATACAATGGTGACATTTGGGAGAATGTAATAATTAAATGTTTTTTTTTTTTTTTTTTTTTACATGTGCTTGTGCAGCTGTCTACCCGGGCCATGCAGGGAGCAGCTGCAGAAAAAGAGCTGAGGAAAGGCAACGCCGTCCCTAATGAGCTGTTAGTGGACGTCATAGTGGAGGCTATCAGGTGAGCTCGCAACCTGTATTGCTATGAAAAATACTTTGTTTTATCTCAATTTGACCATAAGCAATTCATTTCACATAGTTAGTATTTCAGAGACATCCCAACGATACAAACAGCAAACCCACAATCACTCTTCTAGACAGTGAAACATGGTCTGCGTCCTCACTAGGCGGGTTCCAGCTCAGTCAGGTTGGATCCTGGACGGCTTTCCAGTGGACATCACCCAGGCCTACCTGCTAGAGAAAGCCCTGGGCGGGTCTGTAGATGAAGGGAACGACGCTGCAAGCAGCGGGACAGAACTCGTCGCTGATCCTAATCCACCCAAACCTGCACCACCCCCACCTCCTGCACTGGATCTGGCTCTGCTGCTGGATGTCCCCGATGAGCGCGTGGTCGGGCGTCCCTTCAGCCAGACGGGTACGTTGTACTAGTGTGAGTTTAACGGTACGTGTCAAGCGTTGTGCGTTGAGTTAGCGGAGTGTACGCGTACAAATGTGAATGGTGTGTTGGTGTGTTTATGTGGTGCTGTCGCCCCCAAACAGATGCTGCTGCTGCTGCTGCTACAACCTCCCATCCCACAGACAAGAGCTTGTATCTGGCACAGATTCCACACAGGTACAAAAAAAAAAAGAAGAAGAATCACATAATCGAATACGTTGCTGCTGCTGCTGCATGACTGTGTGTTGAATGTCTAACATCGCTTCCCCCCCTCCTCAAGGATCACAGATTTTCAGGACACCTGGCCAAAACTAGAGAAATGGTTCGGAGGACGGCAAAACATTTTGGTCCGTGTTGACGCGGACGTGGAGGAGGAGGAGCTTCACAAAAGGGTGGAGTCCGTCCTGCAGCGAGCTATGATGCAAAAGCAGGAAGGTGACTGGTTGTCATTTTGGCGTTAAGCGAACGTCTCGTGTGTGTAAGATTAGGAAAAGGTTCTTGTCGAACACTGACGATGAGATTCTCTCTGTTTCTGCCTTAAACGATGTATGGTAGACAATTTGTCCTCCCTGAAAGAGACGCAATATTTACTCACAATAATGTTGCCTCGTCAGCTCTCGCCGCTCCTCCTGGTGACGATGTAGCGTTGGACAGCGGGAAAGCTCCGGGCTCCTCCTCTTCAGCTCCACCTCCGCCTGAAGACCAGCCTCAGGGCCTCACGAAGGAAGCGTCCTACGTCGGCCCGAACAAAGACAAAGCCCAAAGTGCGAAGTCACTGTCCAAATCCAACCAACACTCCCCAAGAGGTGGTTTCATCATTCACAATTATACCTGCTGATCGTGATCATGATGTGGTTATTATCAATCGTTAATGTTTATTCATGGTATTAAATGAATATGAATCATTTTTACGTTACTATGGTGAGGACTTATGAACTTTTCTTCTGGCTAATCAGTAGGGCTATCTAGGAAGGTGTCAACGTCCTCAGTGACCAATGAGGACTGTCAGGGAGTCCCCGAGGACCCGCCGGAGTCTCCCCGCCCAGGTTCATCCAGCTGGGTCTATGTGGATGAACCCTTTTCTCCAGTACGATCCTTTTTATTTATGTTTTGCTCATCAGAGTTGGAAGAGCGCTCCTAATCTCAGCCCGTGGACCTGTGGTTCCTACGAGTCTGTTCATGAAAACAGATGTTCCTCTATCCGACGCCCCCCTGCTTGGCTCATCCTTTCCTTTCCCCCCATCTCTGTCTTCCAGGAGCTGCCGGAGTACCTGTGCCCCCATTGGGACACGGTGTGCGATTCTTACGTGAACGACGTGAAGACGGCGATGCATCAGCTGCGCTCACAGCGATCTGTTATTAACCTTCACCTATTCAACATCAGGTATTCTGCCTTTTATTAAGTGGTGAGAACACGGTCCCGGTTCTGTTCCTTCCCTTCAGAGGGCCCAGCGATACATTTCATAACCAGTTCAAAGCTCCTCGCGGAGACTTCAATGCAGTGTTGGCGCATAACGAAGCATCTGCATAGTAGACACCTTTCTGTTCCTGTCTTTTCCCCGTTTATTTACTCGATATCTATCGCTGAAGATGCATAAATCACTTTGCCACCTTGCAATACACCTTTTGCAGAGTCGCTGCTATTTTGTTAGCTACAATCAATTGATGCTTTTTATCCTTTTAATAAGTTTTGTCACGTTAGTTTACAGCTGCACATGCAGAATGGATGTTGAGTATTTATATTTAGCCTCTGAATACAGTTATTTTTGGATACAGTTGAATATGATTTATGAAAATAAATACTACATGTGTTACTATTGCCTGTTTCCCCCTATCTGTAGAGAGGAGTACAAGCATTACATGGGGCGTCCAGACTTAAAGCAGGAGTTAGTGTCTCATTGGCAGAAGGACTTCAACAGCACACCTGATGACATGAGAGAAGACGAGGAGACCAAAGCAGAGCTACAGCTGAGGCTGGATGTGAGGACGACTTCTAATAGAAGCAACATTTAAGAAAAAAGAAAAGAATTAAAATACAAAATACATGGAGATGTTTCGGTATGTGTACAGGAGCTGCGCGAACGTCTGTGGGACATTAGCGACAAGCGCAAGGAGGAGGACGAGAAAGAGAAGGCTAATTTCACGGGGGACGGCTGGTTGGAGGAACACACCGCCGTCCTCGTCAACCACCACTCTGTACTCATGCAGGTAACTCTTCTGTTTCTGTGTCTCCAAATTTGAGTAGTTTATAAACTCACGCTGTAGACTGCTTCCTCTATTCTGTGTGTGTCGCACCTTTTGTTGCGTCGCTGTGTTCATGGCGCGAAGGCATGTGTGTCTTTTATGTTCTTCTTCAGTTTGCAGAAAACCATAATGTTGGATTGTTTGTGTTGTCCAGGTAGAGCTGGACCGTTTCCAGGACACACTCCGGATTCTCAGGGTCTACTATTTGAGCATGTACACACAGGTGCTGCCCGAGCTTCCCTACAAGTTGGATTGTATCCCCCTACTGGACCACACAGAAGTTAAGCACCAGGACGAGAGGCAAGACACTCGCTGTTAACGAGATAATATAGCAAAATGACAAAATCGTAAATAGATTACGGATGAGGAGTGCGGAAAGTGAAAGATTTATGTTGTTCCAGCAGCACTGAGTCCAGTCAGATGACTGACGGAGAGGACAAGAAGAAGACTAAACCGTAAGGGAGAGGCACTACTCACAGCTTCCCCGCAGTCTGTTTGAAGATTAAATGGATGTTGTCATTTCCTCATAGTCTAAATGCTCCCCAGCACAAACATATACTCACGCGCAAACAATTTCCTCCTCTTCTCCCTTTTTTCCCTCCTCCGCAGGCATCCTGACTCCAAGACGAAAAGCCAGGTTCAGCCAGAATCAGTCAAGGTTATTTAGGCATTCTTAATAACGTACTTTAATGTGTAATTGTACCTCAAAAGAACGACCAAAAACACCGCCACTTACATAACATTTGAATGATGATGATGTGCCGATAATCTAGTAAGAGATATTGACTCTTTTCATTGTGAACTCTAGTCACCCCGTGAGACTCTGATCTCCAACTATGAGGAGGCACTCACAGCAATCAGCCAACTGGTAACGCTTTGTGTGTGAGAGTTTGCATGAGGTATAGATACATTTATATATATATATATATATACACTTCATTTTTATTCCTGACATGTATGGGTTAAATATGTGTGTAGGTGTCAGCAGAAGCCCACCAGGGGGAGACGCAAGAGCAGAAGGAGAAGGAGAGGACTCATAATCAAGATGTCATAGACAGAATACATAAAGAATATGCGGCCGCACTGGATCATGAGGGTATGCACACACACACACACACACACAGATTCAGAAGTTTCTTTATATCACAATATATTCAATCATCGTATGGATGTACTGTCAATATTCTAAGTGTCTCTTTTTTCTAAGAACTGTGTCACATGAGATATCAGGTGTATCCATGTTTGTATTTTTAGATGTAAAACATTAATATGCTTATATACTTGTGTTCCTGTGTGTGTGTGTGTGTGTGTGTGTGTGTGTGTTTTCCAGAGAATGCAGCAAAGGCGCGCATTGCGCTGGTGAAAGGTCATGGTCTGGTGATGGTGCAGTCCCTGCAGAGCAGAGCAGAACAGACATTGAGCGACATGGAGAAGTGGCTAGAAGCACACTATCTCGCAGGAATGAAGAGGTATGGTACAGCAAGAGCGCACGGTGTGCTGTGGCTCACGCGTGTTTTTGATTAGTGTGTGACGAAGGCTTTCTGTATTTTTATCACAATGGTATAAATGTGTGCATACATGTGAGCCCCCAGATATAAATTGTTGTAAAGTTTTCTTATTAATTCTATTTATTTGGCCAACAAATAATGAATGGCAGTCCTTTAAGTGCTCTTGCGGTTACTTGAGAATATTAAAACACTTGTGAACAGTTTCAGTCCCTAACTATACATTGAAGACTCGTATGACGTTTGTCTCCTTTTCTCTAGCATTGACCAGCTGTCAGAAGTGGTCGGCCACCACATAGACGCTGGTGCTAAGCTGCAGAAGGAGCTGGTGTTGGTACGTGACGACTTTATGGTCGTATTGATTTTTATTTATTTTTTACCGCAGGATGACATGTCGACTGTTCTTCCGGCATGTGACCACAGTCTCCTTTTTAACTCACTCGCTCCCATTTTAAGATTCCCTAAATTCTCCTCTCCAGCAATGTACTGACTTCTACTTGAATGAAGACTGCCACATGGTGGCCAGTCCGGCTCCGCCTCCCCGCCCACCTCCTCTGGAGAAACCCACAAGGTCCACGCCGACCGTCGCTCAGCTCGAGTCGCTGCAGCGACAGCTGTGCAGCGTAGCTCCGTCAGGTTAATACACGGGAGACAACGTTATCGGGTCTGTTAATCCAGCTATCCTGCTATCCAATGATCTTTTTCCTTCCTTCCCGACTTGCAGGCCTCATGTCCAGTGCTGATTTCTTTAGTTTACTCATGGATATCATCTCTGTGAACATGGGCAGAAACGCCTTGCCTGAGCTCTGGATTAACAAGAATGAAGCACAGGTACTCTTTAAGCACTGTGTTCCAGCGACCTAAAACACAAAGTAGAGTAATAATGGCCGAGAAAGCAACGGAACACACAGACATTCTCGCACCACAATGTCCGGTTACCATAAAAGAAACGCTGGCTTACTGGAGCGTCGTCCTTTTCTCTTCTGTCCCCAGCTGTTGGAGGTTGTGTCCCTCCTGACCGACGCCTACGAGTTGGTAGACTGGCAGCAGTTCCTGCTCAGTGCTGCCCTCCCGTGGCCGTTTCCCTCCTTATCACAGCTGCTGGTCGCGCTGCAACGTTTCAGGGCAGCGGATACCGGCGACACGGGCTATGTTACCGAGGAACAGTACCTACAGGTCTCTACGCTTTGGATAAACCTGTGTCTTTAAGCTATCTCTCCACTCTCACACCCTCACCGCCCAGCAGGCCTGGGCTCAAGTCAACGTGACGACACATTTAGTATATATTGCACACTTTATATAGTATAAAGTGGAAACTGTAGCTTCCTAAACGTAGCAACACATGTTTAAGTTGCTCCTCTTGACTCCTTTCTCCCCAGACTGAGTTGTGGTTTTCCAATGAGAGTGTCCAGCCCGTCCCAGAGGAGCCCTCTGAGCCTCCGCCTTATGACCGTCTGGCTAACCTACGCAAGGTAACAAAAGTCCAACGTAAGCTCTCGTTACTCCTGGAATGGAAAATCAAAGTCATGGTACACAAACGATTTTAAAAGGCATGAAAACAATGGAACAAAGACAAAAGAGACATGAAAGAACAAAAAAAAAGTATTAATAATATTACATCACAATGCCATCGGAGGGGTCGAGCATTAACATCTTGTGTTTACCGTTCATCCAAATGAACCGCGCCGCAAGTAATGAATCAAATAAAGTAACATTTGCCTCCTCAGTTCTTTTTCCGGCTGTTCGCGGACCGCTCCGTCTCTCCCCCTCGACTGGATTACGTTCGCACGCTGCGGTACTTTGCGGCCGACCCGAACCCCCGACAGGGCTTCATCAGAGCGCTTAGCGTGGTGCTGGGACAACATCTCAAGCTCTCCTCCCCGGACCATCTTGTCAAGGTGAGTAAAGTGAATGAAACTTCTTCTGTCATCAAAAACATTATCATGTATTCAAGGTTTTGTGTCAGGTTTTCACCAGCAGGGTAGCCGATATCATGCATCATAATGCGTTGTGCGTTCAGTCTATGCCCAGCATCGAAGAGGCTGCCGAGCTCAGCGCCTCGGAACTCGATGGAGACGCTCCGGGCGCGTCGAGCGGTCCGTTGGGGGAGAAGGCGGCGTCCATCCCCGCCCTCCTCGCCGTCATCTGCCACGAAGTCACCGAGACGAGAGGCGGCGGCCCTCTTCCTCCAGGCTGCCTGAGTCGGGAGGAACGCGCTGAGGTAAAAGCCCTGTGAGCGTTCAACGTTTAACGAAAAGGGTTGAATTCACCAAGGAAATAAGATGTTGACTAAACGTAGTAAACATGTAAGATTTCATTTCTAGTTCAGCATAATGAATTTGTCCTCGGCAAGGTTTTTTTTTTGTTTCCTATTAATAACCACGTTATGAAAAATGAAACTCATGGTAATACTCTGAATCTCTGCTGGCATCCAGCAACTGGTGCGTGTGTTCGCAGAGCTGGGCTACAAGCCTGAGGACCGCGCCCCCTTCTCCGTTCTCTCTCAGCATCCTGTCATCCAGCGCCTGATGGAGACCTCCACACACTACCAGCTCGTAGTAAGTCTCTGAATGTGTCGGCTCGTCTCTTTAGTTTTGTTTTGTTCCCCCTCATTCACCTTTATCTTTCACCTCTCTCTCTCTCTCTCTCTCTCTCTCTCTCTCTCTCTCTCTCTCTCTCTCTCTCTCTCTCTCTCTCTCTCTCTGTCTCTCTCTCTCTCTCTCTCTCTCGCTCTCTCTGTCTCTCTCTCTCTGTCTCTCTCTCTCTCTCTTGCTCTCTCTCTCTCTTCTCTCTCTGTCTCGCTCTCTCTCTCGCTCTCTCTGTCTCTCTCTCTCTCTCTCTCTCTCTCTCTCTCTCTCTCTCTCTCTCTCTCTCAGAACATTCATAGAGTGCTACTGGCCCATCAGGATGATGGAGAGATCCCTGAAGAATGATGTAAACACAAGTGTTCTCATTACTTAAAGTGTTTGAAGTGTTGAATAAATCCGTGACACGACTTGTGTGTGAGCATGTAGACGCGTCTATAACCGATGACGGGTTGGAATGACACCTTAATTGAAATGACAACAATAAAATCAATGATGGCAGGATTGACCCCTCTTACTTTTTCTTTTTCTTTTTCTTTTTTTTTTTTCCCCCTGACACACTCCAGCAGTTTTTCTGACTGACTTGTTCTTCTAATGACCTCTCTGACACAGAACGGCATTGGTCGCGGGTCACAATGAGCACATTGTCCAGGATAACCTACATGTCAAGCCTGACTTGCCAGCAAACCCGCCTGCCGGGGCGACCGCAACCCTACGACGGTCCATTCAGCGGCGATACGTCCCCGTAGCTACTCTATTTAGTCACTGCTCAGTGTCCACCAGTCTCGTTAATGTGCAGCCTTGAGAGAATGCAGCTCCTGTTAACGTTTGTCTAATTCGATACAACGAGGGCTCGGGGAGCCACCCCTCTGACCCACCTCCCTTTCCCTCCGTCCCTCCCTTCCACCATCGCTGCGGGTCCGAGGCTCTCAGGACCTCTCAGTGAAAAAAAACAGAGCCGCTCACATGTGTCACATAGACAGACTCCAAAAAAAAAAACCCTCCTGAATGATGAGGAATAAATCCGCGACCTTAATGTCGGGACTTTTTACCTTTGTTGCGTGAAAAAGGCATGCTGGATGCATTCTAGGTACACTGAACAAGGATTTTTCTTTTTTTTTTCCCGCCCCCGTGTCGACTTGACCCTGCAAACTGTATAAACGGGTCTTCGTGGCTCAAACGGACACGAGATCACAAAGAAGACTTTCAGGATTAACGGTGGTGCACTGACAAGAGGATTTTATCAAAAATGTTTGATTTCTACAGTTTTTCGTTGGTATTCCCGCGTTTTCTTTCCTGCTAATATCTTGTGGGAAACTCTTCATTTGTCTGGATACGACTCCAGCTCCCTGGATTCACCTTTGTCACTGTATTACTGAGTTAAACAGGGCAAGAATCCAGTTCACGCAGCAAGGTTTTCATTCCAGTTTATTTTGGAATTGGAAGACTATTTTCGGAGGACTTTGGCTGCAGGTCAGTGTGTGTGTGTGTGTGTGTGTGTGTGTGTGTGTGTGTGTGTGTGTGTGTGTGTGTGTGTGTGTGTGTGTGTGTGTGTGTGTGTGTGTGTGTGTGTGTGTGTGGCGCTCTCATCACGACATGGGGATTGTATTTTGGATGTTTTCTCTTCTGGCTCTTCCAGTGCTTCAGTCTGCCAAGATCCTGACTGTCAGTCTAATTGGTGAGTAGCAGAGAAGTGTTGAAATGACCTTTACTAATAGTAACAGAAACATTCATTGTATTCATAGCATTTGTTCATAAATATGAGAAGAATAAGCAGAACTCCACGCCGGACATATTGTGACATTTTAATATTATATAGGTGGAGGCTTCAAATAAGCCAAGAGGACTTCCTGCCTCTTCCTGCACTGTGATATTATTTATCTCTGTTATGTTTCTGTATTTTTTTTTTTAAATTGTGCAAAAAAAAAAAAAGAAAAAATAGTCATTTGGTTTTGTCGCTTCTTCGCCCCTCCAGGAGGAAGCCACTACTTGTTATTAGACGAAATTTCTCACAACCTGCACGAACACGGCCATGAGGTCCGCATGCTCTTGCAACTGGGAAACCCTGTTATTACAGGTAAACTGTGCACACAATACACACACGAACACACAATCGCACGACTGTCTGTTCTCATCATTTCTCTGACGCGGTCACTTTAATCTTCATGTCGAATTCTCCCAGGATTTTCCTATGCAGGCCGTGCAGACAGTTACCAGAGGAGCACCTGGTCCTTAGGGGAGAAATACATCAGAGAGTACAACGGCTGGTTCCTGGAGCAACAAACACAGTTTTTGCTGGGAAGGTATGTCGGGTATATCCTAATATGATGCCCAAGTTTTAAGCTTCTGAATGAAAGCGAAGAGTTGAATATATTTGCCTCTCTGTTCGTCTTTCTCATTCTCCCGTCCTCTTCTCTTTCTCTCAGAGACAACTTGAATAACTTCCTGAACTTCATGGGGCACCTGTCCTATCAGTGCGACGGGCTGCTAGGGGACGAAGAGATGATGACTTTCCTCCAGAGGGAGCGCTACGACATCGCCGTCCTCGACGCGTTCAACCCCTGCTCCTTCATCCTGGCACGCAAACTCGGTACACCGGCCGTCCTTATCGCTTTGCTTTTCGTCATAATTACCATCGTCCTTTAAATTTCTAAATTTGTATATCATCCATCAATACCTTTCCACTGGCTACATCACTTCCATTCCTTCTACTCTTGATTTCCTCCAGGTATCCACTACATAGCTTTCTATCCCGGCGCTCTGAACGGTCCTCTGTCCGTCGCTCTCCCCAGCCCCGTCTCCTACATCCCGGTCTTCAGCTCCCAGCTGTCCGACCAGATGAACCTTTTGGGTCGAGCGAAGAACCTCTTTTGTTCTCTCTTGGCTCCCATAGGTAAGAATACATAGGTAGGCAGGAGATCACATGTTGTCAAGGGGTATTATCTGGCTTAACAGGCGTCTTCAGTGCATTTGTAATATGCTTAATCTATCTCTGGAACAACATGCTCCTTATTTTTATTTTTGTAACTTTTTAAATGTGTCTCGTGTCGAAGGCCAGGGACTTGTATGGTCGACGTTTCGGGAAGTAGCCGAGCGCCACCTGGAGTCGGGCTCGCCCCCTGGAGGTCTGGAGGAGCTGCATCACGGAGCTGAACTGTGGGCCTTCAACACCGACTTCTCCCTGGAGTTCCCCCAGCCCCTCATGCCCTACACCGTGCTGGTGGGAGGTCTGCTGAATAAACCAGCGAAGCCTCCGGAGCAGGTCTCTTCCCTTGATACACCTGTGCAAATTACGCAACCATGTCTCACTCATCCTGCCGCACTGAACCTCGCAAATGTCCCCTTTTTTTTGCGTATATTTCCTCTATTGCCCAGGATCTTGAGTTGTGGATCTCCAATTTCGGAGAGGCGGGTTTCATCGTCGTGACTCTGGGATCGATGGTGTCTTCGGTCTCTGTGGACGCTCTGCTTGTGGAGCTGGTGGCTGGCTTCTCTAGGATCCCTCAGGGGGTGATCTGGAGGTAAACAGGCACTGTTAGAATGGTTTGGCACAGATCTCGATTTTTTTTTTACATAGAAACTTGTTATTTTGAATTAATGTCAGGATGTGCCTTAAGCCCGCAGTGTTTCGCCTGCAGGTATGACCCAGAGCGATGGCCGTCTCACCTGGACAGACCTCCCAATCTCAGGCTGGTGGACTGGCTGCCTCTCAATGACCTGCTGGGTAGGAACAGTCTGCCTCTCTTATCCGAACCCTTTGGCACAAAACATAAGTGAGGGTTACAGTGAATGGTAGACTGTCAAAAGGCCAGTACAGGTGTTACAGGAATTGTGGAAATTGTCTAATTTCAAGATAGATTCCTGGACCAAGACTGTAGCAGACGGAGGCTGGGTCGCTGCTGCACTGCAGCTCCATTCTCCCCTCTTATACAAAGAAATACCACAAGCCTCCAGTGTATTTATCAGTCTGTACTAGCTCCAAACTCTCTATTTTTCCGTTTACCGCAGGCCACAAAAAAGCACGTGTCTTCATCACCCACGGTGGACAAAACAGCCTGTTCCAGGCAGTGTACCATGCTGTTCCTGTGCTGGGAATCCCTCTGTTTGGGGACCAGTTTGACAATGTGGTGAGGGCTGAAACAAAGGGACTCGGCCTCTCCATCAACCCCACACACATCACCAGGGAACTGCTCAGCGCCACCATTCAAACACTCATGCGGGACGTCAGGTACGTGGACGGACATTTGTGATGCCCGGTAGAGCCCAGAGACGTCCGTGACCGCCCTCCTCTTCTCCCCCAACTGTGTCTCCGTTTTTCTAGGTTCAAGTCTTCAGCTTCGTCCCTTAGCAGGATCCACAAGTCCCATCCTGTCCCCCCAGCCCTTCGACTCACCCAGTGGGTGGAGCACGTCCTGCGCAGCGGAGGTGGAGCTCATTTGAGGCCGGCTTCACTGACGCAGCCGTGGTACCAGAGATACCTGTTGGACTTGGTGCTTCTTCTGTCCCTGGGGCTTCTTGGACCCGTAGTTCTCTGCTGGACTTGCTGTAAGAACAAGAACAACAGGGACAGACACAAAAAGATACACTAGCAGTGTTGTACTGAGATGTATACCTCCGTTCTGTGTCCCTCGTTTATCTTCGACTCGAGTAATAGTGCAGATGTTCAATGAATAAGCCATGCTTGTTGTAACTGTTTCATACAATTCACCTTTAACAGAATAAAGAACTGATAACAGGCTATCATTTGGATGTTGGAGACCTTAAAGACTTTGGTTTTTTCCCCCCCAGAATATTCCCTTTAATTATCAAAGTGAAACCTGCAAAGCAGACAATTACAGAGATTTTCACTAACTGTATTCCCCAGTTTCACTCCAGTGGAAAAGCCTGACCACCAAAGCGCCCCGACCTCTCCCCTCCCAGCGCCACCGTGTCTACCAGACGTCTCGTTTTGTCCTGCAGCGCCACATTGTCCGAACACCTCCGTGCTGCTTTGACCTGGCCGCGCTGCAAGCAGCAGCGGCGGTGGTTGATGGTCTACGAGCGCAAAACACGCACATGCACCGTCACTAAGCAACGCTTTAGTGCTTTAGTGCTGTCAGGAGCCACGTTAGGCTAGATGGGTGGACGCTCTTCTAGACAAGGTCCGGGTCATAGTCATAGAATGTACCGTAATTCTCATAAATACGCTCTACCTGCAAAAGTTTGTGTGTGTGTGTGTGTGTGTGTGTGTGTGTGCATGTGTGTGTGTTTGGGGGCGGGCGCTATGCTCTGCTGGCTCTTCAATTATTAACCACCTGCAAGTCTCAACTCTGACCCCCACACCCTCCTCTCGTGGTTTCCACTGAGTCTGCTTCCCCTTTTCTAAACAAGACACAAAAGCGAAACAGCGATGTTTCACGGTCAGCGCTCAAGCCACAGTTGCGAGCAGACCAGGCCTTGGGAGGACCCCCCACCACCACCACCCACCCACCCCCCCCAACCCATTCTGTCCTCCCTCCCACTCCTCACATCTGTGTTGGGGGTTAGCAGGGAGGAAAATATAGATTAGCAGGGAAATAATGACCAATTAGGGCCGGCTTGTTTCTCTGTCCATTCAGCTGTCCATTCCTTTCCCTGCATTTCATTTGTCTTGTTTGGCTGGCAGTTGCAGGTGCCAGTGAGTCTTCCTCTGTCTCGCACGCAATCCAAAACAGACGGGGCAAAGCAGCCAAAGCATGACGGGACGGGACCACTGGGAGAAAGAAAGAAAGAAAGAAAGAAAGAAAGAAGGAGAAAAAAAAGACAGAGGAGGCGAATAAAAGGAAACTTTAATGAAGCAGAAGAGGGACACAATGATGCAAAATGGAACACAGGAAAGTCATAGAGCAGAGAAGAAACAGAAACACAGCAGAGACAAACAAGAGTTAGAGGACATAATGGTCCCAATACCACTGAATAAAACAGACCTAACGTGTCACTTTTAGTCATTTTAATACCTTAACTGCATTCAATTTACAAGTTTGCAACTCTTTTTTTGGCTTGAATTCAAATTTCAATCATTTATTTTTATTTTATTTCATTTTATTTTCAACCATGAGTTCAAAACAGGTTTATTATATGATAAAACATTAGAATAACGTCATTATAATCGCATCACAAAGCCATGTGAGATGGAGGAAGTCCTTGAATGGAGCAGAAGTGACTTGAAAGCTCCCTACACGTTGTGATTGTGCCACATTTTGATTGTGCACCGTGATCACAGACACACTCACCACTCAGGTGATTGTGATCGGCACCATTCAGAATCAATCTGTTCTGGAGTTGACCCAATCAGAGCAGAGCAGAGCGACACCCTGCCTGGTGCTCTCGCATGAGGGGCGGAGCTCCCCTCTAATAAAAAACATCACGGTCAATTTAAAAGAACAAATTAAGAAATGATTAATACATTATGTGTCTCGAAGAGAAAATAATATATTGATATTTTCTACTTTTTAATGTATTTTTCTAGTCGTTTCTGTGATGATGTTTGATGATAAATGGGATTTATGCTACATATTTACATTTCTGATGTTATTATATTTAACACTGTCTAATATTGATCTCAGTATCTCCTTCCTCAGGTGCTCCCCCCCCCCCCCCCCCCATGTGGGAGCATTAGAAGTGGACACACGGCTGCACACTTGTCAAACGGCTCATGTCTCATGTCCTGATGATATCTGTCTCAGAAATAATGAAGGAAAGGAAGGAACTGGTTGTTTTGGAGCTGAGAGCAAAGCTTTTGAGGCTCTATAGATTCTGTAATTATTGTAAGGTCAGAACCTCGTCCCCATAAGTTCAAACAGGGAATAAGAAGTAAGTTTGACAGACTTCTATATGAACCTTTACTCTGTTCCAGTGACTGAAATGGGTAGACGGAGGAGGCAGAAGACTAGAGCGCTCTCTGTTCTGTGTGTGCTGGAGTTCACATCTGTGTTGTTGGTGGGTTAGAGCGCCATCTAGTGACCTGAGGAGAAAGACTTGTGCCTCGTAAATCACGGCTCCCTGGACCAGAATTATGAGGCCGATTCTAGAAATACTCTACATACTATTCAAATACTCTCATTAAAGTGACAGCTTTCTGGATCTGGTACTTTACTACCAAAGTATCATTGTAAATATGTGTTTCTGGCTGGACTTCTTTGCAGATAAATATTTGACAGAAACATACACACAGCTGCAAGTTTCTCAAGTGTAACACGACAGCTCTGCACTAAATCCCACCGCCGTGAAGATTAGGATGCTCTGATTCAACTGATCCTTAAGGAGGATCAAGAGGTGTTTCTAATATTTGTCCATTCTCATTCATATAGATTGGGCGGCCAAAATATTAAAAACACATCTTGGATGAAGCATTACAATATTCATGAAGGTAGGATTTATTGATACAACATTGTATTAGACTGTGTTTTAGCTATAGGTGTAATGATAATAATAAACAGGTAAAGAGTATTTTATGCTAATTTATTCTTTTGCTTGACTCCACCACTTCCACTACATTTATTTCACAATTATTTAATTGTTAAATCACAGATAGGATTTTATATGCAAAAAATACAAAAATCTTGTAAAATATGATGCCGTTTTATACATTAAGCTACCAAACGTGATGAGAATTAATTGAAATTAGCTCCACCTAACCAGCTATAAGATAATACAACAATAATAACTTAGTTATTATTGACTTTTTATTTGTATTTTGAATGCGGAACGTTTACTTATAATAGAGTAGTTTTAGTATAGAAAGTACATCTTCTACAGCTGTGTATCTTTATTCAGCGTAGTTATTTAGAGTTCATGTACATTAATAAAAAAAACATAAAATAAAATGCCACATAAAGCGACCATCAGTTGCCAAGAGGGCGCAATGTAATTTTCAGCGGACGTTGCTTATAAAAGGCTTGTGACACACACGCGCCTGATTGGTCACAGCGCTGCCGTTTGATTGGCCAGCGTGGACACCGTGGGCGTGGTTTAGCGTCAATGTTTATGAAGCCCGCTGCCCGTGTATGTAACCGCACCAAGGACTCTGCAATGTGATGTGATTGACCAATTCGTCTGTTTTCGTAGCATTTCCACCCCGCGGTCGTTAGCGCGTTATGCACCAGCCGTCGACATGGGGGACCACTAGCAGGTGAAACACGGAAGAAACTCAGGAAAACGCCGGGATGGCAGGCGCCTTTGGCTTCAAAGGCTGCCAGAAAATTCGAGGTCCGCAGATTAGGAAACTGCTCGAGGCGAAGGACTTCATTCTCTTCGACTGCGACGGGGTCATATGGCACGGGGAGACGGCGATAACGGGCGCGGCGAAGGTGGTGAGCTCGCTGATACGGCACGGCAAAAACGTCGTGTTCGTCACCAACAACTGCACCAGGCCCCGGGAGAATTACGTGCACAAGTTCTACCGGCTGGGCTTCACCGACGTGATGCTGGAGCAGATCTTCAGCTCGTCGTACTGCTCGGCGCTCTACCTGCGGGACGTCGTCAAGGTCCGCGGCCAGGTGTTCGTCATGGGCTGCGACGGACTGCGCAGGGAGCTGGAGGAGGCGGGCATCCCCTGCGTGGAGGAGGCGGACGAACCGGGCGCCACCATCTACGACTGCGCCCTGGCTCCGGACGTCAAGGCGGTGCTGGTGGGACACGACGACAAACTGACTTTTCTCAAACTGGCCAAAGCCTCGTGCTACCTGCGGGACCCTGACTGTCTGTTCCTGGCCACCGACAACGACCCCTGGCACCCTCTGTCGGGTGGAAGGATACTGCCAGGTAATGGTGGTGATGAGGCTGTGTCTGTTGAAGCTCGGCCTCCTCTAGTGTTGTGTGTGTGTGTGTGTGTGTGTGTGTGTGTGTGTGTGTGTGTGTAGTTGTGCCAACCGTGTATAGATCACTGACCGGGCACAGGCCCAGGAGCGCGAGAGGTCAGCTCGAGCTGGGAGCCAGCAGTGTGATGCAGGGGCGCCCCCAGAAGTGTTTAATGCGGGGGGGGGGGGGCGCACTGAAGTCACTGTCAATATGAGAGTTAAGGAAATCCATACTTTTAGTTCCCTATTATATTATATATATATATATATATATATATATATATATATATATATATATATATATATATATATATATATATATATATATATATATATATATATCAGTTGCATGAAACCATTAGAGAGACATGAAGGTTTGTAGAGGATTCATCCTCTGTTCATCTCCAGAAGGATCAAAACAACGTAAGAGTTGTGACGTTAACCTGCACCTCTGCTGCGGTAAATGTTCTATTTTGTCTAGAACACAAACATTACCCACGGCTGAATTGAGCCATTCTTCTGGGCCCCGCCGGCAGTCACAGAGCAGCGTTATTAACGGTCTAGAACCCGAGTCACTGTCCGGTACTCCCACTCTGAAATACTGCCTGGCCTCAGGTCTGTGTCGGCTTGATGCAACACGGTGGTGCATCGTCTACTGATGTATGAAAACAGTTTGGAAGTGCCACAGGATCAAGTGATGATGTTAGTGTTTTCAAGATGGCCGCCCTTTAGTTCCAATGACTCTGGTTAAAGTCCATTCTAGTGCTTTTTTCTCTCTCTCTCTCTCTCTCTCTCTCTCTCTCTCTCTCTCTCTCTCTCTCTCTCTCTCTCTCTCTCTCTAATACGGTCGCCCCCAAAAAACTCTAAATAATAGGCCCTACTTAGTCTGTTCACCGTATGAGACTGATCCTAGGTCTAACCTTTTTGTATCATCTTTACACCCCCCCCCTCCCCCGGAAGGTTCTGGGTCCCTCACTGCGGCCCTGGAGGTGTCCTCGGGCCGCAAGGCCACCGTGATCGGCAAGCCCAGCCGCTTCATGTTCGAGTGCATCTCCAGCCAGTTCCGGGGGGTGGACCCCGCCCAGTGCCTGATGATCGGGGACCGGCTGGAGGTGGACATGCTGTTCGGGTCCAACTGCGGCTTCGACACCATGCTCACCCTCACCGGCGTGTCTCAGCTCGAGGAGGCCCAGGAGTACAGGGACAGCGAGCTGACCGCCAACCACCGCTTGGCGCCCGACTACGTGGTGGACTCCATCGCCGACTTCCTGCCGGCCTTTGAGGAACTGGAGGAACAGGAGGAACAGAGCAATTGACGGGAGTCCCATCGCCTGGCAACCATTGCTTCTACTGCGTTTCCAACATACCTATCAAGAACCAGAACCATTCCTCACCAACAAGGGCGCTGTGTCTGACCAAGACATGCATAGGACAGAGTATCCTCCTCCCCCAAAAGTAATCAGAGTAATCCAGTGCATACCTCAGTGTTTCTTCTCGTGTTGTGCCCATTTGTGACTTGGCAGTTGCTGTAGGTGTTAATATTAATCTATGAATATGCTGCACTTTCTCCTCCATAGAGTTCACCGGTCGTGTTTGATGATGGGTTTTTAGCATCCAGAGGTATTTTTGTAAAGCCATGAATTGTTCTATTAATGGCATTCATGTGTTTTTGAATATTTTATTTCATTTTTTTTTTGCCAAAAGGCAGATGTGTACTTACTGAGGCAGACTTGTTTTCTCATGTGTGTTTGATTAACGGCGAGAGGAGATAAATAAATACAACTGTGAGCTTTTTCTGAGACGACAATCTGCCAGTCAGACGTCACGTCTGCGCCGCTTGTGTCAGTATTCATCACAAGAGTGCTAAGCGGCTTACCGGATCTCATCGTTCAAAGAAAAGAAAACCCCCACAGGTCATACTGCACTGTTGTGAAATGTCGATGTTGTTAATGTTTGCCATATAGAGCATGCCAGCGACGGTAACGACAATAAAACGCCTGAAAACCAATCCTACACATGTCGCTCATCTGTTGGAAGACCGTCGTTGTTGTCCTCGTCCTCCGCTGGCCGGTTTTCTACATCAAGCACGATAAGAACGCCACAATCAAAACACAATATGTTCTTTTAATCATTTCACATGAACTCAACACCATTCCACTCACTGTTGCAACTCCATATCCAGCATCTCTTCAAACAAACAAACACATCAGTTCAGTGTATTGTAGTGAAATGCACCTTCCCATCATTGTCTTCTATGTAGCAGAGCTTTGTGCTTTCATTGCAAGTGCAGCACTAAAGAAATAATATGTATAATATATAAGATTAAAAATGTGAAACTGTTGAAAACCAGTCAAGCTGTTAGGATTAAAAGAAGAGTAAATAGAAACTTAAAGACGCTACCCTTAAAGCTTTGCTCTGTGTAAAACAATGAGGATGTCCCTTTAGTGTGAACTTCAAATACAATAAGGATTTAACATCTAAAAAATCCAGCATATGTACATTTTAAATCGGCTTTACGCAACACTTTATTCTACATCATGTCTCATGTGGCAATAGGTTGAGCTGACGCAGAGAGTCAGAGACACGAAGGATAAGGACTTTGGTTGCAGTGATGGAGTCGCTCCGTGTCATTCTGGTCCACCGCGCTGTGAAGACAGAACACAGAACTAGTTGTAACATGTTCATTAGATAGAAGAAGAGTTTAAAGTCCAAAGGTTTCGACGCAGGTTTATCTTGAATCTAGGACAAAGGTTGTGTTCTAACTACTGACACCTGAAGTTCAGAGGCCCCTCCCCCCCCCACCTCCCTCACCTGGATGTAGTCCATTTCCTCCGCCGCCATCGGTCTCCTGCGGTACCTCGCAGGGAGCAGCTGAATAGAGGCCAGCGAATCTGGCGTGCCAGAAATTGGGGTCAGAGGTACGTGAGGGCGCGATGACGGAGGCGGCGGCGGCGTCGGGGCGCTGTGTGGGGAGAAGTTAACCGCTGACGTTTTCAAAGCCTCTTGGGCTAGAAAAGGAAAGAAGAAGAAGAAAAAGAAAAAGGTCACTGATGATAAAAGCAACATTCATTCAATCCTCGCTAAATGTTTATCATTTACACCACGAAACAACAAAAGGTCACAGGATCAGTTACATCACCAAGAGCGTTTTTTTAGGCTGGGTTCCTTCATTTAGGTCGTCGGACCCTCGCTCACTCTCTTCATGCTCACCATTGGGCCGTGCGATGTCTAGTCTTTTGGGGAACTTGATCAGAGGAGCGTGAGGCCGAACTGCCTGCAAAAACACACACACACACACACACACACACACACACACACACACACACACATATATATTAGATCAGACAGCTGTGTAAATAAACATAATATTTTTCCAGTATTTCAGTGGCAGATATAATAATCACAACCACAAGGTGTTCGTGTGATTGAAGTGATGACCGCAGCCTGAGACTATGACAGAGACTCACACAAAGTGTCTCAGATAACAGCAACTTTGCTTCATACTATTGCTGCAACTAACAATCAGACTGACAGAAACAAGTGACAGACTGAGACGAACAGTTGAAGTCACGAGGCAAGAACACGTGTCCTGGTACTAGCTTCTCACGTGCAAGGTTTCGCTATTTTTTTTTTTCCTTTTTAATCACTGATTAGAAACTAAATTTAGTTATAGCCACCAATATATTTAGGTTTCAGACTGAACAATACTAACTAACATACTAACCAGAAAACAGGAAATGATTAAATGATTAAATGCAGTTTTAATCCACATAACGCTGAACACTGATATATATTTGCTGGGCTACAGTATCTCTGTCATTGAAAATGACAACATTCATTGAGCGACGTAAAAAGTCAACTGACTGTCGTAACGTTCAGTCATTTTCTGAGCTCCACTTCATCTCTGTACAAAGTTATCTAACGCTAAACTAGTTTCCTCCTGAACGCACGCGACTCCAGCTAACGGCACATCAGCCAAACCGTTTAAAATGTCAGCGGCTGTTCATGTAGAATTTACTCATTAAACGTCTTGTTCCGCTTGCTGCTGTCTCAACACAACACATTGCGGTTAAACAAGGACATCAACAAGGGTACGGCGGTGTTTGTCACCCCATAAAAGGCCTCGCTAAAAAAGCTTATCAACCGTAAAGAACGACAGAAAGGCGACGTGTTAATGTCGCAACGTTAATCTGACCTCAAACACACCGACGTGTACGGTAATTCAAATTGCGGAGCGCTGTTACCTGGATAACTCGGGCGGCGGGTGCTGCCATTTTGGAGCTGACTTTGCTTCCCATGACGACCCCGCGGGTTCACTTCCGGTAAAAGAGACGCTCCGCGCAGCTGCAGAAGGACACCACAAGATGGCGCTGCGGTTATTGTAAACCGTTAAATCTATACCATAACACGCAGAGTGGTCCAGAGGATGCGGTTCATGGGAATGGTGCGGAGGGATGGAGGGGGATAAGATGCCTCTCTTAAAGCCTAGCTGTTACATGAATAGCATCAATAACTTTTAAGCGACACACCAATAATATGAGTATTCTAAGGCCATAATGGTAATAATATGTCTTTAATTCTATAGGCTAACGTCACCGTACGTATAGCCATGTCTTTACCTCTCTGGAGAAGCGGCCGTTAGATATGTTGACCCAGCGGTTGTCCTGCGAGGTCAAATCCTCAGGCCATACTGCAGCCTTATCATTCCGGGTTGTGAGTTAGCCTCCTGTCAAAAAGGGACGTACAAAAACACACTAATAAAAGACTTTAATCCGCTGTAAAGCACAACCAGTCGAGGTCAAATGAGGCTCCGAAGACTTTTATTCCCCATTAAGCTACTAAAAGGCAACACTGTTGTCTGTGTGATACCTACAATGTCAACACAAGACTACTGCGCTAGGGTAAAGACAAATATCGTACCCTATCTTTGATTCCACTCCGTCTTGATAAAAAAAAAGGTCAAGTAAGTCTTGTCCAATCAACGACGAGGAAAGTAGCAGAGATCGTTTATGATCAAGATGTGTCACCAGCAGAAAACTCACAGTCAACCACGAGTCTCTCAAGCTGCATTGCAAATTCATATTAATGACATATAATAGAGTAAAACCATCCCGCTCTATGCTTACAGCATACATAATAGATAGTATAATCAAATATAGCTTATCATCTTGTCCCTCTATGACGTTCAAGAGTTACAAGACACCGTTTAAAAAAAAGAAAGACTGGAATGGTCAAAATCAAAGCAGCAGAGGTTGGATTTCTTCAGTTTTTGTCCCCATTATGGATCAAAATGCTGCATCCTAAATCTCCATAATGTAACTGAATATCATTTTCCATTGGAGCCCTCCCCGCTTGGTTGATGTGAATGTCTTCTAAACTCCATGTTTATGTAATCTAGACTCAAGATGACAACCCAATACAAATGATAAAACCTTTGAGCAGTTAATACTGTACTTAAAGTCTTGTATTATTGACTTGTGAACCTCAAATTCTCATAACCTTTGAAATATTAAAGGGATAGCTTTTACAAGAAACGAACACAACTTGTTACCACTACTGCTGGCTAGTGGAGCATCTCTCCTATAAGGCTCTTTGTACGTGCGGTCAGTTTCATGTGGGCCATGATATCACAACACCGCCATCTACTGGATCCCTCATTCATTGCAGGATTCTCTGAATTCCCCAACCCTTAAACCACAGTGTGAGATTAGGGAATTTCCAAACCTTAATGCCATTTTCATTGTATTACATAATGTTCCCCTCACTAATACTGGCCTAGTTATGAAATTATACTTATCAATGCATTGAATCTTTGCTTCATTTCGACATGATTCAGTATCTTTGTTATAAATGTTTGTGTGCATGGTGTCATGATCCTCACATATCTACAGATGATGGAACTGATAAACATCCACAGTAAGAAACTACATCTCAACAGTCGCGTGGCCAAGTCACATTTTATTAGATCTTCTTTTATTAAACAAACTGGTCCAGAGTCATAGAAAACAAAAAGGTCCCGATCTAAACACGGGCCGACTCTTAACTCGACACCACCCCCGTGGCTGCGCATGCTTTTTTTACGACAGGTTGCACGGTACAGTGGCGGTCTCAAGCGAAGATTCGGGCCCCTGACGTGACATTTTCTCAGTTGCAGCACAGTTTACAGATATAGCGCACGCCGCCACATGTGCTGCGTCAGTAGCTGCTCGCCACGGCTGTTTGACCCAGGCCTGCTCGCCAGCTGCGTGACTGAGACTCAGTGGCTCTTTGACCTGTCGAACAGCTGCTTGAGTTGGTCCTGAGAGGTGGCCTCTTTCTGCTGCATGAGATCGTTGTGGCCCTTGGTGACGCCCCAGCTGTCGGGGGCAGACATGGAGGGACACAGGGGTCGACCAGAGGCCGGCTTCAGGTTCTCCCAGTAGTCACGGCGGGCTCTAGGAGAGACAAAGAGTCACATAAGTTAGTACTCACTGGTCTCGAAGAGCTGATTTCTCACACTTTAGGGTGCCATATTTATGCTATATTCAGTAACAAAAGTCATCTCCTCTGACCTGGCTCTGACCCAGGGCTTGGTGTGCATCTCCAGACCAGCGCCCCAGTTGCCGTGCTTCTCTGACGCGACAGGGAGGAAGCCCCTCTCGGGGGCCAGCTCCTCTGCAACGGCCCTGATGTGGTAGGGCTCAAATCCACAGCAGCCGCCGATGAAGTGGATGCCAGCGTTGAAGGCCTCTCTGGCGTACTTGTGCATGTCCCAGCGGGACAGGATCCTGGGCTCCAGACCTGACAGGGGATTTATACACATTAGACCCCATAACCGTGGTTGCCTTTGGGGTTACCCTGCAGCAGTGGGGTGCAGTGCACCAGCCGGAGGGCGTATGCGCATGCACACTGAGAAAGCACTCATGTTTTAAGGTGTAATGCTATATGTTTGAAGGAAAATGCAACGCAGTGTTTGATTACCGAAGGGGAATTCTGGCAGGTCGATGAATCCCTGACAGTTGCAGTCGGGGGTGTGGAATGCCAGGGGCTGCACCATGTAGTGAGCCTTCAGTCCGGCCTTCTCCACTCCCTCCTTCATCATCTTGACAGCTTCCACACAGGTCATGGGGTCAAAGTGGCAGTTGACGCCAACAATCTGGGCACCTAAAGGGGGACATGCATCGGCGTGAGCTGGCTGTTACTGATAAGCAGAGGAAGAAAAAAAAAAAAACAGGTGGAAGAGACAGAACCGACGCACAGAACTGTGTTGGCGAGCAGCCTGGTCCCAGTTATTCATTCTTAATACCAGTAGACCACGAACAGTCTTGTCTCGTGTCTACCGGTTAGAAATCTTGCCCTTGCCACCACAGGAAATACTACCTAGTCACACTACAGAGAGCTCATGTGAACCATTTTAAAGTTACATTTACTTTTAACACCAAGTTGTGCTCATGGGTGTATCTAAAGAACACTGTACCCACCGGCTTTGACCAGCCTGACGGCACACTCTGCAGGTGAGACTCCGTGCATGTCTCCGTTCGGTCCGATGCACATAGAAGCAGCCACGGGCTTCCCTGTCTCCTTCAGCACCTCCACGGCCCACACGGCCTCCTCCACATGCTCAAAGTACTGCAGGACAGAGACATCATAAACATCCACGAAAAAAAAAAAGAAGAAGCTACAAAATGAGGGATGAATTTAGTTATGGTTAAGGGCTGTTTTTATCTCTACCTCAGCAATCAGGAAGTCCACGTTCTTCTTCATGAACACGTCCAGCTGTTTCTTCAAGATGGCCTTCACTTCAGTCTCACTCTTGCAGCTCAGGTAGGACGGAGTCTGACACACTCCTCCGGCAACCAGGGCGTCGCCCTCGTCGGCGACCTCGCGGGCCAAATCGCAGGCGGCCTCGTTGATCTGAGCTCCCTGCGGGTCAAAAAAAACCAACAAATTATGGGTGAAATTCGGACAACCTGCGGAATGTTCTGCTTATTCTTACGAAAGCCAATTGGACTTACGGTGAAGGTGAGCTTGTTGCCCCTGTTCTCCAGTTTGTCGTCGCTGGCGTAGAAGGTGAATGTCTGCATGACATTGGCCCCGGCCCTCAGGAACTCCCTGTGCAGCTGTCGCACTGAAATCATCAAACAAAGCAACGCGCGATGAAGCAAACGTACGAGCAAATCCACCTGAACTGTGACACACGACGCACAAGCAAAAGGCCCATCTGCAGGGAAACCAATGCAGAGGATAACGAAGCAGCCACTCAGAGTCCAAAACAGCTGGTTCTCACCTGCTTCAGGGTGCTCTGCGGCGGCCTCCGGCGTCCAGGGACCGGCCTTCACGTAGCCCCTCTTCTCCAGGGCGAACACGAAGCCTCCATCCCCGATCACGACCTCCCCGGCGTCGAGGCGCTCCAAAATTCCCTGTGGTGACGGATCGGTGAGAGCTCAGAATGACGGAGATTGAATGTGACCGTCAGTCAGGCTGGAGATGAGCCACTGAGGCCAAAGAGTCGGTAGGTTTACGTTCAACTTGACAGCAGCTGACAACCGGCACGCCACTTAGTAGTATAGTCCCAGGGCAGCATCCTGCAGCCCCCCCCCCCCCAGCCCCACCCTCGCCCCCCTTTCTCTCAGTGATCCTGAGAGTCATCGAGAAAGCAGCACATGTCATGTCAGAGAGCAGCTGCACGGCTCCCATTGACCGATAGACTTGAACCCTTTGATTCCCACACGTGTGACTCTCAAAGTGAAATTAAGTGAGAGTGAACAAACTCTTTCCACTTTCTTTGTCTTTATTACACTTGAGACCACGGTCTGCAAAATGTATTTGCATCCACGCTCAGTCTGAATAATCAGCAGTCACTGTGATGAGTTTGAATTCACTGCTCTGGCACTGGATAGTTTATAGTTGTTGTATTTTTTTATTGATAGATTCACTTATTTGAATCCAATTAAAGCCCCACCTCATGTCATGACCGCTCAGATTTGTCTGTCCTGAGATCCCATCATAAAACATGACAAATTCTGGAATTTGTACAATAATAAAACTGCAATTAAGAGAAACTCCTTCACCCATTTTAAGAAGAAATACTTCAAAGTTGCTCTTAATGAGAGAACATCATGATCACCATCTATATCATGAGCTTAAAGGGGAAAAAAAGACGTTTTTCTAAGTCATTTTCTTTAGACAAAAGTTCACACATACCTTCTTTGCTGGTGCCATAATCCTGCAGCTGTGTGGACCCCTGACTGCTCAGACTTTGAGAGGCTGAAGCAACATTAGAGAGGAGCAGGAGGCCACTATAAATCTCTCTGAAGCAGGGGAGGGGTCCTGATGGGAGCTGCTCTGATTGGCAGCGGGCAAAATTACACAACTGCAATGTTTACGTGTTCCCCCTCCCCTCTTTAGCTGAATGAGAGTATTGTGAGTGTCCCAGTTTAAATATGGCTGTTGGTCTGTTTGTCTGGGTTCTGTTTTTTTGGACCCTGAATAGACGAGTCCAACTCAATAGCGGGCAGTCACCAACAAGGATTGAGTCCTTTCTAAACCGGTGAAATGTGCGATGTACTCGTGGTTATATTTTGTTGCTGCAGTCCAATAGCACTCATTCCACACTGACAACACGTAGCCGTGAAATTAGGTGACACTGAGGTTTATTGTTTGGGGGTTTACAGAGTAATACTCCACAAGTGGAGCATCGCCGTTACAAGTGCTTTTTCATTTTTCAGACTGAACTCGGAAAGTCTTCTACCCTCCGTCCTCACGCCGAGGACTTGGCCTTCTTCTGCATCTCCAGCACGTGCTTCATTTCCTGGCTGCTGGTGGCCTCTTTGTGCTGCAGCAGGTCAGCGTGGCCCTTGGTCACGCCCCAGCTCTCTGGCGTGGACATGGACGGGCACTTGGGACGACCGGATGCGGGAGCGAGATGCTCCCAGTAGTCCCGACGGGACCTAGAGGGGGCGGAGACACAAGTTAAACGTAGAGGAAAAGATGCACCGAGTCATATGCTATTCTTTAATGCGTGTGCATTTCAGTATTTTGGCTGGTTTACCTGGCTCTGACCCAGGGTTTGGTGTGCATCTCCAGACCAGAACCCCACATTCCATGTTTCTCTGATCCCGGGGCCACGATCCCTCTCTCGGGGGCCAGCTCCTCTGCTATGGCCCTGATGTGGTAGGGCTCGAACCCACAGCAGCCGCCGATGAAGCGGATGCCGGCCTTGTAGGCCTCTCTGGCGTACTCGTGCATGTCCCAGCGGGTCAGGATCCTGGGCTCCAGGGCTGAGGAAGGAAAAAGGAGACAAATGTAAGAAGCTGCCGACTACACAACTTTATTTTTTATTTTTTTAATGTCCGAGTGAAACATATTACCAAAGGGGAATTCTGGCAGGTCGATGAAACCCTGACAGTTGCAGTCGGGGGTGTGAAATGCCAGGGGCTGCACCATGTAGTGAGCCTTCAGCCGGGCCTTCTCCACTCCCTCCTTCATCAACTTCACAGCTTTCACACAGGTCATGGGGTCAAAGTGGCAGTTGACTCCCACAATCTGGGCACCTGGAGAACAGAGGGAATTGTTTTATTGCTTGTATCAGATAACACAGCTGACTCTCAAGTAAAGAAACATGCGGGTAATATCGTACCGGCATTCACCAGCCTGATGGCACACTCTCCGGGTAAGACGCCGTGCATGTCTCCCTCCGGTCCGATGCACATGGAGGCAGCCACGGGCTTCCCGCTGGTCTTCAGCACCTCCACTGCCCACACGGCCTCCTCGACATGCTCGAAGTACTGCAGCGAGAGAAACAACACGGTCACCACTGAGCGCTCACTCGCTCCACTAATCCTATTTTGGATTGAAGTCGCTCCAACAACGACGAGACTTGGAAACGAGAAGTGGATCCACCTCAGCAATCAGGAAGTCCACGTTCTTCTTCATGAACACGTCCAGCTGTTTCTTGAAGATGGCCTTCACTTCTGTCTCACTCTTGCAGCTGAGGTAGGACGGAGTCTGACACACTCCACCGGCAACCAGGGCGTCTCCTTCACTGGCTACTTCCCTTGCCAGGTCACAAGCTGCCTCGTTGATTTTGGCCCCCTGAGAGAACATCGCAGTTGATGGAAAAAGGCCACAATCAGTATCGGATAAAGCGGTATTTGCTGTAAATGTTGGCTGATATATAGTTGGCCACTCACAGTGATTTTCAAGTTCTGACCCCTGTTCTCCAGTTTGTCGTCGCTGGCGTAGAAGGTGAATGTCTGCATGACATTGGCCCCGGCCCTCAAGAACTCCCTGTGCAGCTGCCGCACTAATGGAAACACGCACGTTTTGAAGCATTTAGGTTTGTGTACCTTCCCTCCATGTGGTTTTAGACACAGTGTGTGAGTGTTCGCGTCTGTCTTACCGGCCTCAGGGTGTGTGACGGTAGCCTCGGGGGTCCACGGCCCGGCCTTCACGTAGCCTCTCTTCTCCAGAGCGAACACAAAGCCTCCGTCGCCGATCACCACCTCCCCAGCATTGAGGCGCTCAATGATACCCTGTGGGAGCAGACAGATTTAAGCCAACACATCACTTGAGCTCCATGCTGAATGGCTTATAAACTTTTGATATTTTGTAGGTTACCTAAAGGGACAGTTCCAAAAACATTCACAAAATCCTGACCCGGTTACTCAAGATAATCCACAGACCCACAGTGTTGAGCTGTTACATGTAGGAACAATGGTTGAAAGTAAATAGTTCCTACAAGGTCTGTGGATTATCTTGAGCGTGACTTCTGGAGATAGAAATTGCTGTTGACTTAAGTAAATGTATTTATTTTGCACTTTGAGCCAAGTGCCATGTAGTCCCATTATATTGGGGAGAAGTTAGACGTCACTATAGCCGATATCTTCAAAAGAACTATGCAACTCAGACTTAAACAATCTAGATTTATAAATAGCTCTACAGGTAAGAGGAAACTGTCCCTTTAATATCTCTACAAATACAACAGATTCCCGTACAAAGGTGCAGAGAAAAAAGCAGTTATCACTCTGAGCCGCTCCAGCAGTGACTGCTTTAGTCTGGTTGTTTCACAAACCACATGCACGGCTCAAGACAGCACGGCCCGTGGACCAACAGGACAACTACAACCCTCAGTAGTTACATGGCACAGTTTTGCATCAACAAAATCTCTGCAGACAGTAATATAAATGCAGTATCGTCTGCATAGAGCTTTATGTACCTTCTTGACCGGAGCCATCTCTTCTTCCCGGTTTCAGTTGAAGCACGAAGCACTTGGTAACAGCGAACCCCTCTTTTTGCCCGAAGAGTGCAGAGAGTCGGCCCTCGCCAGCTTTATACTGCTGTGTGAATATGGGAGGATTCATTTCATTGCCAAATTCATGTATAAACACCACATCTCTGTTTGGACATTGTGCAACACAGTCTGGCTCACAGATCAATGATGAAGGTACTGGCAGCAGTTGGTTCAGGTGAGACAGGGACATGCTTCTGTAATAGAAAGAGCTATGTGCCTGTTTAATGATTATATTAAAATCTCCAGTTGACCATTAACCATTCGTTTGGTTAATTGTGGGTCACTGTGAAGCGAAACACATAAAAGAAAGGGTTAGTTTAAAATGTGAGAGTTTTCTTTGGGAATGCAAATCAGTTTCCTGCAAATGAGCATTTGGTAAAATGTTAATATGTTGTTATTGGTTAACCAGCCTGCTTACATCAAACCAAATCCTCCAGGTGTTCGTCTCCTCACAGCTGGAACCGTCTGCAAAGGCCCGAAGAGATGAGCTCGCATTGCGCACCTCGCTCCGATACCTGCTTGTCTTGAGACACAAGACTGATGAGGCTGGCAATGGTCTATTCTGCTCCATGCAATGTGAGGTGACTGATTGCAGCTTCTATATGTTGTGGATTTATATGAAGATCTCACAACAGAAGGGTGGTTTGTGTATCTTAGTCTTGTGCAAAGAAGCTATTGCAGAACTATAACAAAAGTAATTTTCAAGCAAAAATGACAAAAAAAAATGTGATAGTCCCAACTTCACCATGGTGAGAATCTTTTGTTTTTACTTGTCCTGCACTCCAGTAAATTCAATGTTTTTGGGCTTTGTGCTGTTGGTTGAATAAAACAAGACTTTTGCTGACATCACTTTTGGCCAGACATTGCGATGGATGTTTTTAATCATCCCTGAACCATATTCTCTTAACGACAGAAACCAGTATAAAGCAACACTGCTGCATGTAGAGCTTTCCAGGTTAACCAGTAACACCTCCTATTCTGCCCACATAGTCTTCATCTGTGGCCCTTATTTTTATTTTTTTCCATGCCCCACACACAGACATGCGCTAAAACACGTACAAATATGCACGGGCACACACACACAGATACGGGGGGGGGGGGGGTATTGACCTTCGGTGGAGCGCCGGTGTGTAGCCCTGTCAGCTCTGGGACGAGCCAGTTTCAGGGAGAGTGAGATAGGCCTCCCTAAGGTGTTTATCAACAGAGTCAAAGTTCAGAAAAACGCCTCCCATCTATAGTTTACAATTCATCAGCGTGTGTCGGAGGTGCACAGATCCTGTTGCCCTCTGCGGATCTGATGGAACTGCACCCGCACACCAGTTTGCAAAAGACTGCAAAACTATAAGGCAAATAAAAATGTTTATAGTTATGTTCCACATATGAATCTCTGACTCAAACAAGAGAAATATGAGGATAAGAAGGACTGGGACTCTGTGATCTTTGGACATCACAGGGCAAGCCCAAAAAAAAAAGTTCTTGAAACCGGTGGGAAGGCGATGGCTCTCTGCTTACAACCCAGTCATTCATCAAACAGAAAAAATAGTTCCGCCACACAGTTAACTGGCTGTATTTAATTAAGAGCGGAGTGCTCTTCTTTTTTTTTTACTATAAGGTGTAGAAGTTTCCCTTGCAGAGGCAGCGCAGCAGGACCAAAGGGAAGGTGTTTGAGTGCACATGTGTGGTGAACATGTTTGTTTTTTTTAAGGAGCGATTGTCCACATGTTTGCGAGTGTGTGTGTGTGTGTGTGTGTGTGTGTGTGTGCTTGTGTGTAGGAGCAGAAATAGCTCAAGTGTCACTGAAGTGCTGAGTGAAGCAGCAGATCCCCACGGTGGAAGAGACCCCCCCCCCCCCAAATCCCAACGAGCCTGTTCTGAAGAGAGCTCCGCCAAAGTGAACGCTGCTCACCGGGCCCACTGACCGACCGAATGGCTTGTTCAAACACACACTGGAAGAAAGGGACTTCTTTCTTCTTTTGATCACCTTCTTTTGGATTTAGACCTTTGTCTCTTGACCCCCCCCCCCCCACCCCCGCCCTCTCTTCTTTTGCCTATAACGTTGCACCATGAAATCTATATATCTCCCATTTCTTCCGAGGTCTTCCAGCTATTCCAGTTCAGAGTATCTGGCGCTGACCAGCAGCTGTACTGAGAGACTTTTATCTCTCTGCAGCCACAACTAGATCTCGCAGGCTGAGGCTGGATCTGATCCGTGCAGTTGCAACGGGACCAAAGGCTGAAGCAGAGGGTGAAGGGAGACGGGGCCGACGACCAACTGGGAGGAAGGGGGGGGGGGGTTGAAAGGGGAGAGGGTTGGAAGTGAGGCTGGCTGGGAAAAGGGCCACATTTGAAGCATGAGAGAACGGAGGAAGAGGGTGCCAAACTTTGCAATAGCGTGCAAGCCCGGCTCTTTCTGCGTGGAGCCACATTTGGTGTGTGAAGGACCTCGGCTGACACTGATAAAGTCCGGGTTAACTATTAACTCCTAATGAACTGATAGCATGTTCAGGTGGCAACACAAGGAGGACAGAGAGAAGTTGGTGGGTTAAAGCTTCTTCAGTCTGGTAACTAAATCTGCAGAGTTTCTGACAGTTGGGCCTGAATGCAGTGAACCTCATGTGCATCGTCGTAACATGCAAAGCCAGCACCGACCCACCTCTTCTCTCTCTACATAACCTCAACACATGGTCCGTTGTCCGCATTGCTTCACTCCCCCCCCCCCCCCCGTTCTACAGGGACTCCCTGAGCCACTGCAGCCCCCTGTTTACCTCCACCCCTTCCTCTGGTCCAATCACGGGGAAGACATTCTGCTGACACCGGCCATTCTTTGCGGATTTTGTGGGCCACAGAACGACAGATAGGGAGAGAGACGCTAAGTGGGAGACAAAGAGAGAGAGAGAGAGAGAGAGCTTGATGAAGTGTCTGCCGTCTTTGCATGCTGGTTTCACTGCACCAATCATGACTTCTTATTAGGTTTGAACATGTTTAAAATGTACTAAACAAGAAGAAGCCATTACAAACGATGCAATGTCATACTAATTTAGGACACAAGAGGGACCACTAGTGCGCTCCCTTCAGTTAGAGCAGTGGCTTCCCTCTCTTATGCACACTTGAAACAGGTGATGTTTTGCACTGATGTGTCCACGGCTCGCCTCCTTTTGCACTCTATGCACTTGAATTTGTCACACCTGCACATTCTGTATTTCATGTTAAAGTAACAATCACCTAAGTGTCACATTTTCAGCGCATCAGAACACGCAGACGGATTTGTTTCCACAGCTACACCAAGTTGCCTCACATGCATTATGTGACTCACTTAAAGGTAAAGAGAGGGATGGTTTGATCCGACCGACCTGTAGCTTTTCACAACATTCTTCTTTTCATTGCCTCTTGGTGAGAGGCCTCTATGGAGGGTTTACAGTGCCTTATCTTTTAACGGCGCCTTCTAATCTCATGACTGTGCAGTAAACTCAACAGCTGCTCCTTGAATGTATACAAAAAGAAAAGGAGAATAAATCATCAAATATCAGTCAGATGAGTGGAAATAAAATCCCGGGCTGGCGTGTTTGCAGATCATTGATTTTTGTTCTGTTTTTTTAAACCATGACCGGTAAGGTTATGAAAAGCATTCTTGAGGAATGAGCCTCTTCAAATATCAGATTGAGTTTGCTGGTGTGCGTTGTTGCTCTTTTGTTTGCTAGCAACCGCAGACGTGTTGCCCAAACACAATTCATGAAGTCACCTGCATCCAGCAGGGTCGTGTTTATTTTGGCCAAAAAACCCCCAGTGTAGCGCTGCTGATGCTAGTTAGCTTTGAACGCTCGGTGTGATGTTACGGGAACTTGTGTCTGCGGCTTGATTAATATGTTGAGATTAGCAGAATGGTTTGTCAGATAAATACAAGTTGGATAAGCAAAGAGTCAAAATATTTGTACATGTGTACACCAAAGTACTCTTCAAAATCACCAAATAAGATGATCTCTAGTTTAGGTATTTATGACTCAGGCACAAATTGAGTAGCTTGCTGTTTTTGTTTATCAGATGACGTCAAATAGAACTTAGTTATCTGTCACGGTGACAGTGTGTTCTGTCTCATAAAGTCTTTATTCCTAAAGACTGACGTCATGCTCGGCTTGTTCCAGCACGGCCTGTTTGCTGTTTGAGTGACCTAACTCCGTTGGGATGCTCTGCTTTGCTCTGTTTTTGTGGCACAGAGTCTTGGGTCACCTTTAAGTCACACTTTATTTGCGTCTCACGTGTGTGACCTCATTTCCAACAACAAGACGTATACTGCTGGGAAATCCCCCCCCCCCCACACACACACACACACACACACACACACACACACACACACACACACACACACCCTCCCCAAAAACAAAAATGGAAATGATGGATTCTCCTATTTTTTTGTTTTTTTCTAAATGCCAGGTCTCTGACCACACCGCTGCCTACTGTATGTTTATGTTTACCTCACTGGACTGAGACATTTTAACCCATAATTAAGCAGATTCTTTCTTCGTCGGCTGGCAGTACATGGTTGTGACAACAACATGAGCTCAAAGTATTTGAAAAGGAATGTAAAGTTCTATTCAGGTTTATGAAAACTGGAAAAAAAAATAATGTTTTGTCAGTATGGTTATATGGCGTTACTTTGTTAACATTCAAAATCTCATTTATGCTATGAAGGCGATGTTTCACAGAGTGTAGAGGCCTTGAATTCTACTTATTTGACTCATTTAGCGGCTGGCTAGTTAGCCAGCTACCTTCCATGCTAGCATTACACCGGCCACAGAAAAGCAGCCCAACAGCAGGCTGGTGGCCAGCAGCAGCAGCAGCAGTGCTGGGTCTGTGGTCCCTTTGCCTCACTCCTTGCCGCTAAGGGACCACTTCGCTGGGACAAGAGCATGCAGGGGCTCCGGAGACTAGCTAACCGACTAGCTAGCTCTGGAGATGGACAATTAGCTCGCTAACTAGCCAGCTGGCCTCTCCGGAGCTTCCGTCTGCTCTCCTCCAGGCAAAAGGGGGTTGGCCTGTATGGTCCCATTGGTTAATGTTAACTTTCTCAAGGAATTATATGAAGTATAAAGTACAAACTACTATGTTCATCCATGCAATCCAAATACAAAGCCCTTGTTCACACAAAGGCCACCACTCGCGCGTATCTATTGGTAGCTTTAGAATCAGTACGCCTATATATTTAAAGCATGCTCTGCAGTTAAAACAATTATACCAGCCCTTATTTTCACACACAAATACATATCCGACATGCACCAGGAATGGCATCATCGCGATAGAGTTACTTCCTCCCCACAGCCACTAACCATCAAACCCAATCATCTCTCCCAGTGTCTCTTAAGACTTCTCTGCATGTTCCCAACATCTTCCTCACTCTGCAGACCGGAGGGCTGTGGTGACCACACTTTTTTTCTTTTTTGTTTTTTACTATTTACAGACTTTCCTGCCTCCCACAGTGTTCTCACCAGGACGACACACACACACTCAGAGACCGATCTCGGCGTGGAAAGAGGAAGTCCAGAAGGCAGGGCTGACCAAATGACGCAGCGGCTCTGCCGTGGCGGAGGAGCGAGGAGGCTAAACTGTGAGGGTACGAAGCTTGAGGCCGTGAAGAATGTCAGGAGGGCGGCGTGAAGAGCTGCACTCAACAAACTCCCACTGCAGCATCCCACAGAGGGAATAAGAGCTGGTGTTAACAGGCTGGGAAGAGGAGTTGTTAGGCTTTTTTTTTGTTTTTAGGATTCTGTAGACTCGTACAAAATATACACAAAAAAAAAGACTCCTGCATGCAGATAGTATGCAGTAAATACCAATGTGGTGAAACTCATAATGTTTGCGTTCTGGAGGGGAAGCTTTAAAAAAAGTCATGATGACGCATGTGTAAAGTGATCACACACTCATCAATGTTGACACTTTATGGGATCTTTGCTTAACATCATTTATGATAGTCTAAACAAAAAGAGCGTTTACCCAGCATGCCTCATGTGTGTTTAAATGAATGAGAATGTGAAATAATCACATGACAAGCTGACTGGACTTCAGGGAGTCAAGGAGATCATTAAGACAAGGCTCAAGGATCATCCCTCCACCATTCTCTCAAAAAAGCGGCCTCCCAAAACACACCAGAACCGGCATGTTTTATCCAAACCTGTCTGTAAATGATACCTCGGTTACTCAAGTGACTCTTAACAGAACTGCGCAAGGCCTTCGTCAATCTACATGGACTCCCTCCAGCAATGTATCACCGCCACCATTCGACATCGCTTACAAACCACACAAATCCTTCAAAACATGCAGTTGGGGCCCCCGCGTCAGTCACTATTCCCCACTGCTGTGTATCCCCCGACCCCCTAAAATATTCATATGGTCCCAGTGTGACAGTCAGTCCCTGAGTTGTCATCGTTCCACAGACCACGATGTAATAAGTGTGGTTCATGTCTCCGGCTCAGCTCCTTGAGTGAGAAGAGAGGAAAGAACACAGTTTCTTCTCTACAGCTGATCGGAGGTCTTTCCTGGAGCCTCCCCTGAAGAGAACAAGGACGGAGGTTCTCTTATTACTTGGTGCTGCCCGGTAAAACAACGCAGAGGTGGAAGACACTGCTGTCTATGTACGATTCTACATCTAAAACAACCGAACCGTCGAGTCAAAGTTGAGTCTCTATTACTCAGTTATGTAAAGTTCAGAGTTGTGGTGAATATGCATTTAAAATATAAAGATAGAGCCAGCAAGCCGGTTAGCTTAGCTTAGCATAAAGACTGGAAACAGAGGGAAACAGCTAGCCTGGCTCTGTACAAAGGTAACATAACATAACCGAAGTTCACTGATCAACATGTCATTGTTTGTTTAATCTCTCCGTAAGCCAACGTGTAAAAAGCCACAGGTTTTGGTTTAGCAGTTTGGCAAGAAAGCAGAAGAACTATTCCTTTAAGGATAAATCCGAGCAATAGAGGGGGGGGGCAGTGCCCCAGTAATATTAAGCCTGGACTCACTGTAAATTGGGGTTTCAGTATCTTGCTCAAGGGCACTCCGACAAGTGGACTGAGGGGACCAGGGATCGAACCAACGGCCTTCTGATTAGTGGATGACCATTCTACCTCCTTGCTTGAAATATTTGGAACACTTAATATCGAACGTGGCCCCCCCAGCTGAAATGTTTAGAGCCGCCACTGTTATTCAATTATGCACATTAAAAAGATGTGTAATCAAATTGTTATAAGATAGATATTTCATTCTTTGCATATTCCACTTTATTATTTTTCAATTGTCAATATCTCAGAGTGTACCCTACGTATACGAAGTGTGAGAAAAAAACACTAAAGTAAAGAAAATATGGAGAAGGTGTCACTATAAAGAAGAACCTGCGAAGGAAGCGTGAATAAATGAGTTGTCTCCACGCGCTTATTGTTGGGAGTTTATGGGAAGCGGAGTGTCAGAATCCAGGAACTCGTCATCATCTCTGACACTTTTCTTCTTCTTCTTCTTCTCTGAGACGAGCGGAGCGGGGGGGGGGGGGAGAAGGGGGAGGGAGGAGAAGAGAAGAGGAGAAGAGGCCGACGTCAGACGGCGGTGGGACGGCTTTACGTGAGGGCAGAAGGAACGAGATTAATAACGTCCTGAAGAAAGGAGACGCGAGTGAATGAGAGTGCGGAGGACGGCGCCGCGCGTGGACGACAAACCAGCGTTTCAAAACAAAGGACAGCTTCTTCTTCTTCTTCTTCTTCTCCTGCAGAAATCTCTCCACGCCGACTTCCCGTAAGTAGAAGACAATGCGACAGGGGGAAACGTGTAGCGTAAGCTGTTTGAAAGCACTGATGTCACACATCTCCTCTTCGGTTTTCATGTCGCCAGAAAAGTGTCATTAATGTAACGGCTGTTGTTGTTGTTGTTGCAGGAAGTCTCGCTTGTAGGTTAAAGTCCCTCTTAACTGTCAGGAAATTAATCTCTTTTCTCAGAACCAGAGCTGTGTTTAATGCCAGCTGTTAGTAAGGAAGTTTACATGCTGCATTGATCCTGAAGCAGCCACATGAAGACAACCCGAGTGGGGATGTGTGTTTTTTTTAATTTATTTTTTTAGCATTTCTTTGGAGGGATGTGAACTGGGACAAAGTGAGGCATCTAAAGGTGCAGCTCTGGGGTCACCACAACATCTGGCAGCAGCTGGAAATCACAGCACAGTGTCTTATTAGAGAAATCACCTCCCAACCAGAAGCCCAACTGCTTATTACACGGCTCTATTTTGTATTTTTAAAAATTGTTTTATTTTATATCCCAAATCTGTCTTTCACACATGTCCGTGCACGCAAGCAGCTCCTCTGTGTGTGTCTCTACTCTTTCCACCGCAACTCCTGCGTCCTTGAAGTGCACGGAGGAGGTCCACCCATGTGAGAGCCACCCATGGAGCTCTCTGGCCCCCCGATGCACCGCTGAGAAGGGGAAGTGGCTCCACATCGTAAACTAAACAAAGCCAGGAAAACCGTTGCGTGTTTATTCTAGCCCGGTTCAAGGACAAACTACAGTGACATGATGAGTGGAGGGAGGCGCCGCCAACTTTCAGAACTTTTTATACACTCTTACAAAATCAGATTTCTCTTCCAATGTCTAACAAAAATGTCCCGTTGAGTCATTATGCTATTAGCTATTATGCTGTAATTGACTTTTGGTGTGATTGCCCTGAAACTGCAACCGTGTTTTTTCCTGTCACTGGATCTGGACGGAGCAATGTGATGGTGATAGCTAAAAGGAGATTTAGAGCAAGTTGGGCTTTCTAAGTAAATGCAACAAATCTGTTTTGTAAAACTTGTCTCGTGGCCGTGTGTCAAATTGATGATTTGATGGATTCTCTATCTTCTTGGAGGGCCACTGTTCCCCATTCAGTTCCCCAGAGGGCCCCTTTTAATGCAGAAAAGTTGATCGAATCTCCAAACTGTTCTAATATAAAGTATTCGCAACTATTAGTCATGGGTCAACATCCTTAAACCTCCCATTCGGACCTTCAAACGTCACTGTAAAAGGGCCCATCTGGAGCTGTTGAGGAAAAGCAGAAAGGGGGGGGGGGGGGGTGTACAGCGTTGGCCGTGTCATTCCTGACTCTTTGTGTGAGTGAAATGTGAGGGTCACTCGGGGGGTCTTTTGTGCGTCACAAACTTTGGGGCCCCTACGGAGTCGGCGAGAGGGAGGCGCCGGGGGTGTTGCACAGATTGAATAGGTTGGGGGGGCGCCCCGCTCTTTGAGGACCCGGGGAGGTGCATTCTGGGCCAACGGTGGCATGTCTTTTGAGAGCTGAAGAGCGAGCGAGGGGTGGGTGGTGGTGGTGGTGGTTGGGTGGTGGTGGTGGTGGGGGGGGGCGTCGGCACGTCTTTGTGCTGCCTTTGTTTGAGTTGAGTGGCACCAGATGAAGCGGGCCTTCTCTCAGGCACATGCACGCACAGACGGGCCTCGGGCCGATGCTCTCCTCTGGGTAAGTCATGCGCTTTGATGCAATTACGCCCCGGACGAGCGAGCGCAGGCCGGCACCGTCTCACAGTTTTACGGGTGTGTATTTGTTTTTGGTGCTTGTGCATCAGTGACTGTATTGTTTTTCAGCACGCTGTGGGTGGGTGGGTGGGGGGGGGGGCTCTCACTGTTGACTTGCTGTTTACATTTCTGGGGCCTCTTATTGTTGTCGAAAACCCTCTGGTTGTGTTTGAAAGCTAGAGCTGCTGGCATGTCTTCACTCCAGTCTGGAGGGGTTTTTTTTTTCTTACAGCTTGAATTGCTTCACAGCGTTTAATCTGGGTCTGTAGAATAAATCTAAACGAACTCTGGAGCGCTGAACATGCGTTTGATGGCCGACGTCACTCAGCGGCTGGAGTCGCGGGACGCAGGTTGTGGTCGAGTGCCTGTCCATGGGAAACATCTTCTCCACTTGCAGCTCCTTTCATGCTCTGCTTATGCAGGGCCACCAAGGCGGTGGCTCACGTGGTTATGGTTAGCGAGAAAAGGGCGCTTGAAGAGTGTCTGGGAGGAACCGAGAAAGACTGGAGCAAAACCAAAAGAAGCTGAACTCGTCTTTGTGGAACACCTCTCCTGTCCTGTTCGGAGCATGCTGGGAAAGCAGGTGGATGTTCGCCCCCCCCCCTCCCCTCCCCTGAGGCTACAGGTTTAGGTGTGACAATCAAAGGGAGCCACAATGTACAACTCATTAGTTTTGTGTGTAAGTTTTCTCGTTTTTCTTTTTTTTGTTGGAAAAAGGCTTTGTTCTCTCGTCGTGGTTCGGGTTTCACAAGGTCACAAATCTGCCATTTCAGACCGCTTTGGGGGGGGGGGTGGGGGGGGGCAAACAGGAGCTCGGTGTTGATCTTATGCCGTTCCGTGGATGTAAATGGAAATTTACGAGGCATTCGCTGGAGGGCGTTGGTGTCTCTACTCCGGCAGGTGTTAAGGCTTGCCCGCTGTTCTTGCATCATCCCCGGCAGAATAGAGCCTGGATGAAGACTGAGGCGCCTGTTCTTGAAAATATGAATAGGCGATTGATTGAGAATTTGAGCGGTTGAGAGGGTAACGTTCAGCATTCAACCTGCTGCTGTTGCTTCATTCTCCGTCACTTCGCCTGGAGCTCGACTGCATTCTTTGATGAAAGAGGGATACGTTTGGTCCTGCCCAGCTCCGACTGGTATCGCACTAGTTTCATATCGCTTGTTACTCCTTTTTTCTGTATTCTCCGGACTTCTCTTGAGGGATTTCCTCACTGTCCACATCTTGTGTTTGAGTAGCCCTGACGATGACGAAGCAGCCTCTCGTGTGGTTTTTGGTTTGAGGGCCTTCCTCCTGGCTGGTCCAGATGCATGACCAGACCAGACCAGGCGCAGCAGCTTAGGGAACAGATTGCCTTGGTTTGAGGTTGCTGGTTCAGGATCTGTGGAAATCTTCCCAGCCCAGATCAACTGTGGGGGGGGGGGGGGGGGGGGGGGGCATTGGGGCATTGGATCTGGGTGGGTGATCTAACAGCTCAAATATGCTTTCCTAAACTAGAGATCTCCCACTTTCATTCCCATACTGACTCAAATAGCCGGATCTGGGATCGAACACTACTATTTTAAGAAATAACAATTCAGTGCATTTATATCTACTGAGCTTAATAAGCTTTATGCCTGGTATCCAATCTGTACTCGGTGTCGGGCCGGGCGATACGGAGAAAATCTAATATCCCAATATTTCTTTTTACCAAAGATCTTGATATTGCAACAATATTTGTAGGGTTGACTATAATGGCTATGATAAGTTTAGAGATGAATAATCATCAGTCATGTGGATATAATGACTATAAGTGGGTGAAGGCAAATTATAGAACGGCTACCACAGTCTGTTAAGTTCAGAAAATGACACCACTTTACTTTAACATAGCCTTTAGACACTTACGGCATATTACGACATCCAAAAACCTGACACCACGTCTGGACTCACAATCACAATATCAATATAATATTGATGTATATCGCCCGGCCTCAGGTCGGTGCATCCCTATCTTAAACATTGATCATCTCTCGCACTTTTTATATTCATGTAAAAACGCTGCGTTTATAGAACAATCTGAGCCAGCTTTAGATCTCTCAACCACCCGCCTTCGGCCCTCGTTCGCTCTCACTCTCCAGAACAGACCACAGTGGCCAGCGCTCATTACCTCAGCACCGTGGCATGCTACCAGAGCCTCTCGCTGATATCTCAGACCAATTACTCCAGATTTACTGCTCGGCGGGCTCCTTCGACTAACGGCCAACTGACTGACCCACATACGCCTCGTATCCGCCGCGTCGTCCGGGGCTTCGACGTGGGCTCGGCTCAAAGCGACGCTGCGCTTCGTTAAGTAGACGTTTTATTGAGCCGACGGGCCGCTTGATCCAACGCGTTTTCACAGCCAAACTGTCGGCCCGTGATGTGGCGAGGAGACTGTTTGGTGTCGGCTTGCCTGAATGAAGGGATTGGGGAAACTGTGCGTGAGTTGGCCTAAGGCCTTCACTGCGTGCACGTAATCCTGCGGGGGGGGGGGGGGCTGGGTTTCTTGCTTCAGTGTGGGAATGAGCAGGTCCAGATCAGACGCGGAACGGCGTTGCTGCTTTCATCTCGTAGCTTATCCACCGCATCATCGGTCGACCTCGGCGTCGTGGGAGGATTTTTTTACGAAAGCGCCAGGATAACCCTGTGATCCGACGGCTGTTGATGCGCATCTGCGACGGTGTGACTACGGAGAGAGCTTTCGGGTAACAGAGATCTGACTGTTTGAAGATGCATATCTATCGAAAGCGACTGGGAGGACTCGGTCATGAATAGGACATAGCTCTGAGCGTCTGATGTGCCGCGAAGTGTAAAAAAAAAGTACAGAAAACCCCCGTCCTGGACCTGCTCGCTAACCGGATTAGGATCTGAAATTCAAATGACTGATTAAAGATAATCTTTTCACTGTGAAGTAAAGATGATATCAGGGTGGCCGTTTATATCAGTACTGTTCATGCTAGACGTTTTCACCTCGCTCTGAGTGCCGTCCTTACCGAGCCGTGATGAGGTATGAGTGAAGGGATTTCCAGGGGTGGGGGGAGAGGACACAAGGTGCCCCACGCCGACTGCCTCGACGAGGCGTTTTCAGGCTCCGTCTCTGCAGTTTAAAGAGGCAGAGCGGCTAATTTGAGGGACATCGCAGTCTCAACAGACAGCGCAATGCCCGGCCCGGCCCGGATGGACCGTATAATCAGCTGTAAACAGAGGACTCGAACTCAACAGGGCAACCCAAAACTGTAGCCTGGGTGGCTGAAACCCATTGTAAGTACTGCAGAATGGAAACTGTGATAGCGACATGGAGGGGCCATAGTTATTGTGAGGAGGCCCGGAATAAACTCAAGGACTGTAATAAAACAGGGCGCACCCTAAAAACCGTCCTCAAACACATAAACACGCTTGTAAATGCTTTTTGTGTTCCTTTAGTCGCTGTAATTTCCCTGGAGGTCGAATCACGAACACGTTTCTACAGACATCACCTGGAAAACCCCCCCTGTGTGACGTGGTTCAGATTGACAGAAGACGGTCGGGCGGATCGTCGCTCGCGACGCACGACCGCGCCTCAGAGGCTGTCGGACGAACGCCGATGCTTCCTGTTAGCTTCCTGTTTATTTCTGCCATTTCCTTTTTTTGAATGAACGGCGACTTCTTTATCCTGCTGCTGGCGTTCAGCTGAAACTGAAATTCGCTCCCTCAGTTTATCTTCGGGCTGCCTAATTATAGACCCGCGCATTTTCATGAAATGAAATCTCTAATTAGGTTTTACGAAATTGTGGAAGGAGAAAACATTTCTGAAGCGGAGATGGACGATGTTTGCCGATTTTGAAGCATCGCACAACCGTGAACTGCAGACACGACTGAGCGACACCCGCATCTTCAAGCGGTTCAAATCCCATTCCTCGGCTCCTCACATGCCGTCATGCCTGTGACTTTGTTGTTGTGACCCAGTTCTGCCGGTTTCCACTCGACCTCGGATGAATCACTCAGCCTTTTTTTTTGGCCGCGTGAGATAATACTTTTTATTTTGTAGGCGCTTTTTCGCCTTGAACCGACTCCGATGGTATCAAGACGGAACACAGCGTCAATGTTCATTCCCTACAGATGTGGTGGGGTGGGGGGGGTGATTTACCATCCTGGATGGAGACCGGCGGGGAGGTTATATGCAACCTAATACCACAGTAATTCCCCCGGGCGTCGGACTGACTTATAACTCTTAATGAATGTTTTTTTTGTGCTGAACTTTTCATCACCAACAAAATGAATAGAAACAGTAAACTGCTATCAGTTCAGCCTCCCTTCTCTGGTATGTAAAAAGTTATAAATCTATCAGACTCTTTCTAGAGGAATTGTCCCCGTTGCAAACCTCGCTGTCAGCAAGTTGGTAGGGACTATTTCTTCAGTAGAAAGTAGTTCTAAAAGAAATACTGGAATCGATGCCCACATCTCTGAAACGGCTTAAAAAGCAGGATTGGGAATGGGAGACATCTACATCAGAGAGCTGAATAAATCAATACAACAATGCAGAATTACATCATTCATCTCTGTTGTAGTGGCGCGGAGGCCCTAAATGTATGGATATCTGAAAACATGGGAGAAAAAACCAACCACAGTACCACCAGAGATACATATTTCTTGTGCGATTAGACCCTTTTGAACGTCTCACAACCGTCTTTTTTTTTGGGGGGTGGGGGTCACCAGGACAGCCGAGTCACCACGAGCTTGACCCGGCTCCCTCATATTTTCCTGTGTGTGTGTGTGTGTGTGTGTGTGTGTGTGTGTGTGTCATCACACTCATGACATCAGAGGGCTTCTGAGAAACCCTCCGTGTTTCCACGAGACCACGGCCGCGTCGAGGCCAGTGTGGCCCCGGCAACGAAATCAAAACATAGACACAGCAATCACAATCGCTTTGATTGAGACTCGCACACTCTCGCTCAAACACACACACACACACACACACACACACACACACACACACACACAGGATTGAGAGCTCTGAAAAATGTCATCTGTTAAAGTTTACAAGTTATTCGTAATCAACTTTGGATCGCCGTTGAAGGCTCTTTATTCAGACTGTGATGTGAATTGATCTGCGCCGAACTGTGTCGACAGCCGCTAAACACACAAGGCTCCTGTCATTGTGCAGATGAAACCGATCGCACAAAGGCCCAGGGGATCTGTGGGCGGAGTGACGACATTATGAACTCCTGTGTGTGTGTGTGTGTGTGTGTGTGTGTGTGTGTGTGTGTGTGTGTGCGCGTGTGAGTCATCTTAACTGTTCCGACGGACATCTGGAAGTGTTGCTCACGCTGCACTCACAGCTGGCTGATAAGTGAATGTGAAGTAGCGCTCTGTAGGAAGATCTGGGGTCTGTTTGATGACAGTGGTACAAATGAAACATCCCCCCGGGGGCGAAGACAAGGGAGCTCGGTGATTCATGGTGGATGGGAAACCAGTTCTTCTTACCCCCCCCCCCCCCCCCCGTCAGTTACTCCCACCTCGTATGTATACAGATTCAGTGTGTCTCTGACCCTCTTGTGTCCGTGGGTGTGTCTTTTACAGAAGCTGCCATGGCCGAGGGAAGCTGCTTCGGTGCGCTGTAGCTGTTCGGCGTGACCAGAGTCGGGACCTTCCCTCGGAAGAGGAGAGAATCGTGAGAGGAGGGAAAACATCTGCTCAGAGGGGATAAGGATCAGAACAAGGAATCCGCTGGACCTTTCTGTTCGCAAGGGAAAGGAAACTCTAAGAGGGCTTTGAGATTTGTTTAAATCATTGGTCGTTGCCATCTCAGACGGACTTGACGCCATGTGCCATGTTATCGTGACGTGCCGCTCCATGCTGTGGACGCTGCTCAGCATCGTGGTGGCCTTCGCCGAGCTCATCGCCTACATGAGCCCCGACTGGCTGCTGGGATTCCCTCGGTCGGACTCCGGGGCGGCCGTGGACTCCGGTGGGTACCGGCCGTCTCTCGGCCTCTACGGCCGCTGCCTTCGCGTCGGGTCCCGGGGAGCGGCGGTGAGCTGCGGGCCCTACGCCGGCACGTTTGGAGAAGTGGCCAGCGGCTTCTGGCAGGCCGCCATGTTGTTTCTGGCAGCTGGGACGTTGGTGCTGGGAGGCGTGGCCTGCATCTCCGTGTTCAGCATGTGCTTCCAGAGCATCATGAAGAAGAGCATATTCAACATCTGCGGACTGCTCCAGGCCATCGCAGGTGAGACTCAACAATTCATTCAGATTTGTCTCCCCTTTTTTGGGAGGGGGATTTAAAGAGACAGGCGCTGAAACGGGGCGTTTCAGACAGAGGGTGAATACAAGTACATTCAGACGGGCAGTATGAGAAAAATAAAGTGTTTTTTTTAGCATTAAAGCATGTAAACATGTTCTAGTAGAAACCCTAAATACCAGTATGAACCTTAAAATGAGCGTGATGTGTCCCCTTTAAAGTCATTGAATGCCTAAATAAAGACCATGACTTTATTGTTCTCCCTAACTAACTGATATATTGTATTTTTTACAACCATAGCATAATGCTAGCACCACAATGCTAATGATTTCTCCAAAATAGTTGCAAAAAATAAATTAAAAAAAATGTTGCGTTGTGCATGAAATGTGTTTAAAAGTGCGTAAAAGGTGTATATATAATGATTTCACCCTAAAACTAAAACCATTTACTCTCATTCTTTTTCATTGCCGCGCTTCCTCTGGGTTCACACGTTCAAAGTTCTCTGGTAAAAGGGAAGGAAGTTCCCACAAAATGAGCCCCCTCAGGTGAAGAAGCGTGGACAAACACCTGGAGCTGAACACCTACGTTTCACTTGCTACCGAAGCTTATGCTAATAATCAGAGTTCATAGCGGTTACACGCCCATGCAAGCCTATTACTGCACGTTTCATAATCATGCCATAGCCTTTGGGGAATGCCTCTGTTGCTGTTGAGTTTACAAGTTGAGACATCAGATTTTAGATAGGTTGGCAACAACTAGTTGGAGGTTCCAACCAAACCTCGACCAAAAAGTCTTTCTGCACGTTTCTACAACAATGAGGTCCCACAGGTGTGTTTGGCCGGACAGGTGTGTCGAGCAGGTGATCTATCACCGTGTGACGTCACCGCAGAAGCGGTCAAATGGGGCTTTTACTCGCATCGCAAAAAAAAAAAATGCTCGTCAGCTGAAAAAAAACACACGTATTCTTCACCAGAGCTGAGTCACCGCGCTCCCAGCTGCTCTGTGATCTGTTTATGCTTTCTCCGCCCCGATGTTTACGTGACTGAACCCCTCGTCTCTCTCTCTCTCTCTCTGTCTCTCTCTGTCTCTCTCTCTCTCTCTCTCTCTCTCTCTCTCTCTCTCTCTCTCTCTCTCTCCCTCTCCCCCTCCCTCCAGGCCTGTTGCTGATGGTGGGCCTCATGCTGTACCCTGCCGGCTGGGGTTCAGAGAAGGTGATCGGCTACTGCGGGCCCGAGGCCTCGCCCTTCAGGCCCGCTCTGTGCTCCCTCGGCTGGGCGTTCTACGCGGCGATAGGAGGAACGCTGGGATCCTTCCTGTGCGCCGTTTTGTCCGCGCAGGCCGAGATCGCCACCTCCAGCGATAAGGTCCAGGAGGAGATCGAAGAGGGGAGGAGTCTGATCTGCCTGCTCTGAGCCTTTTTAGAAACCTCCAGGAAATCCTCCCTTCGGCGTCATTTCTTCTTGTATGGACGCTTGTAGATCTCAGCGGAGGGACGACAGACATTTCTCTCTGAGCGATTGTTCTTCTCGATAGCCTGGATGAAATCAGTGATTGTTGAAAAGATGGACGCCGTTGTAACAGAAATCGCTCAGCTTCAGGTTAAACAGCCTAAAGGCAGCAGCAGGCCAGTGGACTTTGCCTGTAGACCAATGTTTTTGACCGTGATACTGTTTTATGTTTGAACTAATTCTCACCTTAAACAAAACCACTGTGCCGGAATAGCAGATTAGTCAAGGGAGTTGGTATGTGGAAGCGTGTAGGTTAGTAACGCCATGATACTGATCGTTGGCGGGCCTTTTGCAGAGTGTGTGTGAAACGGAACAGAAGCTCGACTTTCGCTATTACTATTGCTCACAGGGAGATAAAAGCAGGCTGCAGCGGATCTTATTGAGGTTTATCTTATGACTCACCGTACAGACAAGATCCGGCTTTGTAAAGACGATCAAGACGCACAAAAGAGTGGGATAAAAAAACGGGTTCTCAGTGGGGGGGTTGTTTTTTTTCCCGGTACTTTTAGAGATCACCTGATACTTAATTCGTTTCACTTTGCTTCCTGTTTTCCTAACCGTGCTTCATTGAGACGCTGTAACATGTAGAACCGCGTGACCGCTTTGATTCGTTGTAGATGAGATGTGCAATAATTCAACCGTAGTGTGTGTGTGTGTGTGTGTGTGTGTATGTGTGTGTGTGTGTGTGTGTTTGCTGCGGACCCAGAGGATGAGACATTTCTGCTCCATCTGTGCTTAAATTAATGTCGACTGTCCGCCGGTTTTTGTTACATTAACAAAAGAGTTAACGGCATCCGTGGCACATTCAATGATGCCGCGTGTATGAGAGTTCCATGTGTGTGTGTGTGTGTGTGGGGAAAGATACAGTCCGTACTTTGTACTCAAATAAACCTTCTTTAGCAATACTGTCTGTGATACGTATGTAAAACTCTTTCCTGTTAAAACCAACCTTCCTGAGGAAACACTGACACCTAGTGGCGGAAAGAAGATAACACAAAACTACTTTCCACTTCCACCGGTGCTTCCCACGCAGGGTTGCAAGATACATTTTGAAGGCTTTTATTAAATACTGCCAGGTTTTAGTTCGTCCTTTCTCGTAAACCTGTCAAAATTCGAGAGTTTGTCCAGCGAACGTCGACTCTTTGGATCCGTTGAAGGGGTCCTGAGTAGACGAGCCTGGGAGCCAACTGAACAATTCCTCTGTAAGAGCTTTTCTTGGAGTTGTTATTTTACACCGATGACAATTAAGTTTCTGAAACCAATATTTCTTTCAAATTTTATTTCATGTTAATACCATAAATATACAAAACTCAAAACTATTTCACATGCAACGGAGGCCAGACAAGAGTGCGTTACGTTTTCCTTTTTACACGTGACTGATAATGGGGATCAAATTTTCAACTTTACAAAATATACAAGTGTCCCTTTTTTATTTTTTTGAAGGAGTTTCTCCTCTGATTCAGTGAAACGACGTGGTTCACAGGTCCAAAAAAAAACAAAACACCGTTTTTGTGTGGGCAAACTTCCGCTCCATCGTTCCGTACTGCGGACAAATACATGGAGTAACTACCAACGGTGGCATGGCTTCATCTAACAGCTGTTCAGAACTATGGATACATGGGAATCATGTGGGTGTTTGTAGCAAAGAAAACGTGGCAAGGGAGCACATCACAAACCGAGATTTAAAAAAAAAAAAAAATCTATATGGACATTTGGTAGATTTCTCACAGCTTCTGAGAACAGAATAATACTTGAGGGAGGGTTTTTTTTTTGGGGGGGGGGGGGGATTTCATACCACACATCCTCATCCATTCACGCGCACCTCTTGCATGGTCAAGTCGCAAAGTCATGGATCACTTATCGATCTAGCCGATGCTATGATCGTGTCATTATAAAACCACACAAAAAACATAACACAAAATGTAAAATCAAAGCAAACTAAAATGCAAACGACGTTAAATTACACCATAAATAAAACAAAACAAAACACGTTTTGTCTTTTTTGCGCCAAAAGGGTTCGACGTAAAACAAGAAATGTGCAACGGATTTTAAAACCCAAATGTTTCCAAAACAAAAACAATACTGCCAACGGTGACAATTCATGACCGATCGCTGACCTTCCACACTCGCAGCAGTGCTTTAAACCTCCGCAGAGTTCAGTCCGTACATTGGTAATAACAGCAGCTAATCGTCGGTCGTCTATCAACCCCACGTTCCATGTCTGTACAACTTGGTTCTGAGTAACACTGTTATTAATGCTCATTATGGCTGTGAAACGTCTGGAGCCGGTAATCCCATAGTGACGAGAGGAAAAACAAACGGGCTGGTTAGTCTGTCATTTACGCATTCTTTCTACTTCACGTATGCAGGTTAATGTCGAGAAAAAGCTTCGCCACTGTCCAGGTCATCTTTCCGTGAGAAAAGGCAGGCCACTTCTCTCCCTATGAATGAATGAATGAATGAATGAATGAATGAATGGCATGTGTCCCTTTTCAACAGGAAGCGGGACAGCAGGAGGCTAGGACCCAGCGGCTCTCAAGATTCACAGCAGCGTTAAGTTTTGAGATGATGCCACACAGTAGTCTGTTAACGTCATACATACATAAAGGAAAATGCGAATATTTCTCATGTGTCTCCCCCCCCCCCACACCCTCAAAACCAGCTAATAACTCGAGTGTGCTGAACATACGTGTCGTCGTCATGAGGATAAGAAAATAAGAACGAACCGACATATTTCTACTTACAGGAACTACCGGAATGCTGTCTGTCTCAGAATAGAAGCACAGGTGTAGGACGAGGAACAATTTACGCTTCAGATTTGAGATGACCAAACTCTGGATTAAAAAAAAAAAAAAAAAAATGAAGGAGCGGGTGAGATGAAATCCCGCACACTTACAGGGAACGCCTCGAGTCACTCGGCGGATGCGAGCTGACATCTGACCAAGAAGCAGACGGGGAAGAATGTCGGAGGGGGGAACTTGATTTTAAGTGAAGGTGGACAACTCTGGTAACTTCATCTGACTTTAACGTCTCTGTTATTTCTGGCCTCTGACTCTTTTGCACATCCTGAGCAAAGTGTGCAGCGCGAACTTGGCGGGACAGCGTTCATAAATAGAATCAATTTGATCTGAGAGCCTGCAGAGGGGGGGGGGGAGGGGGCCAGAGTTGTGCATCCCCAACTTTGGAGTGTTTTGTGTGTGTGTGTGTGTGTGTGTGTGTGTGCATTGTGTGTGGTTGCGTCAGTTTATGGCTGAGGTTTGAACGCCCCGCGGGCAGCGTTGGTCGCCGCATTGGCTGCAGCGTTGGCAGCCGCCGTCTGAACGGTCTTGTTGGACATGACCCCGGTTGCGAACTCCTGCTGAGCCTTCTCGAAGCTAGCGCCGGTGGTGCGATACAGTGCGTGCACCTGGAGAGAGCGGGAGAAGAAAAGAAGAAAAGAAAAAAAATGAGCCGGAGCCAAGAGAAGCGATTTTAAATCTACCGCAAAACCTCGTGGGCGCGGAGTCCTACCGTACCTTTTTAAACATAATGAGCGAGCCCACCGACAGCGCGGTGAAGAGGGCCGAAATCAGCAACATGATGATGCCCACTGGGATGCTGGTGTTCAGGCCGGTCAAGGCCGCGATCCAACCGCTGGCGAAAAAAAGAAAAAACAACGGCGACGGGAGTCGTCAAGTGAGGATTCCCGTCGAGGCACAGGAGCAGTTAAAAAAGCTCAAAAACACTCACCACGTTCCCCAGCCAGTGATGCCGATAGATTGTAGAACGTGAACCCCAAACTGACAGATATAGATGAAGAAGAAGACAAAGAAGCGGAATGAACTGTCACTCCTGTTGTGGAGACAGAGAACAAGGCAGTGAGAGGGCAACGTGAGGGCAATAGCAGGTGAATTCCCCCGTGAAAGTCTGCCTTTAGCCATGTCTTTACTCGGCACTCTCTTCCCATGTGGCATTTTTATTTGGGGGGGGGTGGGGGGGGGGGGGGTGGGATTAGGAAGTGTAGGGTTAGAAAAGGAGAGGAGGATAAGTTTGAGCTTCTACAACCAAAGTCAACCGGCCGCCTCTTTTTTTCCTTTTACCCTATCAGAACACAACGCTTCTCCACGCAGTGGGATCACTTCCATGCGTCTGCTCACCTGAAAGCCCCGTAGAGCGGTCTGTACCAGCAGACGAAGGAACAGGGCGTGAACAGCAGGAACCAGAGCAGCGCCAGGCCGAAATCTACACCGCGAGACGCATCCACGCAGAACCAGGCCAGGCAGCCGAACATGTTCACGAAGAGCGTGCCCGCGTGAACTAAAAAGAAAGAAACGACGAAATAAAGAACTTCACTTGTCGTTTCGGTACAAGAACACAGGGAAATTAGAACGTATGATCGGCAAAGCAAATCAAAACCTCTTTTGTTTTCTAATGCGGTAAACGAGCCGACAAGCGCGTCTGATGACAAACTGACTCTGCATATTATTGGATGATTCGGGTGGCTTCTCCTGGGCTCGTCTAATGAACCCGTGTGTGACGGGAATGAAAGTAAACGGCATAATATTCACGGGTGCAGCTGTGTGTGAGACGATCCGCTTACACATCCAAAGGTTGTACATGATCTTGACGGTCTTTTGGAACTCTACAGGAATATCCACCGCTATGTCGTGGTAGAAACACGGGCCAACGGGGAACTTCTCTGGCAGGGGAGGCCAGTTGTTCTTACGCCCTGCGTGGACAAAGGCAACGGATATATACTTATGAAGCATCAAAAGTGTGCTCAAGAATCAGAACAAAAGAGTTACAGAACACATGTCGATACAATTATGTTTTGGCGTTATTGGTCTTTGAAGAGGGCATAGATATTTGGTGACTGACCTCCAGCGGCCCCGTGGGACTGTAGCTCTCTCTCCCGCCGATCGAGCTCTGCCGCTTTCTTCTCCAGCTCCTCCTGCCTTCTCAACAGCTCGGCCTGAGCGCGCGCTTGGTCCTAACGCAAGACACGGAAACGCTTCTTAAAGTTCACCATCCGACAATTATCACTATCCAAGACAGTGACACGAAAAGGGACGGAAGACAGTACCTCATTACGCTGCTGTTGGGCCATCGGAAATCCGATGAGTATGTAAAGGACAAGAGGAAACGTGAACCAGAAACAAAGATAGAGACTATCTGTAAATGTGCTATAAAACTACATATGATTCAATATATATATATATATATAGAAAACATGCTCTGTGTGTACCTGAGTCTGTTGCTGCGAGTAAGCCGGCGGCTCTTCTGTGGGCTTCATGATTGCAGGTTGTGTGTTCTGCTGTGGCGGGGCAGGAGTAGCTTTGGGAGCATTCCCAGGGGCCGCCTGTAAACCAGCATCAGACCTACCGTATTAATATTTGCGCAATCAAAAAAAAAAAAGACAGACCCTGAATCAAAACTGTAATTAGGTCACGGTCGTATTTTGTTCGCTGAAATCCTTTGTGACTGAGAGGTGGAGGAAGAGGGGGGGGGAAAGGGGAGAGCGGATAAAATGAGGTCAGTGACTCGGATGCACACACAAAACACATGCATGCGCACACTCATCATCGACGGCGATGCTTAGTTAAGCTGACCGTTCTGGCGTCTGTGAAGGGGTTATACTCCTCCAGACCACCAGGAGGGGCAGACTGGGTCACCTGCGTCACCGAGGGATCCTACGGGACAGAGACGACCATGAAGCGTTTTAATACGGGGGTAAAAGCTACAACCACAAAAAACAGATTAGTAGTCGTTAGCTATCGTTTGCATTAAAAACCACAGCTGCGTCTATTTATGTCTATGTTCTGACTCGTTATTATTTTTTGTGTTGACAACAGGTAAGGTGGAAACAGAGGGGCGGGACGTATTGTACATGCAGCCCAATAGAAATGCTTAATAGTACTATATATGCGGCATGGCCTTTCTTGTTGAATCACTATAAATGGGATCAGGAGAAGGGGAACTGGAAAATGCCACTAATTACATGCTTTTACAAGACAGTCTATGTCCTACGGTGGCCCATAATGTGCCATGAGGAGCCAACAGTTGGCAGGGTTTCGCTCCATCCAAGACTCCGCCCACTGATTAACACACCTGCTAGCACAGGGGCGGGACTTAACATTTAAATCAGGCACTCAGGTGTCCCGTTAGGATGAAAACTAGCGGACTGTTGGCAGCCCCATGGTAGAAGGTAAAAATAGTTAACGAGGAAGAAGCTGTAGCTCATATAAACAGCGCGTTGCCTGCATCTAGCCAACAATAATAATAATAAAAAAAAACTAGCATTATCTTTACTGAGGATGTTGAACGTTTTCCTAGAGACCTCGGTGTTCTGTGTCGCTCACTAAGATGAGTAAGAAGCTAATGTTTCTAAACACTTTTAATGTCAGTGTTGCGCGTGGACTGTATTAAATGAACGTCTCTAAAGCTACGTTTGTTTTTTTTGGACCACTGCTGTAACAATATACAACTCCAGTGGCACGTTTAAAACACAGCCGACCTGTCCGATGCTAGCATCAGTTGGGTTAGCTAACTTATTTATTAGCAAGCTAGCAGGTGCCAGCAAATGTTTACTGACGGTGGGCAGAGCTCGCCGGCTAACATCATGTGTCTTTGTTCTTAGTTTGGCATAACCGTAATTGTGAACGAACATCCTCAGTAACGACGCCCTAACTAATTCTTCACATCTTCTTTGACAAAGTGAACAAAACATAATGTGTCTGTGATATTGGTAAATGATGTGAACGACAACTAGCTCGTCCGGCTACGTAGCAGTAGCTCACACTAAGGAAAAGCTCTTGCTAACGCTAGCTGTCAAGTTAGCTACTAGCTAAGACAGTTATCAGGGATGCTAAAGTAAGACTGGCCTCATTGGGCTCTTAAGCGTACGTTAGCTAACGTTAGCTCAGTAAGCTACCTGGAAGGGGTTGCTGAAGTCCGGGTCTGCAAACGGGTTGCTGTCAAAGTCGGACATTGTACAGCCTTTCTAATAACGTTTTCCCCGTGTGGAAGAGCTTCCCGAGTAACCAGGGAAGGTTCGGTCTCTTGATTTTTGACTGCCTCTCTCTCTCTGCTTGCCTGCAGTCTTCTCCGCCTCCTGTTGATGGAGACCCCCTTGCTTAGCAAGCTAGCCAGTAGCACACAAAAAAAAATGGCAGGAGAGGATGCGTGATGAGCGGCACCGTCCTACGTCACTGCTTCAGCACCGCGGACAGCATGCCGTCTGGAAGGTAATACCACAGTAATACCACAGTAATACCACAGTAGCTACGTCTGAACCAGCGTTGGCTCCAGCATTGAGTACAAGTTTAAAGTATTTCCATTCGTATGCTACTGTATACTTGTACTCTCCTACATTTCAGAGGGAATATAGTATTTTTTTTTGTACTACATTTATTGGACAGCTCCAATTAGGTTCAGATATGAAACATATGCTGAGCTTACAAATGATGATGCATTTCTTTAACTAATACTAATTCAAAACACAATACACTATCATAGAGGCACTTGAGTATTTTTGCATTGAGTAATTGCAATTAAGCTCTGTACACTTCTGAAACCATGCATGCCTGGACTCCATGTATGAAATAGTTTTATACTTTTTGTTGTTGTTGTTGTTTCCATACCCCAAAGATGTCAACCCACATTTAAAGGTATAGCTGCTTTCTTTTACCATCGCTGTCTTTTTTTCCCCTCAGACCCTAAAAAATAACAAAGGATCAGATCACATGGTCTGTGAGGTTGACTAAATTATAACAAAGGAAATTATTCAATTCTTATATTTGTTTGTTTTAACCTTAGTGCATCTACTGTACATGTGTTGTATGCACACTGCACAGTATTTGAGCTCCTGTAGGTCAAACACCACAATAATCTCCTCCACTTGATGATTATGTTAATGATGATAATAATGATGATGAGGATGATGATATATGGAAGTGTCAGCTGTTCGATTGGTCTCTAGCCCGTGAGAACGAGCTGCAGAGGCACATTGCTGCTTATTTCATGATTTGTAACACTGACCTCTTTCTCAGCAGCAATCCCAGACAATTTGAAATCATTTCATTTTCAATCGTCCTTATAAGAAGTATCAGACCCCCTGAGAGCTTGTGTGTGTGTGTGCGTGCGTGCGTGCGTGCGTGTGTGTGCTTTTCCACATTGGCTTCGAGGTCTCGTTAGTTGCCCAAAATGGCCACTTGGGGGAGCTACGATCCAATATGTCTCCTCAACCCTCTCTGCAGAATCCTTCCTCATTTGCCGTCAATTTATTTTCATTCAAACAAAGGGTGACCATGTGAAGAACATCACATCAGTTGACAGCCTGTAAATGTGATTTAAACATTTAAGCACCATTTACTCAGATTAAGTTTCAATTGAAGAACAAATGCTATTAGGTGGAAATCTAACAGTATGTGGTAAATGATGGAGGTTAAACTATTCATTTTTCTTGTTTGAATCCTATTGCTCATTCTTTGAACAAAGGCACCGTGTTACTTTGGTTTTACAGTATTCTAACGTAATACCTTTAACTTATGCTAATGTGCTTTTGCTAATAAGTAACTAAACACCTTCATACGCTGCTAATTTGCGCCTTATGCACTGTACCTATATAATGTTTATATGCTGATAGACTCTAGATAAACACAAACTGTGGATTCATTACAATTCAACTCCTGTCCGCACACACACACACACACACACACACACACACACACAAACACACACACACACACACAAAATGAGCATCGGTTCCTTCCCTAATCTTGTATTAATGGACCCAATCACAGACTCTATGAATAATCAATGGCCAGTGGTCTGCAACCGCAGTGCTGAGACCTTGAGTGAAACTGAATTTTCCTAATAAGACACACACACACACACACACACACACACACACACACACACACACACACACACACACACACACACACACACACACACCTTGAGGCCCTAATAAGCACTAATGCACTGTGGGTTGAGAATACGTCACATGGTTTGTTTGCTGCAGAATGTGAAAGATAAACATGCTGTGTACGTGTGTGTGTGTGTGTGTGTGTGTGTGTGTGTGTGTGTGTGTGTGTGTGTGTGTGTGTGTGTGTGTGTGTGTGTGTGTGTGTGTGTGTGTGTGTGTGTGTGTGTGTGTGTGTGTGTGTGCATGGAGAAGAAGAGTGTGAAAGCAGGGACCTGTCTGTCCTTGCCCACTCTCTCCTGCCTTTTCGCTCACTGTTTTCTGTAGATGACTCTGTGAGGAAACAACCGCTTTGGCTAATAGCTGCTACATTAGTCTCTTAACCAGCTGGTCATGGCCATTTAGAAATGTTCATTAGGTCGCAGACCAGAGTGGATAGGTGCGATAGTTCACTCCCCACTGTTGACTGTAGAGAGACAGAAAAAGAGAGAGAGACAGGCAGGCAGGCAGGCAGGCAGACGGAGAGAGGAGCAATTTGCTGGCCAACATGACGACCAAGTGTTAAAAGCCGCAGATGCAATTATCCTCGCATTGCCCTGAATAAGAACCTTGTGCATAATGATCTCATTAAGGTCTATGAGTGTTATTTTAGGGCCCTGAAAAGGTTGGATAAGCAGGACTTGATATTATGGGTTATTAATGCTGCAACATCTGGTGCCATTCTGGCAATAGTCTGACTGTAGTCTGAATGGGCTGGGAAATGTAGTACGACCACATAGGGACACACTTTTTCTTACAGAACTTTATTATGGATGGAGATACAGATGCTGTATCTAGATATGTGGCGACGTATAGCTTTCTATATATATATGTATATATGTATATATATGTATATATGTATATATGGCGCGTGTGTATGCATGTGAATTTGTTTGCGCTGTTGACCAGTCAGAGCACATTACACACCGCGGAGGGAAACGGCGCTCTGTCGCCGGAAAAGCGATTGATTCTCCATTTCCATATTAATGAGCAGATTTGTTAAGAGCCTGCAGGAGAGGGAGAAAATAACAGGGTCTTCATAGGGCACGACATTTATAAATAAAGCTGATGCAGAGAAAAATGGAAATTAAACCTTTTAGTTTAATAAATTTGAGGCGTCCGCGGCAAAGCGAGCGATTTGCATTTCCATTTGTGGCCAAATAATGAGAGTGCGGGGTCCATGATGAGCTCGCTGGTGCTGCTTTTCGGGTCTCAAACAGTCAGACAATCACTCCAGCGTGCAGCCCTCCACGTCAATGTCATTAGCTCGGCCCTGTTAACTCTGCTACTTGGCTTTCTAAGATTATTTGGTGTGGCTAGAGATTCCCGCTGTCGCTTTTGAATGAGCTACAGGATTCCGCTCAAAGTAAAAGTGTGTTCACATTCTGCGTTCTTCTGTGTTTCCCAACCCGGATGTGTCCGTCTCTGTTTACCCTTGCATATTCAACATCCTCTACACATTCAGCTGTCACTTTAAAAATGATGCTTCTGTTGTTCTAAGACAATTCTGTCGTCTATTGCTTCTCTCATAAACACTTGCACACAGACACACACACACACACACACACACACACACACAAAGCATCACTGATTGAATTTATTGGGGAATGGATGTTGACTAGACCACTCCAAGTAGGCTAGATTGTTGTTGTTCCCAGATTGACAGACAGACCCGGAGCGGCTGATTGAAAGTGCCTTTTAGCTTGCTCTCACTGTATATTTGATTTGGCAAAATGGAAGGGGAGTCCAGTCTTTTCCCAGGATGCAAACACAAGGCCCCCCCCCTCCCCCTCCCCCTCCCCTTGCGTTTGTGCGGGGGCGGGGTGCCAATGCGGCGCGGGCGAACTAGCGGATGCTTTGGTAAATGCTGCATAAAACATACCCCTTTCAGGTATTAATTGAATAATGCAAGCACTCCTCTTCGTCAGCCATCAAGCGGGGCCACTTTCTCAGTGGCCCCGCGCTGCTCTCCTTGCCCGTGAATTGACTAGATTTATCTGTGTTGTTCCAGCCAATGGACGCCATTTGTTCCAAATGTTTGACATAAACATGCAAAGAGCAGAGGCGTGCACTCATAAAATAAGCTTCTAGACTGTTGTTTTACAGCCCAAAGGGACCGATGGTGGGTGTGTGTGTGTGGGTGTGTGTGGTGGGGGGGGGGGGGGGGGGAGACGAGGGGGCCTCTCAGCCTATCGGATCATGTGGAGCTCTTGCTGAGCCAACGGCGTGTTAAAGTTCTCTTTCAACCAATGATGTGATGAAAAGGAACAATTGCCGCCATAAAGAAAGAGGATGAGAGGGGGAGAGGGGGAGAGAAGGAGCTCGGAGGAGGGAGACGGAGTGCTCTGGGAGGAGAGATGTGCAGCCTTCTGCTAAATATGCGTACTTATTTTCCATGCCTTTTAACAGGACACATCTCATTGGGCACCTTATGTCTGCTTCCAAACCATAAAAGATATTTAGCTTTACACCTGCAGGAAATTCCCCCGTAATAAAGACAATATTGGCATATGGGGGCTTTGCTGAAGCTGCTCTATATGCTTTCCAGTGCTGTCAAGACACCTTTTGGTATTAACGCAGGCTGGAAAGAATTACTTTAGATTTGTATATATTTGACTCTTATTATTTGATAAGAGCAATCGGGAAATCCTTTAATTTAAAGTGCTACGGCCATTTTTTTTTTTTTTTTGCAGAGGGAGGAATCTCACTCAGATGTCGTCTATATTATGCGTATGGATTAGACTCAAGCGTGTGTGTGTGTGTGTGTGTGTGTGTGTGTGTGTGTGTGTGTGTGTGTGTGTGTGTGTGTGTCTGTCGCGCACATCGAGGTTTTCGATTTGCTGATTTAGCACCTCTCTAATTTTTCCGCAGGGCTAATATTTGCCTTACCTACTCCGCCATCTGTTTTTATTATCCGGGTGAATATGTTTGTCTAAGGATATCAATAATCATAAACAAAGCCATGGCTCTTTCGCCTCTCTCTCTCTCTCTCTCCCTCTCTCTGCATTGCCCTGTGGATGTCTCTCACACAGGGCTGCTCTCCGCTCGCACCCAAGGCTTCGTAATATTTCAACGTGTAATTGGCGAAAAAGCAAACATTATCAGCCCTTGGTTTCAGTCAAACTACGCTCACACACACACACACACACACACACACACACACAGACACACACACACACACACCGTGCCGTGGCTCATGCCTTGACTGAGTGTGTGCTCTCCTATTACAGACAGTAATTACCGTCAGTCACCCTGTGTGTCCATAACAAGCCAGCATAATGCCCTAATCAGGCCTGGATTAATCCAACCCTCTCTCTAATCACTCTAAAAGTGATTTATATTGTTTTTCCTGTTCGGAACAAATGAAATCTGTAGCCTAAATTAATACTGGCTTTTCATCACTGGGAAGTTAAAAAGCCAGTAACCGTCACATTGTCGTCATTAAGGCTGCGTGTGAAGAGACGCGGACGTGTAGGAGCACACGAGCTCGCATAAGTATTTAAGTTGAAAGGGAAAAAAATATATATATATATAATGTAATATTCCATTAACTCGGCAAACTAATAACATTAGTCTTCTACTGAGAAAGGCTTTCAGACCAAGCAAATGGGGTCATCAGATGAATAACTAACATTTGATTGCCACTATTTCATATTATCCTGCTTTGATTTAATAATTATTTTTGGGAAAATGGTGGCTGATAAATGACTTTTTTTCATTGTACAATCGGATCCTTATTTATTACATTTTTTTTCTCTAGAACTTTTTTAAGCTGTAGCTTCAGTGCGCCGACTTTATCGGTCAGCCTTGCGTATTTCTGCGCCGTAATGGACATGAAATATATATATTTCTCTTAGCCATCTACCAATTATTCTGATGAAAAATGCTCCATATCATTCTGCAGAAGTCATTTGTCAAATTGCATCAGCCACAATCTTGCAATTTCTTGCTCGCGAGCTTTCATTTAAGAAAGCATGCCTCCCTATTTTGGTCCGTGCCTCCTACTTTGTTCATTTCCATTGTTAAACAAATCAATTCCAACCCTGACTCACTTCCCATTGTTTTTCATTATGAAGAACGAAGGCTGGACACGAATCATAACAGAACCCTGAAATTTCCTGCTCACTACTCGGTTTGTGCTCGGAATACAAACCGACTCGCAACACGCACATTTAACAAATGCAAATTGTGTGCCAATCTGGTGGCGCTATCTGGGGCTGCCGGTTCCATATTCATTTCCTCCACCCCACTGTTCGCACAAACTCCCGAAAAACAGTCCCGGGGTTAACCCGAGAGGGATAGGAAATGGAGGTCTGACAGTGTCCACTATCTCGCCCTCTTCTCTCCTCCTTTTTTTTTTTTTTTTTTTTATCTCTTTCTCTTCCACACGGTCTCTCACCTTTTGCTCCCCTTCTCCTTCCTCCCCGTCTCCTCTCCCCTCAGTCCCCTCTCCCCTGTTCTCTTCATGCTGTGTAATTCTCATCTTACACACTCTGTTGCTCTGGACTATGAATAATGCATGGTGTGTGAGAAATCCTCAATCTCATGCTTGGCTCCCAGCGAGCATTACGGAGCTTGCATCTCTATTACGGAGATGAATAGGGGAGAGGGGAATATGGCGTAGGATACGCTCTAACTTCATTGTTTGTTTTTTCAGCATTAAGGCCCCAATCTGGGATTTCTTTAAGCACATATGAATTATGTATATAAATATACAAGGAGAGGCTCGCTGATGAAAAATAATACCGTTGAAAAACTTTATTAATCCACCGTGGCATCGCCATTTTTCTCCGGGCGTCACAAACACAAATAGATACGAACAACGAGAGACAAAGCATTTACGGCTTCAGAACAGATTTAGAAATTCCTCCTCCACTCCAAAAAAAAGAATTCATTTTCAGTTAATCCATTTTTTTTCCATGTAGAGAACTACTTTAAATTCAAGTCAAATGATGCTATTAAAAATGTCGCTGTGGTGTGTTTTTAATTCTGTAGGGTTTTAATATTTTACCGTCGCCGTGGTTTCATTTGATGGAAGTTCTGACATGGCAGCAGCAAGGACAGCATGCGTTTCTAAGCACAGGAGTCTGGTTGGAAATTAGTTTATTGCTCAAATACTACAAATGCAGACACCAAAGCAAAATCGAGTTGCTGCTCATAGCGGGAAAACCCCCCCCCCCCAAAAAAAAACCCACTGAAAGAATAGGTCAGATAAAATCCATTAGCTTCAATCCAGTCTCATCACACGAGTAAGAAATGACAGCTTGAACCGTTCTGCAGATATTGTGGGAAACCGTAAAACCATCGAAGATCTGTGTCGCCCTTGATGTGAACTTCAAACTGTTGCAATAGTTTTAAAAAAAAAAAAAAAAAAGCTTTTTTTTTGGACAATTTTCAGCCTAGTCTTATTGATTGCCATCGGGGGATGTTGCTTTTCTTCCGACAACCTTGCTGCTTGCGAACGTTATGCATGCGTAATGTGTGTGTGTGTGTGTGTGTGTGTGTGTGTGTGTGTGTGTGTGTGTGTGTGTGTGTGTTACTGTACCGTGTGAGCCGCTGCTACGCCACCGGCCCCAGGTTTTATGGAGTGTGTACGTGCGATAAAAGCACTGAAGAGTTAAAGTGCTTTTCTACCATGCTCAAAGCCATGTGTCAGCACTAGACCACTAAATCCACACAATTCCCTTGAACAGTTTCCCTTTCCTCTGATAGTCTATCATTCCTCTGTTTCAGGTGGTTGGCCACTGTGGCTGACGGGGCCGAGTCCTTGAGGGGATCGTGTGTCTGTGGAAATACAGGACAAATACTGATGTTTGAGCTTTTCAAACCGCTGTCCCTTGCCGTCGCCTCTTTCCCTCCCCGCGTTTTCATTCGATGTCTCTATGACGGAGATTTTTTTGCCAGCGTCTGCGTAGAGGATGATGCACCGTCAGTAATGTGTTATTCATTCTGCGATCATGACAGTAGTTTCTGATGCTCTGGAATCCTTATGTTTCACCTTATGTTTTTTTATATTTTCCATCTTTTTTTATGTTCTGCTTCGCCCAGTGTCTCGCATCATCTGTAATATTAAGCGTGGATAGAGAATATTATGGCTTAAAAAAAAAAAACCAACCTCCCCAATATTCCATGGTGCTGAAATCTTCCCGTTTGGGTAGACATGGCTTACTCTTTCCATCTTTTGCGCGCCCCATTTTTGGATGACGCCCAGATGAATCACACTAACGACCTGGGCCCTGTGCTGCAGCACCGCTCTGAAATTAATATCTAAAGAATGGAGATATAGGGCAAATAGATGAGAATAGGAACCTGATATTCACTCTTGGGTACTACGTGCTGAGGCACAGACACACACACACACACACACACACACACACACACACACACACACACACACACACACACGTGTGCACATACTGCACACAGAGCCTGACAGGCAGGCTATTATCCCCCAGCCCGGGCTGCCGTAATTGGCTATCGCTTTTTACAAATGTGGCTCCGTCTGACTCGCATATCAGCTCCCGTCTTATCAACCGTGTAGGGGTCACCGTGTCCGTGCTTCTGTGTGTGTGTGTGTGTGTGTGTGTGTGTGTGTGTGTGTGTGTGTGTGTGTGTGTGTGTGTGTGTGTGTGTGTGTGTGTGTGTGTGTGTCGGTATATATGTGCATGTGTATATATACGTAGGGGTCACTGGTGTGCCCATCCCTCTCATGTCTCCATTTCACATGCTCGTTCATGTCCACGCTAAACGCGCCAGAGGATGCTAAGTGTGTCAGTGGCTGGCTCCTCTTTAGCAGTGCCGGAGTATTTAGCCATTAGTCCGCTAATAGCATCAAGATCATTCCAACGGCGGCTAGCTGATGATGAAATATTAGCTTAGCTCAGGCCGTCATTAGTTAGTCTGGGCTTGCCTTGGAGGTCAGGTCCATCTTATTTCTCACACACAGAGATCAAACCCACTTATTAATGGAATGTGCCGATTCACTTCTTGTTTTCTCAGTTTGTTCGGTTGGTTAATGTGATTTTTTTTTAAAAATATATTTGTTTTTACAAAGACTACTGCAGCTAAAAACAGCTGGTTTCAATATCAACGCTTTGCTTTGCCCTCAAAAAGAAGCATTTTTCTTCTTTCTCTTTCTGCTTGGATAGCCCTAATGTACTTTTGTGCCTTTATTCGACAGTTTACGGTGGCTCTATACAAACATGGTTACGGGGGGGGGGGGGGTATGACACGCCAATAAGGTCCCCAGCTGGCATCGAACATGGAACATTACAGTCATACGGTATGCGCCTTAACCACTAGCACCCCATCCTGATGTGCCTTTGTACTACTTACTTTGATGTGTATTTTGGTTTTGCCACAGCCTGCGTCGTATAAGTATACTAAATCACATACTGAAATTCTCTTTACATCCCCACAGCAATCATTAAAGCAAATAATCTGACTGACAGAAAGAGGGAAAAGTCGGTATCGGTAGCTGTCGCGGGACTGTAATAAACCCGTCCAAGCATTTAATTTAACTGAATGAAACGATTGGACGGCCTGCGTACCTTTCTACCTGTGAGGACTCTGCCCAGGCACTCATTACACGACACCAGAGTACCAACAACAGCCATGTTTGTTGTATGTTCATAAATGATCTTCCTTCGGTTTCTCCAATGTTACCAACCCCAGCTTTAATTTCCAGAAAAATGGGTTTGATATGATAATGACACCTCTGACATTGAAAAACCTATCATTACATTTAACTGTAAATCTCTGAAATTTGGTATATAATAATATAGTCAAATATACTGATATCAATACTAATAAGTACATTAATCAACAACACTTTATTCTCTTTATGCAATAATACCAAGAGCTTCTAAAAACACATCACTGCAGTTTTGAACTCACTGACTATAAATAGCAGTCATCACTAATCATGAGCCTGAATCTAACCTGCATGCCGTCGTGGATCTTCTACACCCCCCCCCCCCGTCGTGCATTTACTCCACTGTCAAGCTGATGCGTAGTAGACACAGCAGAAGCAGCATCTTTTCATAATGGCACTTTATAACAAAGTAGTTAATATGTAAAGGTAAGTGCATCTAATCCCTCTGAACACATAGGTTTAGACTTGTGGGACTGACTGAAGGAAGGACACGGTGAAAATGCGTGACGTATGAATGGACCACCTCCCGTTGGTGTCGCTGCACCGCCGGGTTTGTAGTTTTACTTTAAGAAGAGTCCCTGAAGTCGTGGCATAATTACTTTCCCACTAGGCGGGGCTCTGGAGCTGAAATTACATCACCCATAATGGGGTTGATTTAAACCTATATTCGAGAAGGCAACTGCTTGCCTATCATACTCTTGCACCTTGTTAATCCTTAACCAATGAATTAACCCTCATTACCAGTGTTGGAATATAGATGAGCACTTTCTCTCTCTCTCTTTGCTCTGAATCTCTCCCCCTTCCATCCCGTTCTTACCCTCCATCTAGCTTTCTTGTGATGGGGGGGACGTCTGGGGTCAGTGATTCTGTCCCGTGTCGCTCCCCTCGTAGTTCCTACTGCATTCAGATTATTCTGACCTTAGATCAGCCGTATCAGCTGACCACTAAAGCACTTTAAATCCCAACCTATCCGACAGCCAGCTGCTCCCCCCACACAGGCCTGAGATTGCCTCACATCTCCCGGCTTGTTTGTCTTTCAGTCTCTCTCTCTCTTTCTGTGTGTGTGTGTGTGTGTCGTACGAACGGAGGGGACGGCGCGGCGTTCAAAAAAAAAAAAAAAAGGAAACTGCGAGCAAATGCTCTTCGGCAACGCTTCAATTTGAAATGACAAAGTAGAGGCAGAGGGCTGAGCGCTGGTGTGAGATGAGCTTTATCTTCAGGTGTCATTTAAAGCTGGCCTCCTGTAGTCTGTAAATAGCATGCCTCAGCTCCACTTTGCACACGAGGGTCAAGTGCTCTCAGCTAAGATTTGGGTAGAGGAGTGTGTGTGTGTGTGTGTGTGTGTGTGTGTGTGTGTGTGTGTGTGTGTGTGTGTGTGTGTGTGTGTGCGTGTGATTGTCTGGGGCTTTTTTTTTTTTTTTTTTCACAAAGCATGTGAATCAATCCAGCTCCAAGAATTCACTCCTGCAGTGAATTGCGGGAGTTTGATTTTCTTAGTCTCAAAAATCCAATATGCTTTAGAGCAGAATCATTTTTATTGCCCCCGGTGTAATGGAGGTGTTTTCTAATGATTGTCATTTGATTGACATCTGGCACTGGGTTACCCTTCTCTGCAGCCGACCTTTCAGACCATTGACGAGAAGCTTAACAGTAGAAAAAACACACGCGGCAATCATTTGTTTCGCTTACAGAAGACGTACGTAAAAAAAAAAAAAAAGAGGAAATTTATGAAATATATTTTCTACACCGATCGCAGCATTTCCTCGCTCTTTCTGTCCGAGCATCCTGTGAGGGGCGGAGGAGCCTGAGCCTCCTGCGTCCAGATGAACGTCCGGCCTTATTGTGTGTGACCTCCGTCTCTCTGGCTGTTTGCTGTCTCGGATAACATTTTGACATTCCAGTCTCCTCTCTCAGACGCCGCGATGCCTCGGACCCGGGGTGGATGGGGGGCCCAATGATAAGGCTTCACTCACAATTAGCAGGCAGGAGCAGGGAGGCGAGAGGGGGAAATTGAACTGTCAGAGAGAGAGAAGAGAAGAGAGGAGGAGTGGAGGAGAGAGAAGGGTGGGATGAGGGAGAGGGGGGGGGGTTGGTGTGACCCCCATCCTGCAAAATGGAGCCCGTCATAATTTGTTCATTTGGTGCCCATCAGGCTCTACCTTCCCTCTCTTAACACCGCTCTGCTGACCTCCCTCCCTCCCTCCCTCCCCTCTTTCACCCTCTCCCATTCCTCCCCACCATTCCGTCTCTCATCCTCCCAGTCTCACCTCCCTGCTTACCTTCACTCATCTCCGCATCCCCTCCTTGTTTCACGCTATGTCCATTTGACGTGCGCGTGCGATGGGAGCGTGCGCTCCCCCTTTTTCGCCGCCAACACTCACACCGTAGCTATTAGCAAAGATTGTTGTTATTAAATGCGTCAATTGGTGGTTTTAAGAAAAACAATGACCCCCCCCCAAGGCTTTCAAGAGCTGGGATTCAGGAGAGACGGAGCTAACAAGACCGAGGCCCCATGCCGCTCTGGAGGACGTGATGGATGATAAATGTTAATGTTAAATAAGCAGAGAGGCTTTTAGCAGCTCTGTATTTAAATGTCAGATGCTGATGGGCCATAATGAGATAATACGGATGAGAGCAATTAGCCTGCTAGACACAGAGACGACTAGACTCACACACACATACAGGAGTTTCTACATACATACTGTATATTGCTGAGTGGAGAAAACAACTCATAAAGGGGAAATAAATATTGCTTTTCTATATAACTTGATGATTTATTCAAGGGCTGTTTAAACGAGGCCGACCCGTTACAGTGTGTTGTTGTCACGTGACTGGAGGCCACAGAAACTACACTAAACCTCTTCTGGTTTCTTATTAATCATACTTCTACATATATATATATATATATATATATATATATATATATATATATATATATAATACATATATAATGCAGGGATTGTGTGACCGCGTTTGTACTTTTTCGCCCCCGAGTGCAAAAAAAATGTAATTTGAAAATTTTAAATTGTAGTTGTTGGATAAAGGTCAGTGTTTTTTTCTAGTTATTTATTACTCGTTATGATTAAACAGGATATTTTTCAGTTTATTAATGTAACTTTGTTTTGATTAATTGATTATTACAATAGCTTTGAGATATGAAGTTTCTCTTTTGACAGAGGGGGACAGACATCTACATTGCATTAGTTGCCTTTAAAGTAAATTATTTAGCTGACCTCGTCAGAATGTCTGTCACAGCCGTCTCTGCTGGTCTTCTCAGTGTCTCTGTCTCGTCTTCTCAGTGTCTCTGTCTCGTCTTCTCAGTGTCTCTGTCTCCGACATGTTTTGTATGCCGAGCTTCAAGGCTGCACGTCAGGAACAATACTTTCTGCACATTCTTTTGGTTCATATCTCTTTGGTTTTCGTTAACAGATGGTCTTAAATATTTTTTGATGCTGACACATGACAACTGTTTTCCCGTCCTCGAAATCCTTCACACTAAATAAGTACTTTCACTGCTCGACTTGGGTTGTAAAAACTTTATTTCATCCGTCGGGTGTCTCTTTAAAGGAAATCGGGCTTTGACTGAAGAGTTTTTGTTCCGAAGTAGCTCCTTTACATTTCACATCGTTTTGGCCACAGGTGGAACCGAGCCGTCACTGCTGATAAGACAATATAGATTTTTATCTTTTTAAATCTCTGTCTCTAACTCTCTACACAGCACACTGTGTGAATTGTTATATGTCAGCAAAAGTGTGTGTGTGTGTGTGTGTGTGTGTGTGTGTGTGTGTGTGTGTGTGTGTGTGTCTGTGTGTGTGTGTGTGTGTGTGTGTGTGTGTGTGTGAGACAGAGAGGATACAGGTGTTGTTAGCAAGCTCTGAAGGTGACTGCTGGTCTCATCCATCAAACCGGCTTTCCTCGGGCTGATCCCTAATGGATCCCCTCAATCAGAGCCGCTCACTGTCAGTCGCAGTGCAACAAAATGAGAAATCAGGCAACTGGTCGCGCAGCCAAGGTTGGGAGTCATATAAAGGGGACAAAGTGATAAAGACCAGCTCGTGTCCAGCCTGTTGATTAGTATTGAGTGATCCCAGCGTTCCGGCCGCTCGTGACGAAAGCAGGACATCAATCTGGACGAAGCTGCTTCTTCAACGATAATTCCGTATATTCACTCGATTCAAAGCGGTAAACTTGGCTTCGGCGCGAGGCGATGCGTCGGCTCTGCGTAGCGGCCGGTTCATATCAGTCTGCGCCTTCTTTTAATTGCACTTACTGTGTCAAATTAACTACTCCTTAATAAATCAATATAATTTGATAACAGCCTATGGGCTGAGCGTGCCAGAGGTTTTGATTTCATTCCGTGCAATTTACAGCAGTAATGGAAATGGTAAATGGGCTGAGCCCTCTCTGTGCTTTAAAAAATAGTCCCGCGCTAATGTAGTTATCAAGTGTTAACGCACTTCACTTTACCATAGCCATTAAAATCTATGAAGGGAGGACAGATTCAAACAGAGCATTCACTTTATTCTTCTGTGTCCTGGCCTCCTTACTATGTTAAATGCTGGTTCTGTCTTCCCTTCACGGTGATTTGATTTGAGAAGCTAATATACTGAAAGCCTCCTCCTTGCGGTTTGTGTCCAGCTACTCATTCTCTCAGCTTTTAAAAGCCCAAAGCCTTTATTATTGAAAAGGCCTCTATTTGGGTTTTAGGGTCTTACAATATTGGATGCCACATTTTCCACAGTGAACACGGAATGAAAAGGGTCTGAGTGCCGTCGGTGCCTAAAATAGATTCATTATACAGCGCGTCTGTGTTTGGCTTCTAAACAGACAGGACGAGGTGGACGGTGATTCACGGAGATTTGGAGCTACAGTGGAGTAATCACACTAAAAGCTCTCCGTCTTGCTGCAGGCCGTGCTTCAGCGTCGGAACCCATCACTTCCCGTCTCCCGTCGTCTTCTAGTCCGTACAGAACCGTAATGTTGGGGCAGACCTTGATGACTGTCTGCAAAACTGTTTCAAGTCGCTCAAGGCCGGATTACCAACCGCTGCCCCAGACGCCCTGGTTCACCGTGTCTCCTTTTGGTTTAGTAAATCAATTTTTAAACAATCAACTTTTGTTGGGGGGGGGGGATCAATTATAATTCAACGAGGTCCAGTTAGAGAAAATGTCCTCATGCAAAGGTGTGGAACATCACAGTAATATCTAACTTGCGTGGTGATTTAGTGGCATATTTATTGAAGTAGCCTCGTTGCCCTGCGGCTTTAAATTCAGTTCATTCAGGTGTGAAGTGATGTCGATATCTATATCTGTGGTTATGGAAGCCACTTTTCAGCTCTATTCTCTCTTCTGGTAACATTGTTGGCCAGTGAATGAATGAATGTTAGGATTGTGGTGGATCGGATCCTATTGGGCTCTTAGATTGTTTTATTTTCTGTACCTTCATTTCAGACGAATCAAAAGATTTGTGCTTTGTCTCGTAGTGGCGCTACACATTGCTGTTTTTAATAATCACCACGGTTTCTGAACATATGAGACTCACTGGTTTTGAACTGTCAGTGGTAGAAATGAACATACAGTAGTGTGTCCATTCTTGGTTAAACATTTCTCTTTTTGGAGAATGCCGTGTGAAACAATTTCTATGACTCGCGTTCTTCTCCGACGATTCTGTCCCTCTCCCCTGTGTCTATGTCTCACTCCAGTCGCGGCGCTTATCGGAATACACGCATTTGATTGGCTGAGCTGCATCACGCGAGGTGATTTACAACGCATGCAATTGGTCGGTGTGTTTTCCGTAAAGTGCCGTAAAGGCTAGAAAAGATGCGCCGGTTAAAATGGAAGCGCTCCGTAAAAATGAAAAACTTCCTCGTACGTAAATGTTGTTTTTTTTTGTCATTGCCTTCCAAAGCGGCCCGTACGACTACAAACATCCATAGTGTTTTTATATCTGCCATCACTATATATGGTTAGCTTTTGGCAACTAAGATATATTGAGCCCGTTTCCAGTGATAAAGTCAGACTCTTTGTAAGCCCAGCGTACCCAAGATTTTAGAAACACAGCTCATGAGTCCTCCAAAGCACCCAAATAGCCCATTTATACACCGTAAATCAAAAAGGTCTGTAATTCTTCTTTACAATTTAGATTTTTGGTTATTTGGAAATTCGTAAATCATATACCAAATGTTGTTTCAAAGCACTTTCCACTGCCAGGAATTCCATTTTGTGGTGTCAAATTTAAACAAATTGAAGATGCTAAAATCAGCTTTAAAAAATCCATATATCGTGTGTTCGTTCACTCCGGGTTGATAAAGCTACCAAATTATTTTGACCTGTGACGGTGTTCTCACAAACAAGCTGCTCGTCAGGAAAACAGACAACGGCCATTTTAATTGTTTAACAAATAACCAACGATGGTGAGACCACATAGAAGAGAGAGAGAATGGCTACTTGTAATATTTCTGTTGTGAATGAAGTAAACCGTGTTAGTAAGTCATATCCATCCCTTCTTCGTTGACCCCGCTGCAGGCAGATACTCTCCCGTTGACGTATGCGGTGATATTAATATAGGTGGCCGTATTGATCCGGAGGCTTGCACACAGTCATACATACAGCTGTCCGGTGGTGGGCTCACCAATCCTCATAAGTCAGTGTCTGGCTGGGAACACCAGGGGTGGTGTGAGCGCCCATCAGAAATTAATCAGGGAGATTTAACGCGGCCCTCGTATATCTGCTACTCCAGGGGGTTCGTAGAGTTCTCACGTTATTCATACGCCGTCATATTGTTTGGCTGCAGTGGGACTGCAGCCTTTCGAGAGAAAACGCAACAAATGAGACGCATTATGCTGATCAGATCCGGTCCACAGCATCCTACCGTTACAATCTTTTGATTTCTGAGCTCGGATCATGCTCCAACTTCTGAAATAGGAATATGCTGAAGATCTTCATTAAGGGGACATCTGTCTTCACATCTGTTTGAAGTCTTACCGCTCGCTCCGTCTCTCTCCGTCGTACACCCTCCGCGTTCCCTTCTCTCTCCCCGAACCTAATGAAGGCTCCTTGGTTACAGTCCATGATTATCATACAGATAGGATCATATCCCATTGATTTTATGCAGATGATCACCTTTCTGTGTACGCGGGGCTGATGGCGGTAGTAATTTACAGAAGAAAATCAATTACCCTTCTCGTCTGCAGGAGTAATTGTTTATTATTTTCCTATTAGACAAACTGTGTTGATCAATGTTATGGAAAGATTGCCCATGAATACTATCAACATAAATAGATTTGCCTTCGACATTAGTACTAGTTTTCCTTTTTAATGACCTGTACAATGTCAAACCAATGCCACTGGCTGAGATTTAAGCACTAGCTTTGTGTGTGGTGTGTGTGTAGGTGTGTGTGTGTGTGTGTGTGTGTGTGTGTGTGTGTGTGGTGTGTGTGTAGGTGTGTTTGTGTGTAGGTGTGGGGCTTTAAAACGGATGCAGCGTTTCTTCGTGTAGAAAAGTCTCAACATTTGAACTTTTTGCAAACCTAGAAACTCTGGTCTGTCTTGAATTGACCCGCAAGTCGGCAGACGTGTACTCCGCGGAGGGTTGGCATGACGAAACAATTCCATTCAAGATACTAAGCACAGGATCCTTCTAGGACACTGTTGTTGTTTCACAAATGTGCTGCTGATGTGAATAGTCAGTGGTTCCCCTGGCCCCCGTCCTCAGCCTCTCCGCCTGTATCCGCCCGGATTGATCTAGACACAAACTAATCACTATTACTCACTGAAGTAATTGGCCCGGCCCAGATCGCGGAGTAGCAACCGATCGACTGGTCGGGGGGATCGATGGCCTGATCAGAAGAGGTGGGGGCGGAAAAGTCGGGAATGCGGAGGAAGGAGGAGGGGTGTTGTGTGATGTGGCAGGCAGATCAATCCGGCCGAAGCGGCACAGTTTCTGGGTGCGTTCTAGTCCACCCGTCACGTTCGCCGCGCCGCCCGTTCTTAACTTTGCTACTCGAGCTAAAATCTCAAGCGCTCCTTTGCCTCGCCGTACACATCTGGATTCAGAAAGGGGCTTTCGGTCGTCACAAATTCTCACTGCGCCGCTTCTTGTCCTTTTTCTGGACTCGCAAGGCGCAAAGGCCTGCAGCACCGTGACACCTGCAACAAGTTACCGATCCACCCAAGGGTTGAACACAAATCAGATCGACACAAACGTTATAGCTTTGGGCAATTAAAATGGGGGGAAAAAAAAGGAAATCCGTCCTAGAGCAGAATTTTGGACGGTTGAGTCGATATATCTAGAAACCAGGAGATCCCTTTGTTTATAATGGAAACAGGCGCACCTGATATTTGATATTGATTATTGTCACCTCTACCCGCTCCTGATGATGGTTTAAAGTAAAACCGAAAGCGTGAAACTGCAACAATGGCTGTTTTCTAAGTAACGCCGGTCTAAAGCCACTCTTTAGGATATAAATTCAACTCAAGTATTTTGGATGTAAGCCTAGTGCTGACTGCTCGATTAAAAGAAATGATACAACTGTTATTTCTGACCAACCTATTTGATTGAACAACAGGCATTACATGAGTGCCTCCAATAACCATTTGATTACGTTATTGCTCATTAGCCTATTCATCTATTACACTTTGCACCGCAAAGGTGGGACATAAAAGTAATCAAAGTCACACAACTTATTTCTCTGCTTGAGCCGTAAATGAAAAACACACAGATAAATGTACGTGATGCAAAATAGCTGGCCTGTAGTCCTACAGAAAGTAGCAAGCGAGTGTGCAGCAAGCAGTACAGAGAAGCATGCAAGAAGCGTCACATCAGTCAATACAAGTAGTCACGGAAAAATCACAATGCAGAGAAACGGATGAGAGTATTGAGTAAATAAAGATGCCAGTGAAGAAGACTGTTGACAGTCGTGTGTTTTTTTTTTTGATGAGTGAAGAGCTTGATCAGACTGCTCTCCATGAATGGTCCCCAGTTGTTGTTTGTTTTTGCGAGCTTTTAGCCACGCCCATCAAGCCAAACCGTTTGCAGCTTCCAGCTCTAAAGTCAGTGACTTTCTTCCTTTTTTTTTTTTAATACATCATTGATGAAATATAGCTCCCAGCTATGTAAACCGTGAAAAGTGGAGCAGGTGCAGGATTTGTCTCGAGGTGACTTCACAGTTTATCTGCTTTGCTAGCAGAAAGAGTTATGTAAAGATTAAAGCGTGAGCTCTGTGTTATTGTAGAAATTACAATTCTGAATCCTATTGTAACCTGAAATTGTCCATTCCAGCTGATGTGGATCGTAACTGAATAGCTAATATAAAGCAAAGCAACCATATAAAAGACATATCTGTGATCCGTGATCTAACCCGAGTCCTTCCCTGCTAAGAGGAGACGACTTGAGCCTCCGATTACACAAAACGCCCGGATCACTCTCCTGGCATTTTTCGGCCTCAGCCACTGCTTTTCCCCCTCCCCGCTCGGCCTATTTCATGGAAAGAGCAGGTGGTCCTAATATTTCATGTGTTCAATGTGTTTGCAACCCTTAGCCGCCCCCCCCCCCCCACTCCTGCCCCGGTGCATCCCTCGTCCCTAGAGCCCATTTCTCTTTCATCCACGCCGGGCGGCGGCGGCGGCGGCGGCGGCGGTGGCGGCCTGCTTTTAGGAGGTTCCTGCTCGGCCAGACAGAACGCTGAGCACAGTTTTCGGAGCGCCGGCCTTCCCCCTTGAACATTCTCATCTCGGCATCTCCCCCGACGCTGCTCCCCGTCTCGCTTTCTCCTCTCCTCCATCTCCCTCTGCTGCCCCTTCTCTACACCACTCCCCTCCCTCCACCTTTCTTGCTTTCATCCCCTTCTCTTTTCCTTTTCCCTTCCCTCTCTCCTCCTCTCTCTCTCTCTCTCTGTGGTTGTTGATTGGGTGTCTGAGTGCTTGTGGCAGCTGTGTGTTGTGTGTAATAGAGCAGAGAGGCTAGTCTGAATACAGCGATGGGAGAATTTGTTTATGTGAGAGATGCATAGATGGAGACAGGTCTCCAGACGCTGCGGGCTCTCTCTTGCTGTCATCCCGCATTCAGGCCCTGACAGGAGATCTGAGATGGCCAAATATGCCAGACGCTCGGCCCAAATCCCCAAGCTGCACCCCACAGTCCGACCGATGTGTGTTTGTGTTTATTCAGATTTGACAGAATGACTTTGTGTGTGTGTGTGCCTCCAGGATAGTGCGCTTGATCAGATTCTCCACTGCCACAGACTTGGTCCAGGGTCCATTACCACTGAGCGATAGAGGGGAGAAACTCCACCAGCCATTCTCTTTTTATCCCATCCCAGTGATCTCTTTCTCTCTCTCTCTGATACGTTAAGTCTGTTCAGCGGGGCAAGGATTCGGCTTCCACCGCGTCCCCGAGACGCGTGTCCACCTCAAACAGCTCATTTAGCATTTTCATTCCCCCTCTTGCTCGGCAGCACTTGTAGCTTTGCGCTCGTGTCTGAATGTTCGCCGCAGTTTGTCCAAGTTAGCCTTGTCACTTCACCCGCGCGTCTTCGGGGACTCTTTTGTCTGCGCGTCGCCGTGATGCGCGACGATGTGTTATTCAAATGAAGCGTTTCAATTGAATGTCCTCTGCTTTTTTTTTTTTTTTTTGGGGGGGGGGGGGTTGGTGCCGAGCTTCCTCGAACTCTTTCCGAAGGCCGTGGGCGAGTACGCCGTGATGCTCGGCGCAGTACTGAGCGCCCGAGCACTCTTTTCCCTAAATGAAAACATACTAATGTATTGGAATAATACGCTTAGAGGGAGAAGACGCTAAAGCACAACTAATGAAGACTGAACCTTGGAGTGGCCGGCCGGCTCTTAGGATCCAATGCGTCCATCAATGCAGCTCCGCTGAAACGCGAAGGCTGCATTCTGAGAGCAACCACAGTCGGCATGTTGTGGCCTTTTTTTTAACTACCTTCAGCAATCACATCTGATGCTCCTTAATTATCCAACACCCCCCCTCCCCCCTCCACCATCACCACCACCACCACCACCACCTACTGCCTTGCTGCCTTCTTTCCGCTCAGCCGCAGAGACTGGCGCGTTTGCTTACCGCTCTGCCTCTGCACTAAGTGTTCGCCTGCATGTAAATTAATCTTGATTCACTTTACCCTGCCCCGCTGAGTGCTACAAATTACCCTATAGCAACGGAACAGCACCGGTGGAAAAAAAAAAGAAAGAAAAAAAAAAAAGCCAAATTGCTGCACTTGATAGGCTGTGGCTCCCGTGCTTTACGCCGTTGCATTAGGGCAACATAATGAATGCTCTCTTTTCAAAAAAGTATTGTTTTGTGGCTTTTTAATTCATCCTGAATGGGGAATGTTTGTGCATCCTTCTCTCACCGCGACTCTCTGTCCGTCTGCATGCGTTTCTCTAGTAGAAGTTGGTTTTTTTTTTTAATGAAGGAGGCCTCGCCGGGTAACCACGAGGCGTGCATTCACTCACAGCCCCACCACCCCCACCACCACCCCACACCCCACCCTCTCAAAAGTCTGCGTCCATCATTCCATTTACAGGAGCTTGACAAAATTAGCTGCCTTTTGTGCCATAGTCACCCTAATTGGCCGAGGAAGAAAAAAAAAAAAACAGGCTTTTGACACACAAACACAGGCAACACATTCACTTACCGCAGCACTTGTCTCTCCGTGGATGTTAATGCCAAAGAGGTTGAGGTTTTAATTCACCAGAACAGAATTGTCTCTGGCTTGAGTGCTTCGTTCTCTACCCTGACTGCTCTTCACAAATTTCCTTTCTGGTTTTTTTTTTGGGGGGGGGGGGGGGTTTATTGGGGGTTTTTTTAACCACAGCTTTATGTTCTTTCTTCACTGATGGATGTCCGCTCAGTACTTGCTCCCGTGTCTGGTGAGAACATGTCCCTTAAGAAGTCGGTCGTGTTTTCCGCCCGTCATGACCAAAAGTGTTATTTTGATTTGCTGTGTTTGATATCACCGTATATTAGTCAAATATTGTACCGCATATGAAATAACCTTGACTATTGACAAAGCAAGGACACTCACTGTGGGTATGTTCTGGTGTGTGTGTGTGTGTGTGTGTGTTAGTGTGTGTAAATCAATGACAGTGAATGGGAGGAACCCCTCTACAAACCCTCATCTTTCATCTTGAATAACCGATATCATAAACAGACGCTACTCATCAATCTCACCTGTGTTCCCAATACAGAGATGGGAGGCAGGCCTATTTCCCTCTCTTTCTGCAGACCTGATGACATTTACTAAATTGCCCTATGCGTGTATACACAGAGAGCAGTGTGTGTGTGTGTGTGTGTGTGTGTGTGTGTGTGTGTGTGTGTGTGTGTGTGTGTGTGTGTGTGTGTGTGTGTGTGTGTGTGCTCCTGTGTGCATGTGCCTAATGTTTGTGCTTGGCAACATTTGTGCAGACTTGATGCTGTCCGTTTGTATTTCTGTAATACTGTCGATCAATTCGGTTTGAGTGGACAGTTTGGTTTTCAGTGATCTTTACACTTTTTTTTCTTTCTTTTTTTTTTTGCAGTTATCTGTGTTGGCAACTATGCAGCTCCAGAACCGTCCACAGAGGGGCAGTGCAGCAGTTTGCAGTCGCTGTGGACCGGCAGAGAAAATGAAATGAAAGTGGGGATAAATCAGGAAAACCAGCACACATGAAGAAGAGGTAAAGATTGAATTATGTTTAATGATGTCATTTGGAGAGGAGGGTGCTATATTATAACAAATGATAAAAGTGTGTTTTAATGAGTAGTCATAAAGACTCTGTAGACAATCTTATTCAATAGGACTCTGGAATTGGCTTGCAAGGGTCCTCGCTGTTGAAAAAAAAGGAACAAAGTGACTTTGGGGCAATTATTGCACGTTGTTTATTATCACTCACCAATTCCATGCCGAAATGAGTGTGCAGGAAGTGTGTGTGAACAAATGTGTGTGTGTGTGTGTGTGTGTGTGTGTGTGTGTGTGTGTGGGGCCCAAGGTCATGGTAAACATACTACATCACTACCTTCAGGCTACAGGGATAATCCCTGGATAAATAATAGATGGAGTATATAAATCTATTAGCCCAAACAAGCCTGATAAAGACATTTATCCCTCTGAGAGGGGGATTACCAAGCTAAGACCTGTGTCTGTGTGTGTGTGTGTGTGTGTGTGTGTGTGTGTGTGTGTGTGTGTGTGTGTGTGTGTGTGTGTGTGTGTGTGCGCGCATCTGTCTTTCACTATAACTGACAGCAGAGATAAAGCACAGACACTATGAATCCATTTTTAATAACACATTTACGTCACCCAAGACATGCCTACAAACCTTCCATCTTTAATATCACTTATCTCGCATGCAACATTACACAATAATTTTTCAGCAAAAAAAAAAAAAAAAGAGAAGAAATTGTGATTGTGATTAAAAGGCTCTCTTTTATTTTTTTCATTTTTTATTTTTTTTTCCCTGAAACGTTTCGAGCTGAAACGGCGCTCAATGAAGTGTTCTCCAGCCAACTGTTCCTTCCTGAACTAAAACCAAACAAAGTTCCCAGCAACTGCAAAACAAAGAGCGCCACGGCAATTAGATGGTAACAATTAAATATCATTACGTTGTAATTAATCTGCACACAATTCATTAAATGCTAATTCCATATGAAAATCGAGGAGAGAGAAGAATGCCATCAATACGCTGCTTTAATTAGCGCGTGATTGACAGCGTGCTGAAACGGAGTGGTTTTTCGTATAGGATGACTCGGCGTGTGTGTGTGTGTGTGTGTGTGTGTGTGTGTGTGTGTGTGTGTGTGTGTGTGTGTGTGTGTGTGTGTGTGTGTGTGTGTGTGTGTGTGTGTGTGTGCACAAAGTGGATCATCTTAAGTGTGTAAAGATGAACTCCCCTCTGTCTGTTGATGGTAATTAAGTTTGCTCCCTGTGGGGTTGCTGGTATGGCCAGGTTGGGGGGGAGGGGGGGGGGCATGATCTGTGCTAATTGTTGTACATGAGAGCATGTTTTGGCTCCTGATGAGCTGTGTGTGTGTGTGTGTGTGTGTGTGTGTGTGTGTGTGTGTGTGTGTGTGTGTGTGTGTGTGTGTGTGTGTGTTTTCAAGAGGTGTGAAACTGAATGGAGCCATATGACTACAGGTCACACCCAGAGTGCGGTTGCCTAGGATACAGCTTCTGAAGCATCTTGGAGGGGTGGTACCGGGGTACTCCATCTTCAGCCCCCCCTCCCACCACCACCACCACCACCCTGATCCTGCTTCCTCCCCTCTGTCCCCCCTTGGCCACTTCCCCCTGGGGTTTGGCTGAATGGCCCGGGTTGACAGCGGCTGAATGGTTCTGGGTGACGGGGGTGGTGTCCTATTTGTCCCTAAATGCTTCTCTATAGACCCCTGATAATAGACTGGCTGCCTGTTCCCCTTCCCCACCCGCTCCGCCAAACCTCCACCCACTCTGTCTCTGTCTCCTTGTCTCATTGTCTCCCTCCTCATCCCCTCTGTCTCGCTTTCCTCCCCATCATGTCTCCTTCTCTTCCCATCTCTTTCTCTGTCTCTCTTTTTTTTTCTTTTTTTTTTCCTTTACCTCTTTCCCGCCGCGGCTCTTCTTCAGGTGATCCATAAGCATTCTTTGCCGCTTGTTAGGTTGTCCGCGTGCTGCGTTCAAGTGTCGTCCGTGTGCATGCGAAAGCTAGACGGCCGCTGCTTGTTACTCACCTCTTCGGCTCCTCGGCATTGTCCGGCGCCCCCCCCCCCCCCCCCGGCTCTGCTGGCTCTGCTTTTGATGTTGGTCTTTCATGCTTTGTTCGGAGACATAGCTGAGGATACCTTTGATGACTGCAGGCCTGTTAGTCAGGCTGCGTGATGAATGAGGGGAAGTAAGGAAAAGTCTTTCTTTTTTTTTTTTTTTTTAACGACGGATCTGTGATCAAATAAGAAAAAAATAAATAATAATAAAGCGATGAAACCAATTTGAGGCAGAAGCTTTTGAAAAAGAAAGATCAAGCATCTCTCTGTGTTCATCGCACACAGAGAGGTCACCAACCTGCATCTGGAGCGCCCTCTGCTCACTGGATTCTCTGCATCAGATGTTTATGTGTGCTTTCACAGTGGGGAGGATAAAAAAAAAAAAAAAATCTGTTTGCCAACTTGAATGTGCATGAGTGCATGCTTGATTTTTTTCTATGTGCGTCTGTGTCTATGTGTGAGCGTGCACGCCGGCGTTAGGGGTCAGGAGTGAAGATGTTACCCTCTGGTCATTCATCACTAGCGTGACACGCTCTTCCCCGCGCTCCGGTACGCAGAGGCAATGTTTTATAAAAGAATAACACGTCAGCGGGCGCCCGCCGGCCATCCATTACCACCCTGTGCAACCTGCAGAGATGTGCAATAGAGTCGCAGACCTCCGGCACTCGCTGTGCAGCACACTCGCCGTCTGCATATGCAATAGCGCTCATTGTTCTGCTCCATTTCTTTTTGGTTTGTTTTGGAGGACTTATTAATAAATATTTCATTGACTTATAAAATCTTGCTTCCTCTTGCACTGTGTTTGTGTGTGTGTGTGTGTGTGTGTGTGTGTGTGTGTGTGTGTGTGTGTTGTGCAGCCTGAGGCAGAGGATGGGAGGGAACGGGTCGGTTGGAGGAACTGGAGGCCCAGGAACTCGAAAACAGAGTTAGTGTCTGGAGCTGAGCAGACCTTGAAAAGTGTCGGAGCGCTGGAGGGAAAGCGTCTTTATCTTCTCTCTCTTACTTCACACACACACACACACACACACACACACACACACACACACACACACACACACACACAGTTGAGGTTGCCCTTACATCGCACATCCCTCTAGCTGACAGCAGCTGCTGCTACTACTACTATTGCACACACATTCAGTCACACACACACACACACACACACACACACACACACACACACACACACACACACACACACACAGTTGTCATGTTGATCATATTGTGTGTATGCAAATAGACCATGTTCCTCCACATTGTGGTGACATGTATTTGTATGATTATATTATTAAGTGATGAGACAGAGCTGCTGTATGAAAGGCCCAATCTGTAATTATGGGTCATCATTTAAAGGAATAGTTCCACATTTTGGACAATAAGTTTATACATTTTCTAGCTGGATTAGCAGAGAAAGTTACTGCTGCCAGCCTACAAATAGTCTGACATGTGCACCCACACAATATGGCTAATTGTCTTATGAACAAACATAAGACATTGATCTTGTCATTTAACTCCCCACCAGATAATAATGTCAAACCATTACCCTAAAGGTTTGAGTGATAATAATTAGTTAAAAGATCAAAAACAAATGTTGCATGATTTTTGACACTTGTGTAGTCTTAACATTGTGAACTCCCTGACCTCCCATGACCCGCCTTCGCCTTCGTCATTCGTTACAAACTTTGGAAAAACTGAAGGGAAACTGTAACGACTTCTTTGGCAACAGTTACAGCAGCAGTTCTATATTCTTATATATAAAATATTAGTCTTCTCCCATTCTTTAACCACTGCCCCCACCCACAAGGTGTATACACAGCATCAGTAAAGGATAATAAAGTAAGTGTTATGTGACCTTTTTATAAAAAGCAATTGTACAGTGCTTTAAGCAGATTATAACACATGTGTTTATGATACATGTTAGACGTGGGCGTTATAAAAAGAGCTGCCCATCAACCAATCAGCTCTAATTGGCTCATGTAGGACAGTAAAGCACTCTGTGGGAACTTCACAGCTGTCTTTCCCACATGTGCAGCACACAGCTTTTACAGATCAGGTCCACAACGTGATAACACTAACGTCCACGCATGGCTTCAGCAAGGAGAGAACTGGGTGGTGGTGGGGGTGGGGGGGGGGGGGGGGGTCCTGTCATCTGCAGGCCCTTTAGCAGATGATGCTGCCTCCGACTGCGTTCCCCTTTAGTAGATAAGAAATGTTCCTGAATGTCTTTCTGTGAACTTTGAGTCACACAAGGAGTGGAAATGTCAAAGAAAGTTTCTGTTTTGTCTGGGTTCGCTCAGTAGCACACATATTCTCTCTGTGTGTGTGTGTGTGTGTGTGTGTGTGTGTGTGTGTGTGTGTGTGTGTGTGTGTGTGTGTGGGGTTTATTTTTCCTGTTATTACTGGGTCAAAAATGACCCTAAGACAATCTTTGTACCCTGGTGGTGTCCAGCCTTCATTGAAATGTAAACAAAGGCTTCACTTTTTTGTAATATTTGGGTCACTTTAGGAACAAAATTTCAAATTTCAAGTTGTGAAAAGGATAATTTAGACGGCGTTGTCTGCTGTCAAACATAGTGCCGTGTCATCCTTGAGCCTCAACAGAGTAAAATACCAATGAATAGATTCGGGAGCGGTTGCAGGTTCCAGTCTTTGTATTGTGCGAATTGTTTTGGTTTCTGTTTTGTTTGCGTTTGCGTTGCAGTTTGTGCCTTCGGGCGCATCAGTATTTTGGATGCGACAGCTTGTGCTGTGTAAGACGGAACAAGTTGAGGACGTTGTGAGTTATAGAGCTCTTAGACCAGTTTACGAGGACTATTATCTCTCAGTTAGTCTCAGTTTTATGTGCATTTTCTCTGGGCTGGTCTGGAACCATCAATTTAATGCTTTCATAAAGCAAGGTTAGATAGCACTGAATCAAACCGAACACTCGCTGACACTCTCCTCTGCTTTAGAGCTAAAGTCACAAAGAGGAGACGACGAGGAGAGGCGATGAAAGATGGACGGACGTTTTTATGGTATCTTTTTAAAGCCAATTTAGCGCAAAAGTTTAGTTTCCGGCTGCAATAACAATCTGAAATGTAGTCGCACAGCGAAGCCCAAACAAATATATTTCCCCCTGTCTGTTTGAGTGTCTGCTGCACGGACGCTTTATTGTCTGACGTGACTCCGTGTTGGCGTATCAGACAGACTTATGTGTTTTTGTGAGGCACGCGCATTTTCATGGTGCTCATTGCCTGTTTGTTTTTTTTATAGCAGGCCGTTCCTTTCACGATGTTGCTCCATCACCTGCTGTTTCCTGTCAGCACTCCGAGAGGCAAAGACTTTGTCGTTAGTCCAAACATGTACGTGCCCGTTCACTTCAGAACGAATGACAAGCCGGGGATCGATGCTGTCGAAACGTGAGTGTAGTGCTTATGGACAAAAACACTGTTTTTTCAAGCCGGCATTCAATACGAGTCTGATTCCATTTCACCTCATTTATGAGTTTGTGTGTGTGTGTGTGTGTGTGTGTGTGTGTGTGTGTGTGTGTGTGTGTGTGTGTGTGTGTGTGTGTGTGACTCTGTGTAATCCATCTGCTCTAGTGTGACACCTTCATTTTGAATGCTGGTGGAGACGCAGCAGGCCAAGAGAACAAATGGGATGAGGGTAGTGAGGGAGCATGGAAAAGAAGAAATGAGGAGAGAGAGTAAAGAAAGAAATGCTAAAGTGACCCAAGTAGGTGTGTGTGTGTGTGTGTGTGTGTGTGTGTGTGTGTGTGTGTGTGTGTGTGTGTGTGTGTGTGTGTGTGTGTGTGTGTGTGTGTGTGTGTGTGTGTGTGTGTACACGTCTAAGGATGCGATGCCAGCACTCTCTGACAAGGAAGAGGAGATTTATCACCTCTCAGTGGTACCTTACACCCTGACAGAACTGCAATGTGAGAATCCCCCTGACACACACACACACACACACACACACAGATGTACCCTGGTGTGTTGACTTTGTGTGTTGTGACAGGCTGCAGGTTCTTTTGTCTGGCTTTGACGAGCACGTCATTAGCAGAGGAGAGACAGAGGGCCTCATCAGAATTTAAATAGTCCGACGTCGCTGTCGCCACATTCCTGCTCTCCACACCCTCTTTTTTTTCTCCAGCTTGTCTCCTATCCGTCCCTTCCGTCCAGCTGTCCTTCCGCTCACCCGACATCTTTCTTCTTCTTCTTCTTCTTCTTCTTCCACCAGGGCCGCTCTCGTGCTCCGTCGGTTCTGCTCTTTTGTACCAGTGACTGTGAAATGTACTCCCGTTCTTTTATCTTTCTCTCAGTGTGTGTTGGAATTTGTCACAGAGCGTTGCCTGCTGTGCTGTGACTATCCGGTGTAAAGTATTAGATTCTCTTTACTTTGGCTGCGCTGAGTGAAGTTTTTTGGAGGGTTTTTTTTGGACTCCGGTGAAATCCACCGTGGCACCAGGCCAAAGGCGTAGTTCTAAAAATTACCAAGAATCTCTCTCTGGCGATATTCCATGGAAAACGATAACCGCTACATCTTTAGTAAGCTCGTACTCATCTGCCCAGAGACCCCCCCCCCCCCCCCCCCCCCCCCGACACTGTAGCCTTGCTCATGCAAAAAGCTACTCGTCGCAGCAGCGAGTCACTCTGTGAGCGAAGAAGAAATACTCAAATCTAGAGAACAGAGAATGAGGGGGAAAAAAAACAACAACACACACAAGTCAGGACCGGGGCTTAATTGTAACTCTGATTTGAATGAGAAAGCGCCTTAACAAAAAGGGGGGGAGGGGGGGGGGGGGGGGGGGGGGTCCATCCGAGGCACAGAGGTAAAAGGTTTTACCTTTTAACAAGCGCTGCGCTAAAACAACTCTGAACCTGAAGAGGTGCGCTCTAAAAGGCTTGTATAAAGCTCTTTGCAAGTGTCTGCTTATGAGTGTGTGTGTGTGTGTATGTGTTAGCGATTGTACATGTGTTTGTATATGTGCAGGACACACACACACACACACACACTCTGATTTATTCCAAGCACAGGGCAGGTAAATTGAAGCAGGCCTTTCAGGTTGGTTTTCAGCTCCAGGTCTAATGAGAGCAGCGTTTCCCGTCCCTCCAAACAATGCGCTCCTGTCTCTTAAGAGCCCTTCCACCCGCCTGCAGCCCGAGCCACTCTACATTAGATCTGTGGCCTGCAGCAGCCACTACACTGAAAGGCCTCAGGCTCCGAAATGGCTGTTTGATTCTCTCCCTGCTTTGCCTCTAAATGAATGATTTATTGGCTGTCAATGAGGAGGCCAAGCGTAATGGACAAAAGCAGCACTGCAGAGCCCCCAGTCAAGAGGATGTTGTTGCGGATGTTCTCTTTGAGGATCTCCCTGCCTCTGTCTGAAACTGTAATGAAGAGTAAACATCCTCGCTATAGTGCCGGACCAGAGATAGTTGGGCTGCATTAGGAATCGTAAGACTTCAAGTTGAATGTTGACATCTTGCACCTTTAGCCCCCTAATAGAAAGATATTTTATTTTATTTTTAAATCCAATTCACAGTTTCTTGTGAAATGGTTGAGGAAATGGCACGCATTGGAGCAATATTTTGGGTGTGTGTGTTGCTCTTACATTTAGCAGCCAGTCATGTAAATTAAAGTGGTGAAAATGAGCTGCGATCTCTGAGCCACAGATGCAGGACGATTGTAGGCCATCGGACCCACCGATTCCTTCTGGTAGCGCACGACTCCAATCAATTAACGGCGCTGAGTAACCCACGGCGCCTGGAGTGGACGCAGGCGGCGATGGAGACGTGTTATTTAAAAATCCCCGCTGCTTTTGTTCCCCGTAAAAAGGGGACATTAACACCCGCTCGTCCTTTGGCCTCTGCTTGTCATCCAAACGGCTAATTTCTCCAGATCCCTTCTAATCCCCCCAGGAGGGGCGGCGGGGGCTCTGCGGGGCCAGCAGGGATGAGGGGCCTCAGAGGCCGCCGGGTCTACAATAGAGAGTCGACGGGTGCTTTTAGAATTGACGTTCTAAAACGCGCCTTTGTTTGCATCGTGCTCCCTGGTGTCCCGCCTTTCAGCAGTTCTAATGATAAGTGACAGGCCATTAATTGAAGCTCTTTAGGAAGCCATCATCAGACACACGTCTGATCCCTCTCCACTGGGACCAGTAGAACAGCGCCGCAGGATGGTTAATGGGAAAATTGTGGGGTTGGGGTTGCTTATCAGTTCGATTTTATTGGTGCTTGTAAATCGCTGGTTTCTAAAAAAAAAAATAAAAATAAAAACAACAAAGAATGAGGATATTATTGCCTTGAAAATATTACATTTCTCTTTAGTCCAATTACCGGCTGCTTCTCATGCTTCTTTTGAGTGATATGGGTCAATTAAAATTTTATGTCTGCAGTAAAAAAAAAAAAAAAAAAGAGATAATCTTAATGGAAACTGCATGTCGAATGATCCAGCTTAAAAAAGTGATTGTCACAAATCTAGGAGGATTTTCAGTAATGCTGCACTATAGTTTTCATTTGTCTTTTATGCTTTTGTTGTCGTATTAATCTTTAAACCAAAGATTTAAAAAAAAAGTACTGTCTTGTTGCAAGGTCATGTGTTGCTCCTATATATATATTTTACAAAAGAGGCATAGAAATAGCAAAATATAGATGTAAATACTTGTTTATTCTGCATAGCATCTCTTGTTTCACAGCCTTTACTCCAGACATGATGTATACTGCGTTCATGAAGGCACCGTAAACAGTTTTTATTTTGTTTTCAGCGTGTGCTTCCACTTCTCAACACGACAACATCCTCCAGCACAAACAAACACCAGGAGTGTTTCACGGTGTTTCAGCGAGGGCCGACCATAATTAGAAAATTGCTTCCACCGTTGATGTACAGATAATAAAAAAAAAAAAGAAATCATCTGACTGAGCTTCTCGATATGAAAATAAGTGGAGGAATATTACAGCGCAATTGTCCGTATACGGTGTAATGATACAAACGCGGAACTTAAACGCGCCACAGGCATCGGGAATCATTTTCACCGGGATTGGGAAGGAACACAAGAGAGTGCTTAACTGAGAGATGATTCATAACGACTGGTTGTGTTGTGGGTCGGTTAGATGTTGGAAAGGGCGAGTGAACTCCGCTCTGCTACTGATTGTTGTCAATTTGTGCCTCGATGAACAGAGGGACTACAAATAATGAAATGTGTGGAAAAGTTAAAACAACTGAAATTAGCCACTGAATATGTTCTCACGGCAGATTTGCATAATTTTGATGCATTAGGTTTGGTTGTTTGTCTGTAGTTTTGCTGTGTAGAAGTAAGGAAGAGGAATGATCTCTGCTTTCTGATTCAACACCATAGTTTAGCTGTAAACTCGCCGACTTATTTAAGTGGAAATAAATTACAAACATAATAAGATTAGGAAGTGTTGGTCTGTATCCGCACTCACCATTTTGTTGACCTTTTTTTTTTTTTATAAACGACAAAGTGCTTCATAAAGGACACTATCACCCCCCCCCCCCATAATCTACAAGGTCAAAACAGTCACTGGCCACAATAAATCGCCCCAAATAATCTCAACCCCTCCACTGAAAACCTGCATTGAATTTACTCTATATCCCCAAGTCCAGTCATCCAGCTACAGTTCATTCCCCTCCAACCAATTTACCATCTGTGCATCTCTCCATCTTCTCCCTAAAACAGGGAAGGAAACAATTGTCGCTGTTTGGGTTTTAGGGGCTAAATGATGTCGCTAATCACCGGCTTTTAGTGGGGCTGATTTATGGAAGGGACATGAATTGTTATAGGCTGACTTGTGTGTGTGTGTGTGTGTGTGTGTTTGGGTAGGTGTCAGAGAGGCAGCCTGTGGGATAGGCTAAATAGTCCTATTATTTATCGTCTCAGAGCGGCCTCTCTGAACGGAAGAGCGGCTCTCCAAATTGAAATATAGCTGAGTTTACCCTTCTGATTACCGCAGTAGTTTACTCTCAGCGCCCAAGGAGATCATTAAACAATGGCCGCCACTAGCAACTCAGCACCCCATTATGGCCCAGGATAAATGCTCACAGTGTGCCTCACAGGCATCATTTCTCCACCACCCCCCCCCCCCCTCTCCACCCCTCTCCCCCTCCCCCACAAACCTACATCAGTTGTTCCCTCAACCCAGGCTGGCATCAAAACAGCAATTGTGTCTTGACTGATATGGATTTATACGAGAACGATTCATTGTTTTCCAGATGAGAAAAGGCACTCAAAATCCCGCCTAATGGATAAAGTCATTTTGAGAGCAAACTGCCCAGCTAATGTTGTGACAAGCGCTGTAATTGGTTCAAAATTCTAACAAGATGATTAAAATATGGTAATGGATTATGAGAAAACATTGAGCATACATGAGTGCCTTATTATTGTCCAGCTGAATTGACTTAATTGCTGATATTGCACTGAGCCACCAAGACAAGATACTTCACACTGAGCCGGCGCTACAAGTCGTTTCATTAAGTCATTGTAAAGCTTTTCTAGGTGTTTCTTTTTTTATTTGTTCAGCTTTTTTTTGGGGGGGGGGTGTTTAAGGTCGCGACGGAGACATTTCGGGGCGACGTGAGAGAGATGGTTTACCTCAGAGCAACCGTGTCTCATTCTATCCCAGCCGTCACCATCACCCGGCATTTCCACAATGACCTTTGCAGGCGGCGGCGGCGGTCGGGGGGGGGGGGGGGTTGCGTTCTGAGTCCTTCACACGCCGCTGCTCTGATTACCGCAACATCTGTAACATAAACAGCAGAGCAGGACAGCGGCGCAGCAGACCTAACAGCCATGACAGCGAAGTGACAGTGTCAGCTCAAGACAAGATGACAATGATGTTTCTGTCTCAGCGCGGTTGATTATGCACCGTACAGTAGTGTCCCTCTGTTGCCGGAAGGCCGCTCTGGATAAATGGGGAGCGATGCTCTGGCGCGCATCACGGGCAGCTTTTTATGTCACTGGATTAAACCTTGACCTGTGATTACTTCTGTGATTAATGCGAACCGCACACACACACACACACACACACACAACAAAAAAAACAACACATTTCTGATGGGACCTGCGGCACAGTCTGCTTTGTGCTGCAACATGTTAGCCCCAGAGATTGTCTGAGGCTTTAATAGGAAATTAGTATGTATGTCGGTACACGAGTCAGCCAGGACCGGCTGGAGAATCATCCCCGGTAATAATCAAACCTTATTCGATAATAGCGGGATAAGAGAAAAATAGGCTTGCATGCTGCTGGAGCCGGAGCTAATATGATGAGCTGGCTCTGGAGAGGCATTTCATTGAACCGCCGAATGGAAGGCCGAAGGTTTGTAAAAAAATTAGCGAAGCTAGTCTTTAAGGTTTGCGCGAAGACGCCGATCGTGAAGTTTACGGTCATCGCCCCGCTTGTGAAACTTTATATGACTCTTCACGAGAAAGGAGCCAAATGATTCATAATGAAAACGGTGTTGTTTAGCGTGTCTGTAAAGAAACGGGGGGAGCGGGTTTCTGCCGCCGGGCTACGTCTCTCCCGTGTAGCAGGCTGTTTTTCTGTGGCTGTTGTTGCTGTCTGTCCTAACACATTTACCTTAAGCCATCAGCGCTCATTAAATGCCTGCTGGTGCGGGGAAACAAAAGGCTGCCTGGCGAGCCAATATGCAGCCTCTGACACGTCAGCCAATCCCCAGACGATCCGCAGAGCCTGGCTGCGCCACGGAATTCTCAAACATATTTTTCTAATTTATGGACGGATAATAAATCAACATTAAGGCCTGGACAACGAGTTATACATCAGAGGGAGATGGCTGCAAACTGGGCCACAATGCAGCAGAGGAGACCGGGCGCACATCTGCACTAAAGTCCCAGTGTGCATGTGTGCACGTGTGTGTGTGTGTGTGTGTGTATGTATAAATATGTATGCGTCTTCACAGCCAAACTCAGTTTAATTTCAACCTCTAAGTTGGTGGAGAAGCAAACATTTTTAATGTCACTGCTTTGGAGGTGGCGAGTATGAATATTATGAATAGGAAATAAGACCCGTCTGGATTTACTACTGGAGGGTTGGTGCTTTAAATGCTTCATAAAATTTAACACTATGAAATATGCGCGCGTTTGCATTTTAATGCCCATGATTTGGCCTTTCACTGATGTGGTAGGTCACTGGTTCTGTACGGGGGGCCTGTGTGCTCTGGCCCTGCGTTTAGTAGCCGGGGCTTTAGGAAGGAAACCACATTCCAGCGCTGGTTGATTGACCGTCGCCTCACTATCTTCATTCTTCTGAGTGCCAGGAGTACACACGTCAGCAAAACATCAATATTCCAAAACAAATTGAGTTATTTGGTCATTTTAAAATGAAAACACCCCGGTTCTTCCATGGCTTAGAGATTGTCTCAGTATTGTTTGATGTCAGCTCTATAGGTTTCATTGACCTGTCATAAATTATTTATATTTATATATATATATATTCCCAATGACGATAGGTTGACCGGATCCAATCTGGATCATTTAGGAGGATCGGGTTTTTGTTTTAGCTTATTAATCCATTCTGTTTGTCTTGTGGTAGTTTTATCAGACAGTAATTTCAATCCCCATTCATTTCTCTGAATTTGACTTACTTTAAACGTGTAAAATTGAAAATCAAAACACACCACGGTGTCATTGGGGGACTGAATGATTTCAATGAAAACGATCACAACTCTTTGATTTTTTTCCCCCCAGAAAGAAGAAATGCTGAGTTAAAAAATGAGAAATTATACCGACAAGCTTCAGGGTTTCTCCCCGTGATTCTCTGATTCCATGTTTGTGCTTTGTGTTTCATATTGATAGATGGATTTATATTTAGGCAAAGAAGAAGAAAAATTATCAAATGTATTTTACTAGAATATTCTGTTCTGTAACTCGCAGCTTTTGAGCTGAAGCGTGTTTCAGCACCACGGACAGCACAACTGGTGACCGGGGACATGGAAGCTGAAGAGAACATTTTCTCTAAAACTGTTGTGATGATAATCCAAATTTAATGATACGGTTTCACTCGCATTTAATTTTTTCCTCTCCTTTGCTTTCATGTCACCGTCGCGACACTGTTGGTGAGTTTGTCTCTCGTCGCTCTCGCTCTGTTCTCCCTCCGCTGAGCGTCTGATGCATCGTGCGGCTAAGCTGGAGCTCCACTCTAAAATTATCAGACCTAATCATTCATTAACCTCCATTAGACTGATAGGAGGGTAAACCTAACGCCTGATTACATCCTCACTGTGTGTGTGTGTGTGTGTGTGTGTGTGTGTGTGTGTGTGTGTGTGAGAGAGTGTGTGTGAGAGTGTGAGTGAGAGTGTGTGTGAGAGTGTGTGTGGGTATGAGTTTGTGTGTCCATGTCCGTGTGTGCGTTTACACACTGTGAGCATGGGAATGAAAGATGCACCCTATTGTTTCTCCACACACTGTGAGCGTCTTTATTGTATTGATACACTGTGTGTGTGTGTGTGTGTGTGTGTGTGTGTGTGTGTGTGTGTGTGTGTGTGTGTGTGTGTGTGTGTGTGTGCAGTGGAGAAGGTTTGTCATTCATTAAGAGTGGAGCACAATCGGAGCTAAACTAGCCATAGCGGCCTGACTCATTATGAGCTGAAGGTTTATTTAAAACCTCACACTGCCTCATTCCCAATCCACTCACCGCCATATGCATACAGTAATTACACAAGTGAGGAGGAGGAGGAGAGGGTTGGTGAGTGTGTAGCTGTGTGTGTGTGTGTTTGTGTGTGTGTGAGCAGAGGAGAGAGTGGGCATGCGAGCCTGTGCGTATGATTATTTTTCATCCCAGGTTTCGCCTGAGTTCTGCCCCTATAACTGAGGATCTAATCAATCTGCCGGCTATTAAGTTTGTTAATTGATAATGCATACTAATTAGGCCTGGCTCCGTTACCACAGCGACGGCGGGAAGGTGATTGTAGGCAGGAGTCCAAATGGACTTTTAAAGCAGGGAGCGTGAGGTGGAAGCCATCGAGCGTGCACGCGCACACTCACGTGCACACACACACACGTGCACACACACACACACACACACACACACACACACACACACACACACACACACACACACACACACATGCATGGAAGCAAAAATTTAGTTGGCATACAAATTGTTGGTTGACCGACCTCATCAAGCTGTGTTGACCTATGATGTCATATATAAACGCCTCCAAAATGTACAATTTTTTTATTTATAACAAGACCGTAACAAATGGCTTTATTAATAGTTAATGCATATTTACTAATACATCATAGATGTGTTATAGGCAATTAATAAGAACAGTTTAAGGACTTCCAGTTTGTACAAATAATAAGTTATCAGTACAGTTGAATGTAGCGAAGTACATTGACTTATTTGACTACTTTAAAGTTACTTTACAGATTTAGATTTTACATACAAAACATGAGCTTTAACATATTAAGATAATAATAATAAAATGCTGCTCACAGATTAGTACATGACCAATAATAATCCATTACTATAATATTCATACTGCTCACAATTGTATACCCTAAGAGTACTTTTAATTTTGATAATGTATTATTGAAGAGACAGTTTTGTCTTTTAATGGATTCTTGGTACATTGCAGCATTGCTACATTTGCTCATTGAGTAAAAGGTGTGAATACTCATTATCATGAAAAAAGTGATTTTGTATTAAAATGTTTGAACTGGTTTATTAGAACGTGAGAGACTACATCTATAACTAAATGATGAACAGAAACAAAAGAGAAAGGGGCTGAACTTGTTCTTCTGACTGATCTATGAAGCCTTAATAAATGAGTACTGAAGCGTTAGTAATGTCAGCAGGTACTAGAAGCCCTTTCATAAAAGGTGCCTGATAAGATAATGGTACAAACCAGCGTTTTGAACCACACGTTTGGTTGAGATCCCAATAATGGAGAAGTAGAAGGAAACATAATGCAAAAGACCCACAAAAAAAAATAATTCAATTATTCTGAAGCCTAATGGAACAGAGTTGATCTTAATTGCAAAACAGCAATTTGTGTTACATTCTAGTACTTTACACAACACACTGACTCAAGTAGCAGGTGTGTCTTTTAATCGTGTGTGTGTGTGTGTGTGTGTGTGTGTGTGTGTGTGTGTGTGTGTGTGTGTGTGTGTGTGTGTGTGTGTGTGTGTGTGCTTTGCCTCTGTTTGTCTAGCTCACTGCCTCTCCATTTGTTTTCGCTTTTGCGAATTAGATATAGACGCGCGCCGAGACGCGTGCACGTGCACACGTGCACACAAACCATTTATCACCTGCCCGAGACCCCCGAATTATTATCTCTGTGGTTCAAGGTCAAGGAGATGCAGCAGGTTAAAGTGAAGTCTGAGAGGTCAGCGCGGTTTGACCCCTCCGTTTCTTCTGGAGAGATGAAGCCGGCGGGGGTTTCCTTTTTTTTTTACGACGGGGACGATGGAGACGTTTACCTCGGTTCGTCTTTGACAGGCCTCGTCTCTCCTTCGGCTACAACCTGCATTCCCTCTCTGACCCGTGTCACTTCCTGCTGTCCGACAGGAAGTGGTCCCCCTTTGGCTCCTATGTCACCGCTACTCAAACGTCAGCCTGCCTGGTTGACGGTTATGTGCGCGCGGCAGTAGTCGGTTCAGGTGTGTCGGGGCTCCTCCGTTTGCCTATTTGAAACCTGCTTGGATGTTACTGCCGGGAGGAGGATATTACCCTCATTACCCCGTGATGAAGAGCTCAGTAGATGGTCATATCACTGATTTATCCTGCCCCGCTTTGTCTGCGTGACTGATGGCGTTGTACACACGAGCCAATCCCTCATCAAACTATCCAGTCTTTGACAGATCGGGCTTTATAAATGAACCAAACATTTTCAGGAAGATTAAACCGCCATTTACAAAACACTTTAATTGAGTCATCTGTATGTTTTGTTTTCCTCTCAGATCTTTAGGGAGGGAGGGAGGTGGGGTGGGGGGGGGGTTTGAGTTTCATCCCCTGGATGTAGAGCTCCATCTGCGCAGACCTCATGGCTTTGTTAAACCACAGATATGAAAACACAGTTCTGCTACGCCGTCTTCCTCCAACCTCTCGTGACTTTTTTCTTTTCCTCTTCTTCTTGCTGCCTCTCATCACCGTCCCTCGCTCTGTGTATCTCCAAATGTGCATGTGTTGCATGCTTTGTGTGTGTGTGTGTGTGTGTGTGTGTGTGTGTGTGTGTGTGTGTGTGTGTGTGTGTGTGTGTGTGTGTGTGTGTGTGTGTGTCTGTGTGTTCACCGTGCACACGGCTATACGCATGTGTGTATTTGTACTCTGCGAGCACTGTGCGTGTGTGTGTGTGTGTGTGTGTGTGTGTGTGTGTGTGTGTGTGTGTGTGTGTGTGTGTGTGTGTGTGTGGTGTGTGTAAGCGGGGGGGCAGAGCAGCCAGCTGGGTTGGAGGGGTAATAAAGAAGGAGAATCAATAGGCCATGCAGTAGAGCCAAGGTGCTGCCATTTATCACACCGCCTCCATGACTTCCATCATTCATCATGCCCAATGAGGCAGCAAATAGGAAAATGACTATTTGTATCAAACACATCTGCACTCATCCACTGAGGTATTTTATTCCCATTAACTCAAAGAGTAGAATACGCCAGTTTCAGCTGCTGCTGTTGTTGTTGCCGCTGTGTTGTGTGTGTGTGTGTGTGTGTGTGTGTGTGTGTGTGTGTGTGTGTGTGTGTGTGTGTGTGTGTGTGTGTGTGTGTGTGTGTGTGTGTGTGTGTGTGTGTGTGTGTGTGTGTGATTCTATTTGTTCAGGCTTGTAGTTGTAGATTCATTGGGAACACATTCATGGCTGCTGTTGTTTTTTCCCCGGAATGTGTGCTGCGAGCCCTCCAATCCTCTCTCTCTCTCTCTCTCTCTCTCTCTCTCTCTCTCTCTCTCTCTCTCTCTCTCTCTCTCTCTCTCTCTCCTGTAATCCACATTCCTCCTTGTTTCCAAATCTTCCTCTCTCTGAACCCAATGGAGTGATGGTGCGAATAATATCTCCTGGCTGTAAGGAGCCATTACATTAAGCTCGCCTTTCATCCCCACCTATAAATTAGCCCCGACTCTGGTCTGCCCAGGGGTTGAGGTGTATATCTGTATGTGTGTGTAGCCTGTAGGGCTGTGGGCTGTAGAGGGGTGGTCTGTGGTCATTATGGTCTAATATCCCATGAAATGGTGAAATTATTATGCAGCCTATTTCATGAGCTGCCCGTGAATATTAAAGAAGGATATTTTGTGAGGTGTCCCTCCCATAAATCGACGTGATTGTGTTTGTTTTTGGACTTTCTTCCTTCTTAAATAAGACCGCGGTCGCAGTAATTCTGGGTCTCACGAGCCGAATGTTCTGATGTCGAGACAGCAACTGTTCTGTAACGACGTTATATGACTTAAATATCTGACTTTACCACCTATGCAGAGACTACAACCTTGTTTTGTGAACATATTATACTGTTTATGGTGAAAATGGAGCTGCAACAATTAGTCGATTGGGCAGAAAATGAATCAAACCATGTTTGTAGTGAAGCATTCTTTGTTTGTGGCTTTTCACTTTCTGTATATCATTGTAAATTGAATGTAGGCTTTTGGGGTTTTGGACTGTTAGTGCAACAGAAATTGTGATTTTTGTAATTTCTTTTTTTTTATTTTCTTTTTTACATTTTGTAGACCAAGCAATTAATTGATGAATTAAAAAAACAAATCTGCCTATTTTTTTTTTCTTCAATTCATTAATTTAATTAATTTATGAAAATCATTGTTGATTACATTAAAAAGCAAAATGTTGCCTCGTGGGATGAACTCTCTCTCAATGTCAAAATATCTCAATTATAAGTATAAATGTAGACATGAACACAAAGGGTGAAACATATAATAAGGTCATAAGCACACGAAGTGTACTCACATTCATGTTATCGTTCCTGTGACAAATTCTTGGAGAAGTTGCTCAGATGCAGCCTATAGACTACAAACACACACACACACACACACACACACACACACACTTGGCGTGGCAAGCTAAGACTATACTAATCTTCATTGCTGCGGCTTTGAAGGGGAGTGTAATGTACCAAGGTCACGTAACACATCTATCTCTCAGACATTCATCAGCGCTCTCAGCGTCTCTCTTTTACTGCTCTCTGATATACGGCTCTCAGCGGGCTTAAAGCCCTCACGTGAGGAGGACACACACACACACACACACACACACACACACACACACACACACACACACTCCACCGCCGCTGTTACCGGGCGGAGCCTTCGTGTCACGAGAAACACCTCTGAGGTGAAGCGTCTTACTGTACCTGAGGTTTGGCCTCTTGGAACTCATTCCTTAAATTCTCATCAAATCAGAGAAACTACACATATTTCTAATAGTGTTAATGTGCGCGAGCGGGGCATTTCCTCTTTTTGTAGAGCTTATTATATTTAATATTTGATATGCTAGAGGTGGACTGGTGTAAGAGGCAACTAGGGTTACATCATTACCTACTCACAGCCTCATAATCATTACTGATTGGACAAATTTCTAAATTACCTTCTTTATTACCAATTACATAGAACACTTAGCTTTCTCAATATCAATCAGCACACTGTGATAATGCATAATTAAGTCTCACAGACCCAATCTGGATGAATTATCTAATAGAAACCTAATGACAAAATCAAAGACTTCTTAATAAAACCATACAGCCATATTGTTTGTTAACTGATGGAGAATGAAAGAGATAACCGTTGTCCTTCTGCTAATGCTGGATAAATCAGTGATCAGAAGCCTTAAGTCCATCTCTACTGCAAATATATGTTCTAATTCATCCCAGTGCAGTGATATGGTGCTTTTATGGGGAAACAATATTATGATAAATAAATATTTTATACATATATATATAACTGTTTTTTATTGGAGCGTGTTATTTACAATGGGTGGATTTCTGCAACATTTCCTGCCGAGTGTACTGTAAAGCTCCTGCGTTCGCCCTGAGTGAGTGCGTCTGCAGCGCACGTGGAGTCGTGATCGTGCCCTGCATGCGCGCGCCCCCCCCCCCCCCCCTTCCTCTGGGAGCTGAGGCAAAGTCACCGACCGCAAGGGGGATGGCT
>NW_027176975.1:3556351-3565570 GCF_023349555.1 Cebidichthys violaceus | reverse complement strand
TGCTATCCGGGCTGCTTCCACTGCAACAAACCACAATATCAATATTTATCATCACCATAGGAATCAGATGAGTAGTCAACAATAACTGCAACCTTTTTATTTTTCACACGTGCTTCATTTTATATATAACAGGACGTCCATATAAATGATTTTGAACTAAGCATTGTCTTTTTTTTAAAAGGCTATGATACTTTAAAGAATAAATCCAATAATATTTCATCATCTATTGTTGTTGTTAAATCAATATCTGTATGATCATTATTTCTCTTATTTTTTTCTATAGAAATAAAACACGAAAGAGAGAACAATTGCTACTTATGAACACAATTTTAATAATAATAATAATAATAATTTTATAACATTTTTTATTTAGGTAATAAATTGAATAATGGTCTCAAATAATCCTGAATTAGCATTAAATTAATGCAATTTATTATTACATTCACTTCATTCCTTATGTACACAATAACATCACACCGGTCTCATTATTTATCCACAGTGCAAATATTTTAACACAAATGTAAGATAATCTCTGACCTTCAGAAATTAATTTCGACAATAAGGGGGTTTTTTTTGTTTTTTTTCTTTCTTTTTTTTCCTAAAGTGGAAATCAAAACGTCTTCCAAAGCATACAGACCGTCTCTCCCGGCTCAAGCCCTTCACAAACGCCTTGGCCTTACAACTCCCCACGCACGCGGACCTCTCTCCTGGTCTACACGTCTGAATCACACGAATCGAGCCTCTGCTGCTGCTGCTTCTGCTGCTGCTGCTGCTGCTGCTGCTGCTGCTGCTGCTGCTGCTGCTGCTGCTGCTGATTGCTTCTCCTGAACCTTCGGGATCTGGTCACAGCTTCCCTCATCTCAGTGGACCATGCACAAGTCCCGTTGTCCTTAAGTTTTCACGCTGTGCCACACAGGCTATACTTCCCCGCGTCCCCGGCGCACATTGCGGTCGAGGAGCATAAAAGATGAGTTGCCTATAGTGCGGGGAGGAGAGGGAGGACTAGACTCGCTCGGACGCCTCCTTTGTGCGGCTGCAAAGAAACCTATTTAGTCCCAGGCGGTGGTCCATTCACAAGGCTCACCCTGACATCTGCCAAAAGCCCTCTGTGTACCAGCAACTGTCTGGAGAAGTAGGAGTGCAGCGCAGATCAATGGCTGTCCTGTTAATTGTATAATAGACGTACTCATGGACCACTGCTAAAGGGGCACAATCGTTTAGGGTCCACCACGTCTGATTTTGTTTGAACCAAACAGGCCTAAATACCTCTAATTGCGCCCGCGTTGATGAAAAGTCGATGGGAGTTAAAGCGGCCGATCACTAACGGAGCTTAAATCCATCTGTACTCGTTTATTTATTTATTTCCTCGATTTGTCTCCACAAATCACCTGCCATGGGGGAATGGGGGCGATATTCGTTTTGTTTGTGATCCGAGGACGGGGAGGGAAGTGGGGCTCTGGAAGCAGGCCTGGCGTTACAAGGCTTCTCATCTCCCACATGTTATGTTATTTAACTAAAGTCTCATCTGTACAGAAGGCACTCAATCTGACATACCTGTCAATATAAAACAGTGTTCCATATGAAGATAAGAGGAATTTTTGTTTTGATTTATAGATTTATTTTTCGTTCATTTGGGAGATGAATCCTCTCTTTCTGGTTTACTGTCTGTAAAACAGGCTAATTAGCATACAGCAGTCATTTGAACGTGAATGATTCAATGAAAATACATGTTGTGTCTCAAATAGCCGGACGCTCTTGTTTCCAGGCCTTCTGCACGAGCTCACCTTCCAGCGTTGCACATGTATGTCCACAAGCAGGAGCCCCGTCATCGCACACACTATATGAGATTAAACAAACACATTAAGATGTCGAACGTGGAATAATTTGAGCATGAACAAAAAAAAAAAAAAAAAGCTAATAAATCAGAGCGCGAAAATGGCAGAGGATTGAATTGTAGTGTTTCGTGCGCGCTCGGGTTTGTGCGCGCGCGTCCCTTCTTGGGTCTGTGTGTATAAAAATAATTTATAAAAAAAAAAAAAAAAAAAAAAAAAAAAAGAGGGGGGGAGTCACGTCGCTGACATTTCCAAGCTCCCGCTCTGATTGGCTCTTATTTGAGGAAGCTCACGGGTTCTTTCAACTAATAAGCGCCTCCCCGTCGCTCTAAAGGACATTATAATGCAAGGGACCTCCTTTTTTTAACCACAAACCGAATTTTCGTTCATTTAGACGATATATACTTTTTAAATTGCCCCAAAGTTGTGGGATTTTTTGGAGCGCGTTTCACCCTGGAGCGGTACGCCATGCTCTCTCACGCCGACCTCCTGGATGCTCGGCTCGGTGAGTTATCGTCACTAAACTCCGGCCCTAAACTCCAGTGTAAGATTCCAACTTCTTCTTCTAACCTTGTGATGTGATAGATAGACTGTGCAGTTAATTGTGTTAACAGCTAAATGCTTTATCGTTGGTGTATGCAATTCTTTACGGTAATTTATCAAGAATGATCTGACAGCAAAAGGAAAAAAAAAAATACGATTTAAAATTACGACCCAAGCTACATTGAGTTTATTTGTTATGTTCTCTGAATTGATATACGTCCGTTGCCTTTTTTCATGTGACTCTCATTTAAAAATGCAGCGCTGCCACGTATTTACTCAAAGCCTCTCTCCTCCTCATCCTCTCAGGGATGAAGGATGCTGCAGAGTTACTCGGACACCGAGAGGCTCTCAAGTGCCGGCTGGGCGGCGGGGTGCCAGACCAGGGGCACCCGGGAGACATGGCCCCTGGTTCGGACTCCGTGGAGGGAACCACCCTGCTGCCGGGGGAAGACATCGCCACCGTGGGATCCAACTCCGCCGGCATGACGGTGAACGGGAAGGAGCAGGAGAAGCAGCAGCAGCAGCAGCAGCAGCAGCCGCAGCAGAGCTCCAGTCAGTCCGCCAGCCAGAAACAGAAGCGGCACAGGACGCGCTTCACGCCGGCGCAGCTCAACGAGCTGGAGCGCAGCTTCGCCAAAACCCACTACCCTGACATCTTCATGAGGGAGGAGCTGGCGCTGAGGATCGGCCTCACTGAGTCCAGAGTTCAGGTAAAGCACTTGCGCAATGTGGATTTGTACAGGACGCAAACACTCGCGTGGTGAATAGCAGGGTGCGGCTTTGGGTCTCGTGTTGTTTTTGTTTTTTTCAGTACGATACAAATGTCCAAAAATCATGCTTTTAAATCCATAAGAAAAGCAATGAGCAAAGTAGGGTGGAGTGTAGAGGAATCAGGACCAACGCTCCCTCCGCGCGCTTGTAGCTAGATGGTTAGGTCACTTCTAAAATGTCCCATAGTTCAGTTATTTGTCACCGGTCCTGTATGTCATACATTTGTTTTATTGTGCTATTAGGTGTAACGTTTTGAGTGCAAATGCTTGAAAATAAATCAAAAGCTAAATGGTGGATTGACGCCACTGGTACAATAGATATAACGTACAGTGCTACCATGCGTCATTAAAATCATAGAATAATTCAGAAATATGTTCTTGTTTATGTTTAGCACGATATCCTGCCTTAAATGAAAACAAATGTGTTATTTGAAGGGACAACATATTCTCTGCTCGTTGTGCTCTGATGGTCAAATGAAAGTTGTTTTAGAAAAATTCGAGCTCAAACATATTTTTGATTTAATTATGGGATTCAAACATGCCATGATTTGTTCAAAAAGCAAGCTATACGTCATTCTAAGAAGCCGTGCCCCATCTAATCCACGAGAGGCTCTGTCCAAGGTGCTGAACTACGTCTCACTTGCGGATAACGAGCAGAATTTATTTCTGGTGGCCCATAAAGTCAAACATGTCCAGATGGCTCTTAAACATTTCAGAAGAATATTGCATAACGTCACTTGTGTGGACTGTCCCTGGAAATATTGAAACTGGGAGGAGAAAATCATTCAATTATTTATTTAAATTTGCCTAATTTTCCTTTTTGTTTCTGTGAACCTGCATATATTGCATAACATTATATTCGTGGTATTTAGGCTTTGGTAATGATTTTTCTTTATATTTGTTTTTCCCAAATACCCTGGCCAAAATAATGCCCAATATATTATTGAGAAGATATTTTAAAAAAATGACAAAATATGCCTCTCCTAGAAAATAATTAGGGTTGGAATGTGTGGCCCATTTTTTTTTTTTTTTTACTTGGGTTATAGGGATGAAATTGAATTATTTTATTTTAAAATGCAAACTTTATTAATTCAGTTTGTATACTTTTGGAAACATAACAAACCACTTTAAAAACAATTGAAACTGGCCAAGACATGCGGTGCTTCTAACAAGCATGCAGGGACGTACACGGCTCTAATAAACCAAACACATTATCAACCTATTCCAGTCTTATTTATTACAGTGAACGGGTTATTAACCAGTGATGTGAAATTCATGCAAATGATCCCACTGAAAGCAATAAAGCCGGTATAACCATTAGTCACCTTAATAATCAATGCTGTGTTCTGTGTGCGGTGTGCAGGACGCTCTCCGCTCGGTGCGGGTCGCCTCCTGCTCGCTGTTGGTAAACATTAGCGCGGGTCGTGTCGGGTGCAGCCTACGGGTGGGCGTGTTGGCCCGCGTGCGTGCCTCCTACGGCCTCTCCTCTTCAAAATGCTCCATCGGCGACGTCTTAATAGGACTCAAGAATATATTGTACTTTTTTAATGGAATGAGAAATTGCATTTTCTTTCTCCCCCCCCCCTCTCCGAGTGTAATGGGTTTGGGCGACGTTTCACGGATGGCTGAGCGGAATGAGAGCGAGATTTCACTTTTAATACGGAGGCATCGACTCACGGCCTCGCGCGCGCATTAATCACGCCAAGAAGATGGTGAAATCTTTATAAAAAAAAACAACAAGGGGGGGGGGGGGGGGACGCGCGGGCGTTTTTTGTTGTTGTTTTGTTTAGATTTTTTTTTATTTTTTTTAGCTGCGTACGTGGGTCGTTGTGTTTGTGGGCTCTCTCGCGCGCGTGGGCGTGGTTGAGTGGATTTTATTTGCACGTGGATTGTGTGCAGTAATGCGCGGCCATTTGTATTTAAAATGAGGGCAATTTACAGTTCATCTGCGTGTAAATAAGATGTGAGAAAGACAAATAGTGCGGCTCAGTGCTGCGGAACACCACTAATAAAATACCGCTGTGGCGGCTGCGTTTGTGTACACAGCGCCTTCTGGAGAATGTTGTATGTACTATGAAATTCACAACCCTGGCCCAAAGCGTCTTAATAACAGAGGGTGTTATGTTTACAGTAGCCGAATGATTGGCATTTACAAGAGCCGTATTTTAAAAGGATTCTGCTAGTGCAATATCATATATATATAGACTAATTTATAACGACTCATACATCTGATGACTGCCTATTAGGCTAGTGACAATAAATATATTCTGATTAGAGGTCCTTAGGCCAATTGCCGAAGGTCTACATTTATATCGTGTTCATTTCGTGTGTCCCAGCTCAACACAGACAGTACAGGGTCAGACCCAGACCAGCTGGTATCGAGAGAATTTGTGTTGAGGACACTAGGGTGCTGTGAAGGACGCAATCTCCAACCACCTTTAACGCTAGCTTGCTGTCCCTGCTATTACATACAATTATATGCCTATATATATATGTGGGTATATAATTGTGTGTGTGTGTGTGTGTGTGTGTGTGTATATATATATATTGTTGTAATAATTTGATAAAGACACTGATGTCCTCTTAGAGCCTTAACGTTAGTCTGTGTGTGGTGAGATTTTAGGGAGATTATCGTGCGTAAACGGTATTTTTCTCCCATGGTTACACAGACACGTATCAACACCCGCCTTGATGCCCTCATCGCGGTGTAATACAAACAGACACTGCTCCAGTATGTTCCTCGGTCTGTCAGTCTGATGGCTCACGATCGTGTCTCTCTGCTCGCAGGTTTGGTTTCAGAACAGACGCGCCAAATGGAAGAAAAGGAAGAAGACCACCAATGTTTTCCGCTCCCCGGGGACGCTGCTCCCTACACCGGGCCTGCAACAGTTCTCTGCCGCGGCCGCCATGGAGAACAGCCTATGCTCCTTCCACGCCAACGACTCTCGCTGGGCCACGGGGATGCCGGGTGTCTCCCAGCTGCAGCTCCCGCCGGCCCTGGGTCGCCAGCCGGGCATGCAGTCCCTGTCACAGTGCAGCCTGGGCCCAGGGCCGCCACCAAACTCCATGGGTCTCTCCAACGGCCTTTCCTCCAACGGCTCCGGTCTGCAGTCCCACCTCTACCAGTCGCATTTCCCCGGAATGTCGGCCTCTCTCTCCGGCCCCACGAACGTATCGGGCTCGCCGCAGCTGTGTAGTTCCCCGGACAGTGACATGTGGAGAGGGACAAGCATCGCGTCACTGCGGCGCAAAGCGCTGGAGCACACAGTGTCCATGAGTTTCACTTAGTGACTTTTCAAACAAACAAACAAAAAAAATACCCCGCCGCACTCCTCTTCTCCCACCTCCCCATTCCCACCCTGCGGCTCCTCTTTTTTTCTGTTTTTATTCCCGCTATTAGATCAAAACGAGAGAGCGCGCGAGCTAATCAGGCCTGAAATGTGAGAAAATGGAGGCTGTACTTCATCTAGGCATAATGGCAAAAAGAAAAGGACAACACTGATGGACAAATGGAAGAAAAAATATGGGGTTATTTATCTTAATTCAAAAGGATTTTTATCAACTACTGATGATAAATACTATTGTAATGATCTCTAGACTAAAGGCCCTAATTACCGAGAGCCAAAACAATCGTCGTATTTGCGTTTTCATTGAGTGTGTCTTTATGCGCACACGTTATTGTGTTCAGGTGAAGTTGTGTTATGTCAAACGGTTATTTATAAGATTGGGTATACATTTTGGTAACAGCCTACCACACACGCGCCACACTGTAGGTGGGCCTATTGAACGGGGTCTCAGGCATGCACTGTGCATGTGGATTTAAACGCTTTGGATAATTTAAGGAGAAAATGACGTCCCACTCAGATTGAAGAGGTGCTTTTGTGAGGCGACCTGCAGTCTCGTCTGCATGAGAGGGGAGCATAAATCTTAATAAGAGGAAGAAAAAAATAAAAATAACAAACCATGATCTTTCAGTAGGCCTACGCTGTTTTAGGATGTTTTGTGTAGATGAAACATTCTTGCTATGTACCCGCTGGTCTTTTTTGTGACATGTTTTAACTTATTGTATGTGCTATTACTTGACACATTTCTTAAATGTTTGATCAAAATGCTCCACATTGACGGGTTTGTACCAATTTAAAAATGAACAAAACAAATAAAAGTAATTTTCAAGAATGTCATCACGAGAATGATTCATGTCTCCATTACGTTTAACGAGATGTCCGTTTTGTACAAACTCCTATAGGCACTTTGTAGCCCGCGCGTGACCCTATACTGACCCAGTCGGCTGTTGATGGTACTTGTAGTTTATTTGGATTGTAGCCATCAAAAATGATAATGGGATTTTTACTATATATATATATATATATATATATATATATATATATATATATATATATATATATATATATATATATATATATATATATATATATATATATTTTTGGATGTAATGTTGTTGCGCACACTTCTACGGTGGCCAGTGCCTGAGGTGACTGGGTTAAAGGGTTTATGAAGGGTGACTGGTCCCAGCGTGGCAGACAGGAGCGGTAAAGATGTCAGTGCTGGGATGTGGCGGTCATTGCTTTTAACCATGACGGTCATCCCACTGAGCAGACTGGATGGACTGTAGCTAAACACGAGGAATCACAGTTCTCCGTGTGTGTGTGTGTGTGTGTGTGTGTGTGTGTGTGTGTGTGTGTGTGTGTGTGTGTGTGTGTGTGTGTGTGTGTGTGTGTGTGTGTGTGTGTGTGTAGTTTCTATCGTTTTTAATTAAGGCTGAAGTTGGCTGTTATGATCCTTTGTCGAGAAGTATATGAAATTAGTTGCAGCAAAACTGAACTTGTTATAATATCCAATATTCTTGCAGACATAGAGGAGATGAAAATACAGCGCCGCCCAGTTCTCATGGGAATGGTACAGAAATGTTATGGCAACGGGAATTCCACCATATTTCAGCCTGTCAATGAACCTATGAATAGACTTCACCTATGGGTCTGTATCTGGGTCACCCTCTGATATCTGCAGGTTAACCCTACATTACTGTAGGAGCCACAGCAACAGCACCTTATTAGGTGTTAGGCATTCTAAATGTCTATTTGTACATACAGCATCTAGGCCATTGAAGTGGTTTAATTAGGCTGTCCTTAAAATTTGAGTTATGGACCAACCCAGTATATCTTTCACATTATTATTCATATGGATGTAAGTGCAAATAGAACTACAGAAACACTGGGAGACTAACTTCAGATTAAAGTCACTTTTTTAGAAACTTTGAATTACAGCGATGAACTTGAAGCAAATCTTATAATAAAGAGCTACAGCTGTAGCGCTCAAATCACTGCGCACCTCTGTTTGTCCTATGAGGCATTATCAATAAGGTGTTCACTTCAGGCTACTAATGCAGAACGAGCTGTTTACGGGAGGAGCTGTCAATCACACCCCTAACAAAGTGATGAGCACAAATCCATTAGGCAAAAAAAAAAAAAAATATCAATTAGATGAAGAAACAGTGAGAGAAGTTGGGTTCGGGGTGTTTCTGGGACTATATTAGAGGGAACAAGTGGAACAAAAATGCAGAAAATGTTGTTTTTTTTGTCAGTTTCACACAACAGTACATTTAGCAGCTCAGTAGGCCTCACAATTAGTGCGTTGGAAACTAAACCACAGCATCGGTAACATGGAAACAGTAAGAATGTATCGATTATGTTGCTGAAGCAATGGATGAACACCTTCCTCAGACATTCAGGAATCCAAACTGTCACACTGAAGTTGTTAGACGGAGTTATTATCGTACCACAGCTTGTACAGTGTTTTCTACATCACATGCATGTCATGACAAAAAAAAGATACAGATAATCCATGTTAAGCAGTTTAGCTTTTACACCTTTTGATCGTTTGACATTTACTCAAAGTTCCTCATCAGTTGTGTAATAAGAGAAACTCACCTTGTTTGCGTTACCTTAATTTCAAATTACCCTGATGCGAGGTGTAATGTCTGTAAACCCAGCTCCGAGAGAGGTAAATACATTTTTTTTTTCCATTATGAAAGTGAGCGAACCTCACTGTCTGTG
>NW_027176975.1:3463851-3553851 GCF_023349555.1 Cebidichthys violaceus | reverse complement strand
ACCCCTCCCAAGCCCTTACCTCCCTCTGCTCCTCACCCACTCGTTCTCCCTCTCTCCTTTTTCTTCTTCTTCTTCTTCCTGCTTCTCCTCTGTCCATCTTTCTCCCACGAGAAGCCACCGTTTTTACTTAACCACCCTGCTCCATCTGCTTTGACTCTCATCCAAATCCCCCCATCATGCAGAATGTGTGTGGATGTGTTTCCTTTTCTTCTTCTTCTTCCAACCACCCTTAAAATCAATATTTAATGATGATGTTATCAGTGCTTTTATGTGTAATTTAGCCAGAGTGTCAGTATGAATGAGACACTGTCAGCTTTATGGCGTCGGGCATTTATTTTCTGTTAATGGGTGCTCCTGGTGGTACACAAACCAAAACCCGGTGGACGTCTGATGGATTTGTCTGTTTCATTCGTGTTCATGCGTGGATTCACAGCCATGCATGTATACAGTACATGTCTGCCTACACACACACACACACACACACACACACACACACACACACACACACACACACACACACACACACACGATCTTAAAAAGTCTAAAATGTTGCAAATGAATGCCACTCTTTGATGTGACATTTCCTGCTTTATTGTACCAGAATAAGACAATGAACGAGGCACTGAATGTGACGGGTGTCGTCTCCCTTTGGCTCGATCTCATCGCGCGATCAATCAAAGCAACTGTTTGTTTTTCGGAAAACAGACTGCGTCTCCTGATTTTTTGACATTTTCCTGAAGCCGCGACAATTACTTCAGCTCTGGGAGCCAACATTGTTGAGAGGCAATAATCATGATCGTTTTTTTTTTCCTCAGTCATTTTTCTCCCAATAACAAGCCATTTTTAATCCAATTAGGAGTGCTAACGTGAGAGGCATAATACCGCGGCCCCTGGGACAGATGAGAGAATATGCAGGACATTTATCCCGACAGTCAATATTGGATTTCTCACTAAGCAGCTGTGCCTGCTCTCTCTGACATTCTCCACCTCTGCACAGTGATCCGTCCTGATTAAACAGGCTTTTCTACTTTATCAACATTCATTACATGACCCGGTCATGCATGGCCACGGGAACCGGCGGCAGCAAAGTTACAGGCTTCACGTTGGGGTTTTCCTACTTCTCTCCTTCCTCGAGTTCAACTGTTCCGTGAAAGATGATGCGTCACATGGCTCTCAGGTGGTGGTTTCTATGAGCAGATAGGTGTGTTGCGGTATTCCCCAAAAACTTTCCGCACCCAGACTGACAGGCTTAATGTCTTTCTGCATGTTAAACCTGAATGCAGGTGGCTGAACCAGTTTTGTGTTACCAAACTGTTGGCTGCTATATCAACAGCAGTTCTTCTATATTTCCGGTTTTGAAAAAGCCCTTATTATAATTTAATTTTAAGCCTGGACAGGTCACATTTCTGCAGATATTTCTTGTTTTATTCAGTTCAGTCACCTCTGCTAAGATGCAGAACATATGGTTCAGTGTGCATCACTTCAGGGTAAAGAGGGCTTTCATGTACTTTGATGCCAACAGCAGCTAGACATTGCCACCTTCTGGCTGTCTAGAGGACCACAGTGCTGTGCGAAAATGTGTTTCTATTCATTCATACAATTATTTATTTATATATATATATAAAAATCTAGACAGATGGTCAATAGATTCTTTTTTTTCTTTTTTCTTTTTTTTTTATCTCATCTCGGGTATCACTTAATGAAATATGTCTGTTAACTCTACCGAGAATCATACAATTATTGTTCCATCAAAACACCGCTAATAAAACGCAGAAAATGCATGAAAAAGAGGTGCTGCTGTTTATAGCTGATTGCAAGTCGATACATTTATACAGTGCACTGAATCATTGTCATTGAGCGCATTGATTGTGCGGACTAATCAATGTTTATTAGGGCTGGGTAAGACTGGCCGCACCACAGCGGAGGCTGAGTGATGAAGGAACACGTTTACTGAGTGTCAAAGGCCCACCCACCTGCACCGAGCGGACACGTGGCAGAGTTCCACGGGACTTCAAACTGTATGTTTAGTGGACAACATACAGTTTATACTCCCACATTGGATGTACAGGATCAATCAGAAGTTAGGAAGGCATTCAAGGACATTTGAGTATCAAACATAGGAGAGTCCTAGGACCCCTGTAAGGATGCAGCGTTAGGGAGTGGAATACTACAGTATTATCCAGGTCTCAGCCAAACTGAGCACTTGGCCAAGAATGAGATCATTTGTGAACAAACGGGACAGTAAAAATACATTGCATTAGTCCTAATGTTGTGTCTGCCGGTGGCCTCTTTGACAGTATTTCTCTGTTGGTTTTTTTTTTGGCACAGGTGCAGCCATCCTTCCGGGCATCAGGAAGCCACTGACACTGACATGGATAAATGCATCAGACAGGAACCCCCCCCCCAGATGCAATGAGGCAGTTGGATACTGTGCTGTTTTCGTACCGGTAATTGGAGACGGTCGCCGCCTGCAGCTGAAGGAATGGTTTTCAAGAGCTGAAAGGCCACCGTCTGACGTATGGGAGCCTCCTGAGGCTTTGTAAGGAAGTGGAAGTGGTGCTAAACCCAGCAGGTACCCTATGATGCATCACACTGATGCAGGTTGGTCCTCATTGATACCATCTCTACTTATCTTCTGACCTTCCGTGACTAACCAGTGCATGACAACAACAACAACAACAACAACAACAACAACAAACAGTGCCACTTTCATATTGTTGATTTGACTGGACAAATACAAGAGAGGGTGTTTGAGAGTATCTCTTCATATTTTCATTTCAACGCTGTCTTTAAGGATCAGGCTCCAGGTGAGTTGGTAATGAGCGAGGACAAAACACATTATGATAGACTCTAGTTGGATACAAAATTATAAATGTAATGTGATGACTCTTGTCCAACTATTTCTTCGCCCCAACAAACCTAACAAGATTGGAATTCTTTTTTTTTTCTCCAACTCTTTAAGCTAGATTTTGGGCCACTACACTTCTCATCGCGCCAGTCTGTCTGATTGCGTTTTCCTTGAAAAAAAAAAATGAAAAAAAGAGGTCCCTTGATGCTCCAGAACAATTATTCCACAGTGTGCTCTGTAATTATACTATTATGTAGAATTATTCTCATCGTCTGCGTGCGCCATCAATCATCGCTGCGCAATTTGTAAGTGTGCGTTTGCTGCTTTACAAAGGCCAAAGCTCCTTCCAGTGTGTACATTATACTAGAGCAAAATCAGCATACACCTCCAACGATATCGATGCATTCTCAGTGATTCACAGAATCGTGGTTCGTCCAGTGACCTTGCTAAGAATTAGTTGATACTGGAAAGTGTGTGTAAGACATTTAACAATATTTACACTCTAGAGGATAAGTGAATTCATGAAGGTTTATATCCTGTTATTCGTCACCTTAATATACAGTGAGTCCAGACTTTAAAAGCAGACCAAACAAACAGGCCAGATCATCAGATGGGAGTCACCAGGCCTCCCCCGAAGAACTCCGCTGGAAGGTAATTAAAGGAAGAGTGTGTTATCCATCGCTCCTCATTAATGCACTTTGAATTAACCACTTTCAGGGGAGAGGAATGGGGAGGAGGGGACCGGGGAGAAAATCCATGCAGACTTTAAAGTAATCTCTCTCTGTCAGGTCGGTCCAAACGGGGAGGGTAGGCTCATTACGGCCCCCGCAGGAGATGAATGGGTCAGTCAGACGGTAGAGCCGGTGCTGGACCGGCCGCGTTGACCGACAGATCCCCACAAGAAGTGTGCGCGTGCGTGTGTGTGTGTGTGTGTGTGTGTGTGTGTGTGTGTGTGTGTGAGAGAGAGAGAGAGAGAGAGAGAGAGAGAGAGAGAGAGAGAGAGGGACCACACACACAATGAGCCACGAGGCAAAAACACTTAGCTGCATGTGCTATCTTTGCCAGGGAGCAGGTGTGCAGTAGGAGGTTGCATGCTGGGAATCGGGGAAGGGTTAAGACGCTAATGTCTGGAATCAACAATCACTGTGGTTTAACTTTGACCACATGGAGGGGCGATGGTCACATCTGGCCAGCTGAGGCAGCCATCACAGACACAGTGGGCACCCTAAAAAAAAGCACACCGCCTAAGATTTCACGAAGCTGCTTCTGTCTTTCATTTTATGCATTTTCTTAAGAGTATATTCAAATACGGCTCTTGATTGTCACTTGCAGTTGCATTGAAAAGTAAACTGTATTTCATGCATATCTTGCATTGTTATAAACCCCATAACACCCCCCCCCCCCCCCCCCCCAAAAAAAAAAAAAAAAAGAACCAATATACCTGTTCCAACATATGCCAGCAGATGGTGTTGCAGTCTTTTGTATTGGCGAGGCAGAGGCAGCTGACACTTGAATTCATTAAAAGAGTGAGGACATGAAGCTTTCTGAATTAATTATCATATTATAATTAGTCATAACTGAATTTCATTCAACATCAGAGCAGGAACATTGGCCAACTTTTCTCTCCCAAACTAAATTCACTGAGTCTGACAGCTGATTTAATATGTACGCGTTTGTCCGTGTTTTCATGTCACATTTTCTCCATGTAATTGTGTGTTTAACCACCACTCTTGCATTTCCTTTTTGAAATCCTAATGTCTGTGTAATATGGGACGAGAGAGGTTAGACGCAATCATATTACATTAGATTAGAAGATCGACCCTGTGAATAGACTAGCATAATGCAAATTGATAGAACTGTTCATCGTTCAGAGCAGTACAATGAGACTGTGGGTTTTTGCTTGTTAATTAAAATCCATTGATTCATTTAATAAATTGGATTTAAACAATTACAGTATGTATCACAGCACCGCATCACACACATCGCAGCGTTTGTGTGGAACCGCAGAGGGACGAGCACTTGTAGCGCATGGAATTCACACACACACACACACACACACACACACACACACACACACACACACATCTAGTGTTTTGCTAACATTTTCCGTTTCCTTAGCTGTCGTTCACATTAGCGAGGCGAGACCCTGGCTAACAGGTTCAGACGTCTTCTCAACACACGGACTAATTACTATCACTGACCACTGGCTTTTAAATGAAAGTAACACACCTTGAATAGGTCATCAGCATTGTACGGCCAAATGTTATTCATTATGTTCACTATTTACCTTCATCACTATGAGAACATGTCAGCCACCATTAGCTTAAGAGAAGTGCCGGCCAGAGTTTCACACAGAGAGTCTCTCTTTATTTCAGATGAATATGAGAGTAAGTGTGGGCTGAAGTATGAACGCTGGTCGGGATGATCGTCATCTCTTACACTACATCTGAGCTCGACCTTTCTCAAAGGCAGCATGGACACAAACGATTAGTCTCATCGAAATTCATTTGCAGTGTTGCTACGAACCAGATTGCATCACAGCTTCTCTCTCTCTCTCTCTCTCTCTCTCTCTCTCTCTCTCTCTCTCTCTCTCTCTCTCTCTCTCTCTCTCTCTCTTTTTTGTTTTTGCTATATCTATATTCTGCACCTTTTTGTTCTTCGTGTTCTCCATAGTTCGCTCTTGTTTTGTGAAAGGAAGTCTTCAATACTTTTGAATACAGCTGTGTGTTTTTTTTGGCTTTCTGTTTGGGTCTCAGAAGCAGAACAATACCCGTGTGGAGCATCACTGGTCAAGTATTAACTAAACATGTTTCCATATTGTAAATATCTCTCCTTACAGACATGCAGGGAAAGACATAAGAACCATACACCAAACAACCAGTCTCTGCCAAAATAAAGGAAACACCAGAAGTAAATCATCAAATTCTTCAAACTTATCATCTGGTCTGATTACGTGATTATCTCAACCATCTGATTACAGAATGGATTTTCCACACTAGAAAAACTCTCGGAAGTTACGGATTTGTATTTGTTGATCAGCATTTGCTGCCACTGTATCAATCTCAATGTTCTCAACGCTCCATTTAGAAAGAGAGAACACAAAAAAGTGTTTTATGATTCCTCTTGTAAGATACAGCTCCATGTGGATCAGTGGAGAGAGACTGAGTGCAGTTGAGAAGTTGAGAAAAGCAAGCCATGTTCAAAGTTACTTCATTGTCGTTGTTCAACAGGTTTGTGGTCCCATTTGGCTACGTAAGAAAAACACACCAAAATAAAACAAAACTTAACTATATCATATGTGGAGGATGAATTTAGAGTCTCACAAGAAGCTGCTGTTAGTTCTGTAACGCTTGCTAGATAGCAGGAGGGTGAACAGGCAAGTTGTCTTTTAATATCCTTTGGGGTCTTTGCAGGCACCTCTTGTCACCAATTTCACTGATGGTCAGTAGATGGGTACCAATGATGTTCTAGCGATTTAATCAAACCACTGCAGAGCCCTCCTGTACTGGGCACTACACATCCCATGCCAGTTTGTAATGTTTCCAGGCAGGATGCTTTCTATTGCTCCTATGTAAAAGTTTACACAACTTTGGCATTTTAATTTTGTCTTCTTAAGATTCCTTTAAAAAAAAAAAAAAAAACAGGATCAGGAGCTTCTTTTTTTTTATTATACCTTGATGGAGATGTGTGATGACCCAACAAATGGTCACAACCTGTTAACAACACATCATGTAGTAGTGGCAACGAAATATGTTTGAATTCTCAAGTAGAATGCCAAGAAGAATGTTGGACGTACAAATTAAAGACATCCACGTGACTGCAAAGGACAGAGCTAGTGACGTAGTGAGAAAGACTAGGTGGACATCAAGCAAACACAGGACTTTCAACCATGAGATCAGTGTCTGTGTCCCAAAGTGTTGTTGTGAAGTGACTCATTCATCAAATGTACGTTTTTCCTAAACCTTACAATGTGGTTTTATTGCTTAAACCCTAAAATTCCCTTGAAAGTCGTGCTGAGCAACGCGAAAAGAAGTAAATATGAAAAATGAATTGTTCACAGATCAATGGATACTATTTCGTGACTATTTCCCAAACTGCCGTGAGACTGCTGGATGACCATTGTTTGGTTGTTTGTGATGCTGATTCACAGGAACTTCAAACTGTTCACTTGCTCCACCTCAGCGGCGTCGATGTAGACATATTGGATATCAACATTGACTCACTTAGGTGATTTATTCCAGCATCAGTGCTATCAGAAAACGTTTCCTCCCCAGTCAGCATTTGCTCTGAGGCAAAGGCCCTACAGATGTTAGACCTGTACCTCACAGGCCGTTGAAGCTCCAGTCACAAGCTGGCTTCTCTGACCTCTCGACCACAGATGACCCCTAATGGCTTCCCATTCGCAAACACTGCACGGTGCTTTATTTTGAATACCTGAATTCCTGCTGTTAGGAACTGAACCCAGGCCATTGTAGGGTATACACTCATGTGTCCCAAGCATTAATCCCTTATAAGAAGATCTGAGTGCAGTCTTTACACTCTGAAGTGCGTGTGCTTTTATTCTCCATCTATGCTATGATAATGGACGGGACGTGGTCTCTCTTTCATCTGAGTCTCCCTCGTCACGCTCTTCTGTCAGTCGATCACTGTCCTCAAGTTGGACTGTTTCATCGCCGTTGCCTTCCTGGTCGGCTGTGTATGACAGCCAGTCAAGAATCTGTTGCTAACGTTAGTCCACAGCAAGGCTGTCAAAGTATAACGTTAGCTACGTGGTAATGTTAGCTATAGCAAACAGTACAATACCTGTCTCTTCTGGCAGATTAGTGCATCCTTCACCGGCCGGTCGAAAAATACTTGTTATTTTTGGAAGTTTGGCATTCAATTCAGCAATTTTCTTGTTTTGAATGCCACTTTTGGGCACTGCTTTTGAATTTGCATTTCATTTTCTCCTCAGGAAAAATCAGTGCTAACGTTACTGAGTGAATCAGCGCTAACGTTACCGAGTAAATCAGCGCTAACGTTACCGAGTGAATCAGCGCTAACGTTACCGAGTGAATCAGCGCTAACGTTACCGAGTGAATCAGTGCTAACGTTACTGACTGCTAACGTTACTGACTGCTAATGTTACTGACTGCTAACGTTACTGACTGCTAACGTTACCGAGTGAATCAGCGCTAACGTTACAGAGTGAATCAGCGCTAACGTTACCGAGTGAATCAGTGCTAACGTTACTGACTGCTAACGTTACTGACTGCTAATGTTACTGACTGCTAACGTTACCGATTGAATCAGCGCTAACGTTACTGAGTGAATCAGTGCTAATGTTACTGAGTGAATCAGCGCTAACGTTACTGAGTAAATCAGCGCTAACGTTACCGAGTGAATCAGTGCTAACGTTACTGACTGCTAACGTTACTGACTGCTAACGTTACTGACTGCTAACGTTACCGAGTGAATCAGTGCTAACGTTACTGACTGCTAACGTTACTGACTGCTAATGTTACTGACTGCTAACGTTACCGAGTGAATCAGCGCTAACGTTACCGAGTGAATCAGTGCTAACGTTACTGACTGCTAATGTTACTGACTGCTAACGTTACTGACTGCTAACGTTACTGCTGCTTATGTTACCGGCTGCTAACGTTACCGAGTGAATCAGCGCTAACGTTACTGAGTGAATCAGTGTTAATGTTAGCTACCTATTTGCCGCGGCCGGTCTGTGACCTTCTGACCTATGTCGTCACGTCACTAACCTAGCTAACAAAGAAAGCACAATTAAATATATATTTTTTTATTTATACATCAACTCTGGAAACACAGACAAGACAATAAGACCATAGTGTGCATCCCATGTAATTTAAATTGCAAAAAAAACCCTTTTTTTGGGGGGGGCACCGGAGCCCCCCCCTGCACTTTGATCCAACGGAGAACGTGCATGTCAATTAGCCAATAAGGTCTATTTCTGTCTGGCCAAATGTTAAAAGGTGTTCTATAAATATGTAGCATGAAAATAATTATTTATAAGATGTGAAATATGTTGCACACCTGCAATTAGTGTTTTTTGTGTGTTTGGATTTCTTTATCTCAAAATGAGTTGTGTTGCCTTTCTCATAATGTAATAACTGCACCGCACAATGACACGGCCTATAAGCAATATTATGTTTGCAATTTGGCAGGTTGCCATTCTGGCTTTTGAATAAAACGATTAATTCCCACAGAGCCAAGCATATGTAGGCTAATACTGGTAATAATTCCACGCGATTGAAATGACTCTTAAGTGCGCACGATTCCGTGTTTGTGAGTGACCCTCTGATGTTGGCCTGCCTGTCTGTCTGTGCTGCTATAAAAGCCGCCACCTCTCACACAGCGCCGTTATTTCCCCCCTACCGCTTCAGGAAACACTTTACCGAGAGACGCACTTCAGCATGTCGGTGGCTCTGCGCGCACAGCTGTTCCTCTTTCTGATCTCCCTCTCATCAAGGACGGGGCTCAGTCGCTACATTGAGGTAAGGCTACTTTTTAATTTTTTTTTTTATTGCTGATCAATAATTCCTGAAAGTTTCTGCGAGAACAGCTGCAAAAGTCAAATTCTGACGTCCATTTCCGTCATGTTTTATTCAGGACATCGAAGCTGCGGATGGATTATACTCTCTGCTCAGTTTGGACCAGAAAAGAGAATCAGAGGATTTTATTTTCCGCCGACCTCTCAGTAAGTTCTGCAGTAAACAACAAGTGAACCGTTTACGTAATTAAAAGTATGCTAAAGTGATGGATTTAACACATTCAGTGCATAGATGTTCATTGCAGTTCTAGTGTCCAGGCAGGAACTGCAGAGCACATTTTTATTACTCAATCAATCGATTAATCACTTAATCAATCCGTACTGTACATGATACTGCACATGCAGTAATATAGGACATCCGTTTAGTATTTGGATGTAGTAAATACACAGAGCAAAAATGTTAGAATGTATCATTTTTGAGTAGTTCATTTCCACCAGAATTAAATCAATGAATACGTTTTGGCACAAACTCACCCAGAGCCATTTGAGCTCTACCGAAAAAACTGACCATAAATCAGATCTGGTGGTCAACAGATAAGTCTCCTCTGTCATTGTGAAAAAGTAATGTGTGTGTGTGTGTGTGCTTTGTAGGATGTTTGGACATGCTGGCCACTGACGGCTACTTCACCTTCGTGGCGTCTCAACCGCAGCTGGCCTGTGCTGCCTTCATCATCGCCGAGCCCAGTGAGGTCATCAGCCTGGAGCTGTCTGATGTCAACATCGACTGCAGCGCGGGAGACTTCGTCAAGGTTGGCTTCACTCACCAAAAATAACACCCACGCATCGCCCCCCTCCCCCCAACCCCCTCTGTGAGTGGAAGACAGGAAGTACAGGGCTTTGCAATGCAAAGTTTTAAATTTTTCTTTTTCATCTTCTCCTGTTTGATTAAAATGGTGCCAAGCGTTTTTTTTTAAGAGGCCAAACACCCCAGCGGATCCTCTGTGCATTGGTCACATTACTCACACACACATTACGTGTGTGGGAAGGCCTTAGTTGTGCAGCCAAAGCCTGCCAGTTACACTGCAGAGTCATTTCATGTGGGCCAGAGTGGTAAAAGGCATGGCGGGAATAAACTTTTAGCACACGGACTGGGGTTACAGGCAGGGTCGCCCCGGCACAGATCAGTCCCTTTATAGCTGCTGAACCACCGAACAGCATCTTCATTTTCAAACACACTAACTGTGATCCATGTTGGATTATAGTTAATTAATTAAATATAATTCATGACACGTGATCAGTGTAGACGCTGTGCCGAAAACTGGATTGGACTGAAATAAAGTTGCCTTTTTAGCTTAATCTTAATTAGCTAAGATGTTTTCTTGTTATTAAAAGACCACTGTTAAATTGAGTCAATGAGGATTTGCATATATATATATATATATAGCTATATTTATATATATCGCTTTACACTACATGCCAGTATTCACACACATTCATACACTGAAGACAGAAAAATGCTCTTCAAGATCAGATCTAATGTTCTTTCACACACACACACACACACACACACACACACACACACACACACACACACACACACACACACACACACACTGATGGCACAGCCTTATCAACTCATTCATTAACAGTAAAACTGACATACTCAGTTTCTTATTTTTGCAAGCCAGCACATGTTCATCATATGTAAACTCGAGCTGTCCACATCCTCCAGGGGAAGTGAAGGAACCCTGATTTTCCTCCTGCAGATGTTTGACGGCTGGGTCCTGAAGGGAGAGAAGTTCCCCAGCAGGCAGGACCACCAGCTCCCTCTACACCAGCGCTACACGGACTACTGCTCCTCTGCAGCACCGGGAGCCTCCAGCCGCTCCTCTCAGAACGTCGCCATGATCTTCTTTCGCATTCACAGCCCCAACAGCGGCTTCACCCTCGCCGTCAGGAAGCTGCACAACCCCTTCCGTGAGTCCCGCCGCACCTCCTTGAAAAGCGAAGTAAACATCCATAAAAACTAAATTGTAAACAAAAAAATCAGAGAGGGAAAAAGCTCCAAGGCCTTGCATTTCAATCAGATTTGTGTTATTTACTTTTCTATGTGTTTTCACAAAGAGGACTAGGCTGGTGACTTGTGTGCACGCATCTGTGCTCTTCCTGGACATTTGCGCCTGGTCGAGCATTAATCAAGGCCGAGAGCGACAGGAAGAGATTGAATGAGAGGCATGCACCTGTTTTCCAGCTGCTCGACAAACACGGCGTTAGCGCTGTGTCAAGCAACATAACAATCACAGCGTGGCCGCGAGACAAAGACGGACAAAGAAAGAGCACTGACACACACACACACACACACACACAGAAAAGAGAAAGGAGTTTGAATGGATTATCTGTAGGGAAACAGCACAAATGTGTGAGGACGCATTTATATGATGACCGCTAACTGCAGTCGTCCACAATTCTGGTCTCTGCTGTGTCACAAGGTCACTTTGATTGAGTAAAACTGGCCTAAAAAACAGCATTCATATGCAACAATGTGATATACATAGAACACATAATTTAACAAACAATGTTTGTCTAAGAAGTCTAGGAAATAAAAAACATTTCACCTGATTTTGACAACTTTTACAAAAAAATAACAGATTTTATTCACTCCTTTGTTACCAATGTAACAGATGAAACACACAACATTTAAAAGTCATCAATCTAATCTTCAAATCTTATGGAACAAATAACACTGTTTCTAAATGAACAACATGTCCACAGGAGTAAACTGTTCCGACTCCCGTCGGTGCCGGTCTCGTCTGCCATATTGTTATCAATTCAAACGTCGTTATTTTCTTATCTTTGTCATCAGAACTGTAATTGGATTTCCATGCTCAGCCCTAATTGTGTCCCCTCCCCGCAGTCAGCCTTGATCATGTCCAATTTATGACATGAGGTGTCAGTAATGAGTTTCTCTCCCCGTGTGTGTGTGTGTGTGTGTGTGTGTGTGTGTGTGTGTGTGTGTGTGTGTGTGTGTGTGCGTGTGTGTTTGTGTGTAAAGCCTGTAACATCATGTCTCAGAGTCCAGAGGGCAGCTTCACCATGGTGATGCCTCACCAGCGCAGGAACTGCAGCTTCTCCATCATCTACCCCGTGGAGATCCGACTGACAGATCTGAGCCTTGGGCAGGCCAAAAGCAATGAAGTCAGCCCAAAGGTGAGACACACACACACACACACACACACACACACACACACACACACACACACACACACACAAACAGCCCCCCCCCGCCTACAACCTTGACAGTTATAGAGACCTCTCAATGACGACGTACTCTCACTTCACTGAAAGTCCTCTGTTAAAATACTTATGATGTGAACTTTATGTGAGCTGTTGTAAGACCGTTCTAGACGCATTCCAGACATTAAGCATGCTAGATTGGGAAGTGTGGGAGCATGCAGCCACAACGTGTAGTTGTACCTATGGGTGTTGGTTGTTTGCATGAATAGACATAACATTACAGCATCAGCCAGAATGAAGACGCCTGTGTCACTTCACACATGCACTTTTGTAACAAAACGTCATTTGGAGAACTCATCCTCCCGGTGGAGGATCTTGCTGTGTGTGTGTGTGTGTGTGTGTGTGTGTGTGTGTGTGTGTGTGTGTGTGACCCTTATGCATTTTGAATGCTGGATTTTTATTTTATTTATTGATGTAAGTTTCTACTATATAATCCTAATCTTAAAGGAATAGTTTGGGATATTGGGATATATGCGTATCTGCTTTCTTGGGGATCAGAACCACGGCCCTGTCTGTCTATTGAATATGTAGCTACAACAAGGAGGCAGTTAGCATAGCTTAGCTCAAAACGACTGGAAACAGAGGAATAACAGCTAGCCTTGTCCAAATGTAACAAAACCTGCCTTCTGGCTCCAGCTATTTACTTCATGTTACCGTAGAGACAGGAGAGCGCAGGTATCGTAGGTGAAAAACATCAGCAGAGAACTTCTAAAGATATCCTCTCCTTTGGAGAGTCGTCCAAAACCACCAGACCCACGCTGGTGTTGATTCTGTGGTCGGCTGCTGTTGCACTCTAACAGGCGCAACAAAGTCTTATCAGACTTCCACGGCAAAGTGAAAACACCTGTACGCTCCATAAAGATGTTGGACAGATCCGGACAGATGCTGTTTATATCGTGGAAAAGAAAGGCGCTTGTGAAATGTGAAAGGGGTCTCTTGTGGTGTGTCGAATTTGCAGCTCGCCTCTGCTTCAAGGTGCTTTACCGCAGCTTGTTGTTGAGCTGTAAAGTATTCACTAAACGGGTTCAAAGCCAGTTACGAAATCCCAAAGTGATAAACACCACATGGAATCCAAATCTCTTAAAGTTAGAGAAAGACAGAGGTTGTGTAAACCGTGTTGATGTAAGACTGAACAAAACAAAATGACTCGTAAAGATGTTGGCAGCTGATCTGACGCCGTCCTCTCCGGACTGTTGACATTATGATCAACTGCAAAGTATTTGCATTTGCTGGGCCAAATACAATAGTCTGACCACCCACTCGAGTGTTGTGGAAAGCCGAGAGCGTTACAACTTCCAAGATGATTTGTACGAACACTTCAACACTCAAACAAAACTGTCTAGAATCATATTTCATGTAAGAAGTATGTGATAAAAGTATGCCGACCAAGCCGGAATTTAAAGGTACTCTCAACAAGTATATTTGTCTAATTGCAGGTCAAAGTATCTTGTAACACTTAATATTAGACAATCACTTAACAAGTGTCTTTCAGTAAAGTTTTGTCCATAACTCAGTAATTAACATGCAAATTATAACAATTTCACATGTATGTCTAATAGGATGTTATGATGAAGTGACGACATTTTGGACTGACATGGACGGAAACTGCAAATTGAAAGGTTGGGCATTTAACCGTGAGGGGGTGATTCTAGTCTTCCTTATTACTTCCTTGTTATTATAACTCATTGAATAACTTGCATGTGTTAGTGCACACAAGGTACAATCAAAACCTGAACCTGCTCATCAACACATAAAGGTACCTTTAACACTTTATTATGCAGACTTAATAAAGGAACTGCTGCATTTCAGAACCAGAATATGTTGTTGTTTACTTCTTTTTACAGAGACAGGTGTGGGCGGGCTGTTCGGGGTCAGGTGACTATGTGGAGCTGCTAGGGGGGAATGGGGTGGACACCTCCATGATGTTCCCCATGGCTGACCTCTGCTTCTCCCTCACTGGGCTCGGTGAGTCTGAGCCCCTTCTGTTGCCCTCCAATGTGAATCTGTGATTTCCATTGTAACAGCAGGAAATCACACTTCTTGTACTGGACAAGGACCATACTATTCTACACTATACTATTCTATACTATTCTACACTATACTATTCTATACTATTCTACACTATACTATTCTATACTATTCTATACTATTCTACACTATACTATTCTATACTATTCTACACTATACTATTCTATACTATTCTATACTATTCTACACTATACTATTCTATACTATTCTACACTATACTATTCTATACTATTCTATACTATTCTACACTATACTATTCTATACTATTCTATACTATACTATTCTATACTATTCTATACTATACTATTCTATACTATACTATTCTATACTATTCTATACTATACTATTCTATACTATACTATTCTATACTATTCTATACTATACTATTCTATACTATACTATTCTATACTATTCTATTCTATACTATTCTATACTATACTATTCTACACTATACTATTCTATACTATTCTACACTATACTATTCTATACTATTCTACACTATACTATTCTACACTATACTATTCTATACTATTCTACACTATACTATTCTATACTATTCTACACTATACTATTCTATACTATACTATTCTATACTATTCTATACTATACTATTCTATACTATTCTACACTATACTATTCTATACTATTCTATACTATACAATTCTATACTATTCTACACTATACTATTCTATACTATACTATTCTATACTATTCTACACTATACTATTCTATACTATTCTACACTATACTATTCTATACTATTCTACACTATACTATTCTACACTATACTATTCTATACTATTCTACACTATACTATTCTATACTATTCTACACTATACTATTCTATACTATACTATTCTATACTATTCTACACTATACTATTCTATACTATACTATTCTATACTATACTATTCTATACTATTCTACACTATACTATACTCTTCTATACTATTATGTACTATACTATTCTATACTATACTATTCTATACTATACCATTCTATACTCTTCTATACTATTCTATACTATACTATTCTATATTATACTCTTCTATACTATTCTATACTATACTATACTCTTCTATACTATTATGTACTATACTATTTTATACTATTCTGTACTATACTATTCTATACTATTCTACACTATACTATTATGTACTATACTATTCTATACTATACCATTCTATACTCTTCTATACTATTCTATACTATACTATTCTATACTATACTCTTCTATACTATTCTATACTATACTATACTCTTCTATACTATTATGTACTATACTATTCTATACTATTCTGTACTATACTATTCTATACTATTCTACACTATACTATTCTATACTATTCTATACTATTCTATTCTATACTATACTATTCTATACTATTCTATACTATACTATTCTATACTATTCTATACTATACTATTCTATACTATTCTATACTATTCTATTCTATACTATTCTATACTATACTATTCTATACTATTCTATACTATACTATTCTATACTATTCTATACTATGCTATTCTATACTTTATATTTTAGCTAATATTGTTTGCACATTTCTTAAACACAGTTTGGTACAACAAGGAAGAAGAGGAAGGAAGAACAAGGCTGCTCTGTATTGAGCCCAGTGTAAAGCATCTGTTTTTCTCTCCGGCCCTTCAGCCCAGATGAAGATCGGTTGTGATAACTCGGTGGTGAGGCTGGTGTCCAGTGGGAACTATATCAACCGCGTTTCCTTCCAGTACCGACTACTGGAGCAACGTGAGCTCCCCAAGACCCGGGAGAATGCTCTGGATAACTTCTGCTCTGTGGAATGAGATCACACACTCACACACACACACACACACACACACACACACACACGCACTTATGAACATGCACACACACAACAACACAATCGTCCATCACCCTGTAAATACAGCAGTTTGACTAGTGCCGTCAATACATATTTTATATTGTTTTGCCAAATACTTTATTTTGTGTCCTAACATTGTTCGCTTTGATCATAGAATATTTATTTGACCTGAATCACATATATGGAGGATGGTGGATTTAATTGTTTTCTGATTAGTTTTGTTTGTCAAGAAAATCTGGGAAACGTTATATTTCTTGGCAAGAGCATTCAGTTCAAACCTTCCCTCTGTCCTCAGTTTATATTTTACATTCTCTGCTTTCTCCTGTGTTTATAATGCCTCGACAATTTAAAAATAAATATGACTTGCATGATGAAGCAAATTTTTTAATGTTCTGCTTTTGTGAGTCACTCCGTCTCTATGAGCTCTTCTTCCATTTCATTATAGAACAACATGCTCACTTTGGTTGTTTGTTTTACTAGTATGATTCTGCAGCATTTTACCCAGAACCACAGATCTGAAAACGTGGGAATGTTCTTCAGTCTTGTCCAGCACTAAATACCATATTGGATGTGAATGTGTGTTTATTTATCAAGAAGGAGATTTATTTTTGTTTTATAGCAAAACTGTATTACATTTACATACCAATGAGTTCAGCTTTTTTTTTTAGCAAAGCTGGCGACACCACTTTGGTCTCGACTGAAACATCTCAACAACTATTAGATCGGCATGATGTTCTCTACAGATATGTGGATGAACTTTGATGACTTTGGTGACTCTTCCTCTAGCGCCACCATACCTCTACAAATACTGAAAGGATTGCCATGAAATGTGGAACAGACATTCATGTCCCCCTCATGATGAATTGTAATAATGTTGGTGATTCCATAACTTTTCATCTTACAAAATCTTCAGGTCTATTTTTTTGGTTTTATGACCAAATACCTGCGAAAGCGAATGACCTTTCCCATCAGCCTCTACGGCAATTTATGTTTAATGCTAATTAGAAAATCGTAGCAGGCTAACGCGCAACACTAAGATGGTGAACGTCGTAAACACACGCGCTGAACGTCAGTGCGTTGGCATTGGCGCTATGAACATTTTAGCATGACAACATTTGCATTTAGCTCAAAGTGAAATGCCTAAAAACAGCCTCACAGAGACGCTTGCATGGCTGTGGACTTTTGCAGCCCTTCAGTAAAGCTTTACTGCCTCTCAACGGCTCTCAACATGGCGACGGCTGAGCCAGTGGCGCCCCGCTAACAACGCTAACAATGCTAACAGCGCAAACAACGGCAAAAGTGAGCTAACAGTTTGTACCTAAGGGGGAACCGGGGGGGTTAATGTTAATATTCATGCACTGACACAAACACCGTCAACCAAGATTCCAGAAGAATGGAGTCTAATCTTAGATCAAATGCTTGCAGTTTTGCCACAGAAGACGCCATTGCTATACCCTGCTATACATTACATGTGGTAGCTGTGCAAATGTGTGTTCACTCCAATGTATTCAAATATTTCCTTGGCGATCAGTATTAAGCAATGACGCATGCATTTCTCTTCATTTCGGTAATCCAATCTGTTCCAGAGACAAACTCTGAAATAGCTTTCATAGTGGTTGATCATTGCTCAAAAATCATAATTAAAAAAGGCTTAATACCGAGAGCAGCGAATAATGTTCTAAAGCTGTGAGAATGCAGGTTTGCTTGTGACCCCTCTCCATCACAGCCCCTAATCTCTGGCGTACTGTACAGCTCTGGATCCTCAGTCTGAATGAACGCGTAGCTCTTAATGGGATTATCCCACAAGCCTCAGTGCTCTTATTCCCCTCGACCTCCTTCTAACCGGCAACGCTTTTGATCTCCTCCTTACGTGGAATTAATCTCAAACCTGCTCAACCGCGATGATTCAATTAACCGGCGGATGTCTTTTTTCGCTCGATGTGTTTGCAATTTTCAGTCTTCATTAGAGAATGAAACGCACATTGGACGCCATCGAAAGAGATAAAGTCTGATTATTTTGTTTCTAGTGCTGGGTCTTAAATATCCTGCATGCATTCATAGGGGGCTGGGATGGTGGACTGGAAATGAGTTTGTCACTTGTCAGACCAAAAAAGGAGTCATAAGCCCTTGTGGGTGAGATGTGACCCCGTACAGAAAGACACGCGCTCGCGTTATTAATAACATTGAAGTAACAGAAAGAGGAAATCGTGTATATTTAAGATATTATTCACACTGGACTAGCTCGTGAATACACAGAGAGAAACATGTGTTCCCGTTACTTCATTATTCTTTTTCCCAAAAAGTAGTTCTCCATCACTAGATAGTTTGTTTTGGGCTGTTTTTGACAGGAGAATCATTCAGTAGTTACAGGAAGGAGGTCCTTTATTATTATTTATGTATTCTGAATAGCTTTTAAGCATAACTTCTGCTCTGCCTCAGTGATGTGAGAACATCTTCAGTCCCTCCTTAAGCACAATTGTGCAGTATAAAAATACTACAAGTTACATTTTACGTTCAAGATTTTTTTAATTAGTATGTACTGAAGCATTATCAGCTAAATATTATTAAGACTCAAAAGCAAAAAGTAATTATTAGGCAAGCAGAATTACCCCGGACAGTGTTTTATTATTATAAACTAAATTATTTGTATTTTTACTAATGCATTTACAGTTAAGCAGTAACCACTGGTCACAATGGAATACATTTCTGCTTTATTATATACTCATATTTCTATGTTTGTTCTAGTTTATTCTAAATATTTGGGACTATTTAAGCCTTATAGACAGTAGAGAGACGACAGGAAGTGAGGGAAAGAGAGTTGCATAGATATTCTTTATGATAAAATGATAGATCTGTTAGTTATAGGTATAGTTGTATGTTTCCTCCTCTAGAATGTGGGCCACAAACATTCTTTATCTGCCTTATTTAAGCAAGTGATTTAACGCACCACCCTGTCAACAAGCCAAGTGACCCACATCAAACACACCCAGGATGCAGCATTACCATCAGCCTAAATGCTAAACGCTGAGTTGCTCATGTCGGATCCTCCAGCTGAGACTTCTTCTCTAACTGAGGAACTTGTCCCGTCAGTGAGCGGCGTGTGAGGCCTCTGCGCCGTTTGTGCTGTTTGTTAATTCCGGACTATTAGCTAGCCAGCGACCGGCATGACGCGCGTTTATTTATTCAGCCATCTTTAATCTGGTCAAAGTACACGCGACACATATTTGCATCTAGATAAACATCAGTGGGAAGTTAGAATAAAAATGATTAACATAATAATCATAATAAAACGTTAACTTCCAGTGACAAGTTCTACTTCCTGGCTTGTGTGTTACATTCAGCTGGTTGTACTTGTAGAAGGAGTCTCCTTGATGTGGCAGCGAAACCCAATGGAAAGCATTTCCTTTTCAATTTGGACATAAGTTAACTTGGTCAGTGCTTTTAAATGTGTAGCTGCACTAGTACAGCACCTATAGCCTGATGTTGATGCTTCCTGTATCCATGTGTTCACTGGCTGCTTGACATCCTGGCATCTGAGTGATGTTTGTGCTCTATTCACAAGAGCATCTTTGATACGTTGTCCCCGCTTCTCCCTGCCTTTCGTTCTAGTGCCTGTTGGTCCCATGTGATTACAGAGCCCATATTCATAGTGTTCGAAAACTGTCGAGGAGCGCTTGGGAATAAACAAGCACAGAAGTCGAACCTGGAGCAGATTGAGGAGGACTTTGCGCAGACAGCTGATTAGGCCCTACAACACACTCATTTCTGTCTATACCTCTGTTCTTATTGTGAAAATGATGTTTTATCCGTGTCACGAACAATACGACTCAAGTATTTGTTATAATTCTTTTTTGGGGTCGTTTTTTGGTATAGATTGCATTTTACACATCGAGTTAATTGGTGGACTAAGTGAACAATATAATCCATCGGTGATGAATGCTAACTTTAAATATCATGGATACTGTGGAGGTAACCAAACTTCTTTTTTATGAAATTACTCCACAGTACTGGATCTGTTTCTTACTACAAATGACGTTTGCAAACATGAACACGGCACACAGTGAAGTTTGGTCTCTGCATATAACTAATCCTCGTACTAGAAGCCTTACCCAAGGGGGTAAAGCTTCCGGTTCCCAAGACAAGTCCCTAAAGAGCTGCTGCCGCCAAACACTTCCATGTTTGATGGGAGAGAAAAAAAAAAGCACCCTATCTGTAACTTTTGTGATCTACAGCATTCTGCGGTTTGCAAACATACAGCAGATCAAATTTTATTTTCTGTAATCCGTCAGAAATAAGAATAACAAAAGGTTTAAAGTGGAAGAGCTGCCAGAACGATCAAGCAATCTTCATCTTTTTACTGCACAGCTGGGCTCGTGTTGGAAGTCGGAGTGACTGGCAACAAATACTACATACATATATGTATTTTACATGCTTTGATGATTACAAATTAAAGATTGTAACCATCCACAAATGAGCGTCCATTGGTGAAAACACACGCGTGTGTGCATCGCTCAACATATCACCAGTTAATGTGTGACCCCGTCTCTGTGGCTCTGTGCATTAACTCAATCTGCTTCACAAGTTCAAATCAGCAGCTGACCCCAGAGCAAACATATCACAACAGATCATAGACGGTGTAATGTTCATGTATTTGCACAGTGTGTGATTAATGCAATGTATCAGAGTATGTTATGATCTTAAAAACATTCAGTTGTACTGCATCTGTTCGGGACCATTTTGGGGAAGTATCAGCTGTTACATATAAACAAAAACAATGATAAACATTTAGTTCATCCATTTGATGCTGCTCAGTTCATTAAAGCTACATTTACGGCAGCTGAGTGTAGAGATCCTAATGTGCAATAGGCTCTTTTTTTTGACATACCGATTAATATGCAATATCCATATTAATACACTGATTAAACCCTTAATTAGCAGAATAGATTAAGTGCAGGTATGTGGGAGTTTACCTCCAATTATTGATGACCTAAAGCAATATTAACCACAAATATCAGAGAATGCTGTCTCGGGTGCTGTGAACTGTGATGACGACAGTTCACACAGAGGAGTTGTTTTCTTCAACTGGAGCGATTGCGTAACGGTTACAGTGAGCAGTTGTTTTCATTTGCCTTTTATTTTGCAGACCTCGTTCTTATAAGAGTGGCTGAACAGAGGAAGAGGAGTTTACACACAGTCGCTGTGTAATAAACTGCTTTGAGTCGAGACGATAATCTGCTGGGTGTGGTCTTGACCTCCAGGTCACTCGGCTATGACTTCACTTTCAAAAATGTCCATTAATTATATGATTGCAATATATTTACTCCAGTAAATAAACTGTGACCCCTGGCTGCCATTGGGTTGTAAACGTCTGCAGGTTTTAATGTAGAATCCTCTTATTGTACATCAGGCATACTCTTGTCATTACGTTACATTTGTCTGATTTGCATACATTCCTAAAACAATGGACTGCCAAAGGTTGAAGTATTAACCCTATCACCACATGGACCACTTACATTAAAACCAATGGATAGTGTTCTGATCCTGTACTTAATTAAAAGTACTACTACCACTTGAAAATACTCCACTACAAGTAAAAGTCCTGCATTGTCACTTTAGTAAAAGTAATTATAATCAAGAAAATGTACCTATAAGTATGAAAAGTAAAAGTAATAGATGCAGAAAATCCTTAATATTAGAAAACTGATTGAAATGCACTTTGTTTCAGTACAACACTGATTAACAACGATCAATAATTGAAGATTCTTAAGAAGTACTTTAACAGACTCTTAAATAACAAATTGTATGTACCTTAAATCAGTTGTTAAGATGAAATTCATTTGATTCATATCTAGAGTAGATGAACTGATAATAGACAAAAAGCTGCTGCACAAACACAAATCTTTGTGGACATGTTTACGAGATTCATATTTTACTTACTGAGAATTCACTTGAGTTCGTGTGCCACCTTTTGATTTCTCCTCTACTGCCCTCTACTGCCTGCTTTTAATAACTACACACATGACGATGCCTGGAATACTTCCCAATTGAAGTATTTTGCAAACAAAATTGTGCTTTCCTCTAAAAATGCAGCTCATGTAAATAAGCAAGATATGCCTTGTTGGTTGGTTTTGTAGGATTTTAGATATTTTTTTAAGAGTAGCAAAAAGACTCAATATGCAGCAAAGCTGTTGTTTAAATATGAGCACAGTTGGCATATTGTTATGAGTATTTTCAAAGTTTCTTTGATTACCAGGAAGTTTGAACACTCAAAGCATCACAGCTGATTTTTACAGCATGAACATGTAAAAAGTGAGCCGGTTCAACCCTCAAGTGAAGAGTGCAGTGATGGATAAGGGCGCTAGAAGTAGAGGGACAAAGACCCCCGCGTGTTCAGCTCCATTACACAGGTCTTCAGCGCAGCATCTAACACCCACGGAATCTACGATGCTGCACGTATCACTCCTCATGCACTCTTTGGTGACCATATTTTCAGCAGCTGCAACGGAGAAAGACAATAAAAGTTCCATTAAATAAAGATAAAAAAAACGTGATAAGTGTCGAAGAATTACAGTTCCGACCATGTAAATCGCACAATAAAGAATAACTGGACGCGATAATCATAATATATTATCGGAGCCACGTGTTGTAAATTCAACGTACCAATGGTGGTGCCGCAGCGGTCGTAATGTTTAGGACAGTTCCACACCTGAGTGCATGCGCCGGGGTTTGCGCTCCAGCAGGTGAAGCACTTTAACCCACGCGCTGCAGGCAAAGGAGAACGGATAGTTGTCACAATGGCCGATAGGAGAATAACATCGTTTCTGAATTCATTTCTGTTCTGCTGATTGCTCACGTGTGTGTGTGTGTGTGTGTGTGGCGCTCTTACCTCCTGACAGCGTCATGCAGATGAATGCCAAAGAGACACACAGCCTCATGTTGAGTCTCTGATCAAATGGGAAAGCTCACAGGGGGTTGAAGACGCGTCGGTCCTCTCATGTCAAATGAACATTATCCACTTCATTGTGTGTTTTATAGTGTCAGAAGAAAAAAAAAAAGATGTTTGGGCCTTTTGCGTTAGGGGAGTACCCTCCAGCCGCCCTGTTGATCATTTATTTGTAGTTGATGGTTTTCTTCAGTTCCACCAATTCATCATCAAAAGAAATCCAGTGTCAGAAAGAGTTCGCTTCACTTGAGTTGAAGCGACATATTTGTCCCGTATGTGCGCAAAGCATTCAACCTAAACACTTGAGCTGGTCTGCGGTGAAGCTGAGACTGCAGCTGCCACACCTGGAAATGTCAATGTGTAACTAATCAATGTGTAACTAATCAATGTGTAACTAATCAATGTTTACACGGCTAAAAATGAGCCCTGGCAGAATATTCACATCATAACTCTAGAAATGAAAAAGTACTACATGTACTGTATGCTGATGATACACTTGATAAGTGAGAAATCACAGTTAAGCACTATTGGTTCTGTGTGAAGCACCATCTGACTATTCACCATCCCTGCTCAGAATAATCCAATTTTAGCATCCACGTGAATATTCCAAAGCCTCATTCAGAATGTATTAATTGCAGCATTAAGGGCTCACTAACACACACACACACACACAGACACACACACACACACACACAGTTTTGTGAGCTCTTGTCCCGTCGTAGTGTCGGTCTCTAATAGCACTAATAGATCTACGTCATTAATCTGCTGCCAGACAAGGAAGAGCGACTCATAAAGAGTCTCTGAGCGGCCGCATTCAAAAGGGCCATTCACCCAAATAGTCCTCATGGCAGGATGGCTTTATTTATAAAGTAGAATCCCCACTTCTTCTTGCCTAAGCATGTAAATAACAGTCAATTAATGTTAAGCAGCCACCTCTGTTTGACCTGTCTGGTGTGTGTCGGTAATGAGCTTGGCCTTTTCCTCCTGATTAAAGGCCTTTAATAGGAGGCAGGTAAGGTCTGGATGTCAGGTTTAACCACCAGCTACCGAGGAGTTATTCCTCCTTTGGGAACTCTCTTATTCCATTGTTTTTTTTATTCCTAATGCTATTTGTTTCTTTTCCGTAGAAGAATATAGAGCTACTTGCTGCAGTAACCGAGGCTGTAGTCCTCTTGTGTGAGTCAGGAACAAGCAGGGGTTCAGCATTTAATTATAGAGCCGTAGAGGTCGTGACGTTATTGTCCGATATAGCTCCGTCTTATTAAATTTGGCACTCGGCCATGACCTAATAACAGCATCTCTGTCTGAGTAAGACAAGGAACAAACAGAGCAGTTGGAGGTGTGACTTGAGTTGTGCTTTCTCTTCTGTCCGAGCTCGATTTAGCTCCGTTTTTATTATCTTGTTATGCATTAGTTTACCAAAATTAGGGTTTCATGATCCTCTCTAATTATCTAATGATATTCTACTTGTCAAATTTCCGATTGCTTTTGGTTTAAACAACATATGACTAGGCTGGGTCTGATAGACAACCAGCGGTAGAAGAAGTATTCAGATCTTCGTACCAATACAAGAATGTAAAATATGATCCCATTACATGTAAAAGTGTAAAACCTTAAATAAGAACAAAGGTCAAAGTATTATCAGCAGTTGTACTTTCAGTATGAAAAGTAGAATTACTAGCTTTGCATAAAAGCGACCGCTGTTACTGAGATTATATCGCTGATGGTGACGCGTCAGTATTTTACTGTGGTAGCAGGTCTAGGTGGAGCTATTATAGTTTAAGTACTTTATAAACCGTCTCATCGTTAAGTCCTTTAGTCCCATGGTTCCCAACATAAGGTTTGGGGCCTCTCTAAAGGATCACAGGATCAACTTGCTTTTTGTGGATCTGGAGCTAGTCATGGTTAAACGCTGTGTACTAGTGATACTCGTTACCCGGAGAGGATGGAAGGAAAGAGAGATCTACGTTTCTAAAACGCTCTAAAAACCTGTGGAGCTGACATCCTAGATATTTCCTTAACAATAATACAACTCAGTTCATCAACAGAGTTTATTGTGTTTAATATTTGTACATGTAGTTAATTTATTGCGCATGTACATGCCGTGAATATCTTGTAAGACCAACAGTTTAATGACCAGCGGTTGGAGCGCCTGCTCTATTCCAGGATTCCCAGCCGAGGGGACCCTCACTTCCTGAACTGAGTGATGGGGGAGGGGATCTTGATGTCCTGCCCCTTCTCCAGCCTCTTCTCACACTCAATTAGGTAGTTGACGCCGTCAATCACTAGTTGCACCAGCTCGACCTGTGGATGCATGGAAACTAGTGTCAACAATCGCATATTATAAAAGATAAGAACTACAGAAGCAAACGTGAAATCTGCTGATTTGACTGAAATAAAGTGAGCATATTTTTAAAACCAGTAACGCTGCACTAGCACTTTTTCCATTACAGGTAGTTGAGAAACAGTCACCTTTGTTAGTTCTCTGCACACACACACACACACACACACACACACACACACACACACACACACACACACACACACACACACACACACGTCCATAACCTGCTGACATCTGGCAAGATCAACGAACTTGCCAGACTCATCGAGTCCAGCCGTTCAGACGGGCCTCCCTCTGCTTGAACGTGATTGTCCGAGTCTAACCACAACCATAACCCTGACCTTTACCGTCTGTGACCTTTGACAGCCATTGATTGGTAGCGCTTGGAGGCCGTCTTCGCAGCCTGTGAGGAAGTGCAGCGGGAGAGGCTCAGCTCAGGAGACAGGGTTTCCCTTTAATCTCAACCGGCACATCCCTGCCTGGATTACGGATTAAAGAACAGCAGTGGGTACGCTTATTCACAGCACCACACCTGCTGGGATGTCTGCTGTCCTCTGTCTGACTCTCGTCTCTCTTTACCCGCTGCTCATTTCTCCTTTTACCTCAGCGGCTGACTTAACTCCCTTCAGGTGTTTTACCTCCGACTTGCCCAGACGGTCGAGGTTGGAGATGTCGACGGTGTCTCCCGTAGCGGCCGTGTCGACGCCTCCCGTGCCTCTCTTCTGTAGCCTCAGGTTGTCCAGGATCCTTTTAAAGCGAGGGTCCTAGATCATAAAAAAAAAATCACACGCGTTAAAAGGATTTTTTCAGACGGGAAGGGGCGCGTGTGTTGTTTAAATTGAACCGCTGGCGTGTTTTTTCCCGCAATACCCTGCTGAGGATGGGCAGGCGGATGTGCACACCGGCCCTGAGCCCCGTGCCGAGGTTAGAGGGGCAGGTGAGGATGTAGCCCAGGCGGTCGTTCCACATGAACTCCCAGCCTCTCTCCTGAATTAGATGCTCCACCTACAAGTTAGAGGAAAAAAAAAGAAGATAAACTGCGTGGATAAGGATTAGTTATTTGGGGAGGAATACGTTTTCTGGGCCATGTTTGTGCAAGAAGACATAGAGACACGTTCACCTGTTTAAGGCCTCTACAGAACCGTTCAAACACTCTCTTCATGTTTCCGCCTTTCTCCATGGATATGATCCTTGTGTGGTCCTCCTCGTTGATCCAGATTAAGAAGTTCTTCTCGTTGTTGTGCCTGAGACAATCGGGAAGGCAGACTTAATAAACTGCAGTTCAAAAGCTGAGTGATCGGCGTCCATGTTAGTACTGATCTGCTGATGTAGTTTAAATGTGAAGAGGAGAGTGGCGTTTGATCAGTGCAGAACAGCTGTTTGGAAAGCATGTTAAGAGTAAATTATCATCCAAAAAAAACCTATTAGTTTGGGTCTGGAGGAGCTGCAAGTGCAGGTTTCAGAATGCTACCAGTGATGTATTAATTAGGAAAAGACACAGGAGTACCGTCTGACATCAGACACCACGAAGCACCACCACCACCACCACGCAGTACAGGACCAATACGACGGGAGAGAAGTGGATTATACGCTTGAAGAAGATTACAATGTTTTTCTGTTAAGTTATGTAAGAACAGATCATGTAGAAAACACTGCGCCCCCATCGCTGGAAGACTCACTCACTGCAAGACTCCCATGTGTGTTTTTCATGCAGCGCTTAACCCTTTGTACCCAGCAGATTGGTAAATGTCCTCAAATAAGACACTGATAAAACTGCTGAAAAGAAGTTGTGGGATGAAGATGGTTGGCAGATTAGCAGTTGTCTTATTACTGTCTCCCCGGCACAAACCAAACACTAGTGATGGCTGTGAATGAAAGACTGTCTCTAGACCAGCTATGCAGGGATAACAAAACAGCGGTATGCTACCTAGTCTTACCAGATCCCACGAGCATCAGGCCAATCTCTGGCCATCCCAGCCGCCGTGAGCAGAGGTGACACAGGTTTATCAAACAGGAGGTGATCCTGATTGAAAGGGACAGAGGGGACACGGGATGGCAAAGGTCATCAAAAGAAAAGAATGAATAAGTACAGAACCTTGTCTTTCAGTATGTGTGCGTGTGTGTGTGTGTGTGTGACCGTGCGCTAACGTCGATCAGCTGTTGCTGCTCTCTGTCAGACATCTCCCCCAGGCTGTAGTAGCGACCGCTCAGGTCTCCCTTCAGGCCGGACAGAGCGGTCACAGCCACGCGCTCCACCTCGCGGCGCTCAGAGCGCGAGCACGCCGGGGGGAGACTCAGTCCACGGATGCTACGACCGGTACGGACTCGAGACGACAGCACGTAGCGCTCATCGAACATTCCCGAGGTGACCTGACGAGGAGGAAGCGTTGTTTTTTTTTTTTTTGGTCACTGTACGAAGGAGTGGAAACAAATGAAGAAAAGACTTAAGAGTGTGTAACCTTGGAAGCATCCAGGTCGGTGGGGTGCTTCATCGTGCGAGGGTCGTAGCCATTGTGTCTGTCCTTGATGACAGGGTCAAAGAGCTCAGCAAACACCTGATGGAGAAAAAAACAAAACACCACTCAGTTTCCCCCCCCCCCCGCCCTTTTTAGGAGTGAAAACACAACAACTCACTGCAAACATGAACTCCTACCTCGTAGCTCTCCTCATCTCCTGCTACCATGCCCACAGTCTTGATGAAGGGGTGTCCAGGGTTGTCCACCCCGGTCTGGATGCATTGGTCCAGGGTCCAGTCATTGGGGGTTTTCTTGTCCCTCAGGCGCCCATAAATGGTTGGGGTCAGGGCAGCCGCCATGCAGTTGTTGTGCTTCCTCAGGTCGGGGAAATCTGCACTGTAGAAAGTTATCAACGGCAAAGAAGCTTCACTACTAGTAGAGCTAGTCTAGCAGTCCGATATTATCTTAAGTGCTTCATACCATGCATTGTGTCTCAATATTCTGAAATATCATGGAAATAGTAACAATATCTTCTTTGATGGACACCGTAGATGATTATTGAAACAGCTCACACACACACACACTCACAGGCTCGTACCTGGGTGGATAGAGCCTCGTCCTCTCAGCAGCAGCGACGATGTGGTCACTGAGAAGGTATCCAGATGCCAGTGTGCCAGCTCCTATGCTGGCCAGAATCACTGCCGTGTGACGGCCGGACATCATACGGGTGAAGGAGTTTGCCATGGTTATGTGGTCGTGTTACCTAGTGAAAGGTCAGAGGGCAAAGTTGACTTCATCCCGCCTGAATGTCGCCGATGGCATCCAGATGAAGCTGATTATTGGGTTTGTATGCAGTTCAACAACATCTAACGTTCGCATGAAGATCAATCGACACACATCTTCACGGGCAACCGCATTAACCCATCAAATGCTTAAGTAACAGATAGTGCTGCTGTCTGTGTGATGAGATTATTCTGGAAGCAGACAGAAGCCTTCTGATTGGTCGAGCCACCGGCTCAGGCGATGAGATGATTTGTGATTGGTTACTGAGAGAGCTACTGCCGTCACATGTCATGGCCCCCTTGCAACACCTGTCTGTATAAAAGATAAACTGCGATGTGCATCCATGTTATATTGAGATGCTGCTGAATCTTTGCACATTTCTTATAATACTGATTGCAGTTCTGTATCTATCTTAAGCTATGGGTCAAAATCAGCCGTCACACACGCCCACACAGTCGGTGAGGTTAAGGTGAAGTGCCAGTTTAGACTTGGCTTAAGCCCAGGACAACGTATGATCTCTTCTGGCATCTTGAGCTGGTCATCTGAGTTTACGCAAGATAAAAAAAAAAATAGAGACAGAGTGGAGTCAAGTGGAGGAGAAAGAGAGAGAGAGAGTAATTTGAGTTTGAGAGGAGATGTGGAAAAAAATACAGACATGTTTAAGACAGAAGGAGGGGCAGTGGAGAAAGTGTCACATTGAGGTCAGGAGGAGGGGTTAGAGGGTAAGAAAGACAGTGGAAAATGTAGGATTAGAGGGATCTTCATCCGAGACTATAGGTGATTAAGTGAAGAAGGAAAGTAATGAAGAGAGGCACCTGTACCCTTTGAACGCTCTGACATGAACAAAGACGTGTTAGACGTGAGATGAACGGGGACCAGTTGTTGCCAGGTGGCTGGTCTCTGTTAATATCAGGCAGATTAAGATGCCCTAATGCAAGAGGCTGCTGTGTAGGCTATACTATGCTGGAAGTGTTTAGCCTTGGAGCGAAGTGCAAACAAAAGGCTGAGACAGCTGATGAAAAGATTACAAGATTAGTCTCTTTACTTGTGCACACAAACTTGTATTACAGACTATATTATAGTATATTATAGAATGCATTAAATACTAACAATTGCTTTCACTTCTCCCAGGGAAGCATGTGTGCATGAGGAGGCAGGAAAAACACGGACAGAGCTGCAAGAGAAAGAGCTGAGGGGGTGAGGACGAAGAATCCACACCACTCACCTGAGGCTTGGTCTGGAGAGCGGGTTTTTTCGGTGCAGCTCGGTTCCGGAGATGCTTCGATTCTGCAGAGTGAGAGCAGACTGAAGAACAGAGATGGGATCAGAGAGATGGGGACGCTGGCTCAGGATTAGCCTCTCACCGGGCAACAGACAGAAAATCCTCTTCCTACTGTCAGTCAGCATGTCTGCCTGCCTCTTCACACACGCACTCGCACACACTCACACACACACACACACACACACACACATGTATAACTCTGTTTAACTGTTCCTTCATTAGCTGTAAGTATGAGTATATTGCATGCGCTAATATGCCTTTTTTAGGCAGAACAAAATGTGGGGTCACCTTCACCCCTGCTTAGGATATATCCACTAAAATGTTGCAGTAGGTCATGTGTGTGTTTTGTATGAGTCAGTGTAAAGTCCAGTTTTGGCACTGACAATGGAGGGTGAGGACAAAAAACAGACAGAAAACTTTTTATTCCACCTTTTACAAAGTCAGCATTACCAATGCATTGTATCTCTAATATTAGATGCCCTCTCCTTATTTCTTTTCCCAGTATTTCAAGTCCAGTATTAATCATTTTCAATAAGCAAATGAGTGTTTTCTGTCTTTGACTGGAAAGGGCCGAGACGTCACACCCACGGTGTTGTGGTAACCTTCGACTAACTGTCATCCGTCTGTCTCTCGGACGCTGGAGTCGTGTTGGTTGATCTGCTGTAAAACTCCCACTGGTCAGACAAATGGCCAGTCCAGTGGGTTCATCGGAACTAAAAGCTGACAGCAGATCCCACACTAGCAACTTGTCACATCTCCTTGACAACATTTTGGGGCGATGAATTTCCAAACACTTGCTCAACTTGTCTGAGATTCACACCGTGGCCTTTTTTCTCTTTCACTCCATCTGCCGCTGTCTGGTCTGTCTCACACTCTTTCTCTCCCTTTCCTTTGAATAGCAAACTAAATGATTTTACGGACTATACTATGAAAACAGCTCTTAGTAGTGAAGCTTCTTTATGGAAACACTAACTTAGTTGTTGATAACTTTCTGTGCAGCCCTGACCACAAGCATTTATGGGCAGAAGGACAAGAAAATCTTCATAAACGTGATGCTACACCAACGCATCCAGACCGGGGTGGACAACCCTGGACATCCCATCATCAACACTGTAGGAGATGAGGAGAACGAGGTTGGAGTTCATGTTTGCAGGCACCAGTTGGTACTGTTTGGTAAGCTCCTCTGAAAGTGTGGTTGGGAATGCTCCTCCAGTGCCAGTGAATGCAACAGAAGGTGTAGTGTTTGTGAATGCAGCACCAAGCCTGGCTCCTCCCCCCCAACCAATTCCTTAATTAGGGCCAGATTACAAAAAGCACTTGTTGGCCTCGGCTCATTGGCCCAATCCCAATCTCGTCACCGTAGTCTGCCTCTCTACCAATAGTCTGAACTCAGTTTCCCCAGTTTTGCTTAATTTATGTTGGACAGAACATGTATTAAAGGAATAAAGGTTGTGTTATGGTTTTATGTATCAAGGCCTCTGTAGCTAAGATTGTATTAAAAAAATATTTGGATTTCCACAGTCCCTGCCTATTCCCACCATGACATGTCAAAAAAGACATAGTATATAATAGGAAAAAAGTCATATTATACAATGCAAGAAAAACTATAGTATGTCAAAAGTCAAAGTATAGTACATCAACAAAGTAATAAATAACGACAGTTTAGAAAAAATACATAGTTGTCAAAAAAGTTACAGATTATGTCAAAAAGTAGTATAGTGTCCAAAATGTACCTACTGTAGTTATAAAAAGTAAAATGACTGTATTTAAAAACAGTCAAATCATAGTATAAGTTATAGTGCAGTATGTAAACAAAAGTAAATGTATAGTATCTCAGAAGTCATAGTATGGCATGGTGAAAGTTGAAAAGTATAGCATGTCTTTTGTCGAAAAACATTAAAGTATGACATATTCAAAATCATTTCACCTCACTTCAGGTTAATAGCAGACCACCTCAAGGTGTCACTCAGATACAGGACATTCTGATGTCGCATTTCAAAATAAAAGCCCTTTAAAAGTCTCATTCACGAGCCAACTTCAAATTATTATAAATAATACATGGCAATACATAAATAAATGTTCTTCTCATTTCAAGTAAAATGAGGGCTGGATTAAAGAATAACTGACACAACAGAATGCTTTCGAAAAATGTGCATCTTAAAATAAATTGCTTAAATTTAGAAAATGTATTTCACTGAATTGCCCTGCAGCTTTAAATTCACTTTCTTTCAGGTATGAAGTGATGTCAATCAAAAAAAGTATATTATATTTTTCTATCTTTAAACAAGAGAAATTTATGAGCATGGAATTTATGTGTGGTTATTACACCACTTGTTTCAGTTGTATTTTCTCTGTTGACGTCATTGTTGGTCAGTGAATTGATATGTAGTTCTGAACATTATGGGCTCTCAGATTTAGTTTCTGTGAGTGCATTTTTGAAGTGAGTGGATATGTTTGTTTGCTCCAATTAAGTAAGGTTTGTCAAAGTAATTGTATAGTCTGTTGAAAAAAATGAGTCGTAGTTGGAAAAAAAGTCATGTAAAAGTAATGTATTACTCATAAAAACAGTATGTCGCAAAAAGTCATAGTATAATTTGCTGAAACTTATTAGTTTTTATTTGTTGAAGCCCTATTTTGAAGAAAAGTATATTGATTTATGACAAGTTTTTTAAAAAGTCATGAATTATTAAGTTATAAGAAATCCTATTTTAGCACGCTGAACAAAGTTATAAAAAGTCATAGTATAGCATAGTATAATCAAAAAAGTCACAAAAATGTTATAGTAAACTTTGAAAAAAAAGTCATACTTTAGCATGTCGAAAAGAAGATATTGGAAAGTAATATGTTAGTATATAAAAATAAAATGTAAATGCATCTTAGCATGTTGAAAAAAAGTCATGAACAAAGTTATCATACTATATGTCAAAAAAGTCTTAAAAAGTCATACCAGCATGTCAAAAAAAGTATTAGTATAGTATGTTGAAAAAAAGACAAAGTCATATATTAGTATGTGAAACAAGTCACTAACAAAGTCAAAGTCCAAAAAAGTTTTTAAAAAATCATAATATATGTTGAAAGTATAGTATATCAAAAAAGTCCTAAAAAAGTCATAGTATAGTATGTTACAAAAAAAAGTCATCAAAACATCAGAGTATATAACTCCTGAAAAAGAAAAAACAGATAATATATAAATTTATCAAAAAAAGTAATATAAAATAAATGTCATATCAGTATGTCAAAAGTCATTGCAAGCCATAGCAAATTGTCACAAAAAAAGTAATTAAAAAGCCATTATAAAGTATGAAGACAAAAGTGAATGTATGATATGTTGAGCTGTGCGTCTGTCTGCTGAACGGTATCACACCTCACAGTGCCAGGTCACATCACATGACATGTACACTACATGTGCAGGTCTGCATGTCAGAACTTCAAAATAAAAGGTTGTCAAAACGCTTCAGCAGAACTTCAGTGGAAAAAAAGGATAAAGGCTGAAATAACTGTTGTGGAGGATGTTGACATTCTGTCTGCAAACCTCCAGTCTAAGTCCAGGTTTCATGTCATTACAGTTCTGTCCTCTGTCAATCCATCACATGAAATAGCTTTGTGTGTCGCCTGTGCAGTACTGTATATTGTTAAAATGAACATTTTCATATTCCTGGCTTCCCTAGTGCCCTTAGCAACAAGCACAAATGATTTGCCTCTGCACTTGAACGTCAAATCATCACTCCGGTTGAGGGACCGCTTCATGAAGGATACAGTAACAACTGTCATTATAGGCGGTCTACGGTCTTGTACTGTAGTTATATGCGTGAACTTCGGTTGGCCTTTCAAAGCCCTCGTCCAAAGACGGAATACTCTTCAGCAGCAGCAGCCCGAAGAGTTCATTATGAATCTGTAATTCAGCTTCTTTAATCAGTTAACATGTGTTGTGTCCCTCTAACAATCAAAACAAGTAGAGGCTTTGAACCTGGGAATAAACAGGTTCCTTACTTCATAAAATGTTCGAGGTCCGAACATTGCATATATAACATAAAGCTCCTAAATTGTTGATCATTCAAAGAAAATGATTAGCTTTCACGTGTTTAGAATATGTAATATAGTTCTGGTGTCTGGCTGAGTGTGTACAAGTGTGTTAAAACTGGTCAGTTTTAGACAAAGAAAATAAAATAATCCTTAAATTTGGTGATTTTATGCTCGTTTTATGATATTCTCTTAGACCTCAGCACCAGATTAAAACCCCCAGGTGTTCAAGAGGAGTTAAACTATGCTAAAAGTATTTTTTTGGTCCTGAATTTTGAAATTTCTTGATGCACCAGAGATTGTCGGAGCCCTGCGTTGCCATAGGTAGCAGAGGCAACTTAACATCATTGAAATTATCCCAAAGAAAATGTGCAAACACGTAAGGCATGTTGAATTTATTTCTCCCGCGTCTACAAGTGAAAAATGCAAAACAAATACACGGAAATGGTACAATACAAACGTAGCATCCTGTACTCCCAAACCTGTGAGTCAGAATTACAGATGCAGTGCAGACATGTTTTTTTTTTTTTTTTTTTTCCAAAAGCAAAGCCTGAAAACATTTCTTCTTCTGATCAGTCTGTTACTTCTGACGCCGCTACTCGATAACAACAGGCTTCTTTTTTTTGTTGTTGCGGATGACAGAGCCTAAACACGATGCTCGAGCTAGAGACGAATGTGTCAGATTCAATGGACAAAATGTAGTTTCTATGCCTTTTAACGGAGCCTCCTGACAGCTACAGAGACAATATTAATATAGAAAAGCAGAGGGACAACGCACAGGGAGCGTCCGGTCGGACATGCACAACATGCAGCTGTTGTGTGCATGCAGGACAACTATGTTCATCATATCAGCAATACGGAAAACAAATTATTATTATTCAAATGCTACATTTTTTTTTTTTTCCTCACTTTCAAATGACATTGTTTGTTTTTAATAAAGTTTAACAGAGTTCTTGCGATACAAGAGTCTGGGATGCAAAACTACAATTCAACATAAAAGCAAGAGAGACATAAAAAAACCCCCAATAGAATCAATATTCACAGCATAACAATTCAAACTCTTCATCAATCATGTGATATGTGTGGAGTAACTATATATACAAAAATATCATAAATACAGTATCTGATGAAATAAATAGCGTGGTAAAATAACGATACTGTCACTCAAGCGAAGCTACATCTCAAGAGAGTGCAAAAAAAAAAAACGGTCCCAGCCTACATCCAAGAGTTACACACCGGGACCTGACTACACGCGTCGGTATCAGACAATTTGTCAAAGCCAAAAAAAAAAAATCCAACAAATACACAAAAAGCTGCAAAAGCTTTGGGTCAGTACAGGCTATAACAATGTTTAAACACTAGAGGGAGATATTTGCTGCAATGACTTTACTGTGTTTACACTAACATGCTACTCTTAAGTCTACAGAACCTAGTTTCTGAAATAAAAAGAAGAAGTTGAATGCGTGAAGCTCTAGTCCAATTTTAAAGTAAATCTTCGAAGCAGGATTCCTGTAAAACTTGTGTATTGGCAACTGTGGGGGGAAATTGACCTGCACTAGTGGAAGGCACTAATAAAGTGTTTTTGTTTTGTATCATTCATGTGGACGTTTTCATTTGCTTTGCATTCGGTCTTTAGGCAAAGACGGACCAAAGACTACTACGGAATATATTGTTTATCAAAAGGAAAAACCTCATCAAAACAGATCAGATTTTCCACTTTAAATCATTTTTTCAATTGTCTTTCTACATTACACGTGAAGGCTTAAAGGCGTTTTTCTTTTGCCACACCCAGCCCACTGAGGATGCATAGTGGCTTAGAGGGTCACTCTGGTGAGAGTGATGCATGCTAAGCTGAGGGTCAGGGGTCAGGTGGAAGGCCATTTAGACAGTTACATCCCAAGCTGAATTTCATGCAAGTTCTATGCAGTGACCATCATGACAAAAAAAAAAAAGCAAATATATTATTTTTATTTTTTTTTGGGGGCTTTTGCTCCAGGAACGTGGCACGGAAATGCACAGGCAACAGAACATAGACAACGGCACAGAGACACGAAAGCGGACATCTCTCTGTCACACGATCTGTATATGCTACATCTCTGTTACATCCACCGTATCCCATCCATTCACTCCACGCTCCGCCCGTGTGATGTCGTGTGCGCCGCACTCTCGTCTCGAGGAACGACGAGCGCACGCGGCGGCGTGTCGTTTCCTCAAAAACCCATCGCGCATTGCAACCAAAAACCACCTCGCTCTTGTTCTCCTTGAAGACAATCAATCCGACACTCCAACAGCCTCGTCCCCCATCCTCATGCTCCCTCCGTCTCCTGTAAAAGCTCGTTCAACTGTCCTCATGCTCGACTCTAAAGACATCTCCCACTTCAGTCAGTATTTCTCTTATTTCCAATTCCACGTCGCTCTCAAAACTCTCAGATTTCCTCTTGATTGATGAGATTGCGTGGGCGTGTTTCCCTCAAGGGGGGGTGGGGGGGTGTCCAGGTTTGGCAGGTTCCCACTGGCCACGAACAGCTGCAAACTCAGGCAGGAAGCCTGGGCTCGATCTTCAGCGAGAGATCATAGAGTGTCTCTTCATCCATGATGAGAGTCTTATCCAGGAGGTACTGGGTCACCTGGAAGGAAAGCAATAAAAAGGCGGGGAGAGATATTGGTCCATCAACGTAGACGTACTCACGTTTACAGCTACGGCTTCATTCTGCTCTGTTCAATTCATCTTTAACGTTTAATGTTTCAAATGTTTTAGCAAGTAGATCACTAGATGGTCTTGAAGGGCTGAATGGGGATTAAACCAAAATGGCTTTGCAGTTATGCTGCTTAACTCAAATTGAATTTAGATCTCGTAGTCGTCTTAAGTTCTCTGAGTGGTCCAGCTAACAGCTGCGAGGCTTACATTGATACACGGTGGATGGTAGAAGGATGACATCACCAATTACCAATCCTCTTGTTTCTTGATGCGGAAAAATTGGTGATTAAAGATGTTTTTTGGCTCCCAGAAACATGTACTTTTCCACACTACCGTATATCAAAGGGATTTTCAATAATCCTTTCACAACAGCAGCAGAGACAAGCACTTCCATAAAGGATCCAGGCTTTCTTCTTGTTAGTTAACTCACTTCTGAACTCAACGATTCGGCTTCAGAATTTCTTTAGTTTTAGTTTACATTTTTTGAGTTTTATAGCAGCTCTAAATAAATAAAGTTTATGATTCATTATTCTTGAAATGTAGTGCACATTTGATGACGTTCTTGTTCCTGACAAATAAAAAAAAAAAGGCTTTTGTGTACCTTGGCTTGATGCTCTATTCTGTACGGAGTCTGCTGGAACTGTCGGATCTCTCTGATGATGTGGGATATCTAAAGAAAAGGTTGAATTCAACTTGACAGTCAAAGTAAAAGCGCACATGTACGGATGATTCGCGTGGTTATTTTTGTATGTATGTGCCTACCATCCTCATTTTGGAGAAGTTCACGAGACCTTCCTCAGTAAAATTGGGCCTTCCCTCCTCAATGAAGGCCAAGTCAGTTTGATACATTCCCAGGTACGGCACACACGGAGGGTTGCAGCTGGAGGAAGAGAGTGTGTGAACCAATACAATGTCTCACAAAGTGTCATGATACGTTTAGTGTTGTTATTTGCAATGTCTCACTTTTTCAGGGTCTCCCTCAGATTCTTAGACCTTCCCTCGGTGGACACGGTCTTCTGCAGTTTGTCCATGAGGGTTTTAGCCTGGACAGGATCCCGGATACGCATTTAAAATCATCATCATCATCATCATCATCATCATCATCATGAACAACCAAGGACACATCAAGGCTGTTGCATTAATCCAAGAACCACTTACTCTTCAAAATCAGATTTGAACAGGCAGACTGTCTGATGACTGTATTAAAATGGTTTGATCGATTTAGTGTTCATCACAATTGAGCGAAGAGTAGATACTAAACATTCCAGGCAAATGCTTTTCTTTGTTGTCTTTCCCTGAACTCTCTAATGGCATTGATTCTGTATACATTTGAAGACATTACCAAAGAACTGTACTCTAATCCTCTATGCTGAGGTAAACTTTACATACGCTGGTTTTTGAGTTTTACAGAGAGAGGACTAATGGAGAACTACTCCACCTGTTTGCTGACTTTAGCCCAGGTCTTCTTCAGACGGTAGATGGCGCTGCGATTGAGCGCAGACGTGATCTCCAGCACGCCGTTGTAGTTGTTGAGACAGCGGCAGATGTCGGCCACGGCGACCCACTTTTCTATGGAGTTGGCCCTCGAGCCCACATCGGTGTGGGTCATGATCTGCGATGCCACCAGGTTACTCATCTTCACAAGGAAAAGAAAAGAAGGATATTTAAGATGAGCTCAGACGAGATGATGGAAAGAACTGTGTTGATCCCACACTGGCAGCTTACTGGAAGTGCTGAATATATAACAGTTGAGGATAGAAAATCTATGCTGCGTAAGGTTGTACTAGATACAAATATATGTTTATGTATATAGATTTAATTGCAAAGGATACACAAATGACAAAATCCTGAAAGAGCTCACATCATTGAAGTGTTGAGTAGTTTTCATGATGTATGGCGTCCTCTCCGTCTTATCGACCTTCATCCAGCCCAGCCCCAGGAACTCTCTTAGGAGAGTTGGGACAGAGACGTGTGATAAGTCCAAATGAGATCGTAAAGGCGAAAACACAGCAGTAATCTCATAAAATATAAATTATAAGCTAAGGCCTGTGACTTAAGGATATTATCGCGTTCCCAGCAGGGGTTGATAGCATTACTCATACTAATTAAACAGCACCAGTAAAGACAGATGTCTTTGAACGCAACACATTGGTTGTTGGACGCATTACCGTCGAGTCAAATATCAAGTTTTAAGAAACTACAAAGCACATTTCTATCTGGTATTAACTAGTTAAAAGCGAGCTAACTGTGTTTCCTTATTTTTTGGGGGGATTTCACAAACCGAAGCGTTGGATACTTTTTCTTAGGCCACTGATTTTTGAGAGAGGGCCACATTAGATGGGGATACCATGAGGCGACTCCCCTGCGTTCGGTGCTTTATGATACGTAATGGCAAAAGAATGAAATGACTAAATGATGCAAGCAGTTAACCACATAGCGACGTAGATCACGGTGCGAGAGCGCAATGAGAGGACTGACTCGTAAGGAATGCTCCTGAAGACGATGTGATCCAGAAGGGTGACCTGCTCGGCCAGCTCCATCGCCGACAGAGACTCGAAACACTCCGCCTTCGGACAGTCCGCCTGAACACACGGACACACGCCGGCAGAGAGAGAGAGAGAGAGAGTCATAAACGAGCACATTTTCACACCGCAGCACGGGTAACAAGGAGATATTAATATCTAATAAAGAGACTGGCTGAATGATGATTATGTTTTACGACAGTTGACAGTTCCCCGGAGACCGTCACAGTCAGGAGAGGTTGTATTTACCCCTCCTGCCTGGAGGAGAGAACAGGCTTTTCACTGTGAGTGAGTCCCAGTTATTATTAAGCCTAAATAGTAAACCAGGGTTACTCATGACTGCTGGTTATGTTTCATCTCTGGGAACTGGTAAAGTATTTGGAGGGAGGTTGCGTATTAATGCTTAAATAGCAAGGGGCGCCGGCTTCATAGAGGTAATCCCAGAACCACCATTCAAATTAAAAGCTGCATCAATCAGCCAGTCTGCAATAACAACAGGCTGCAGTAGAAACCTCTTTCCTCTGCAGTTTACTGCTGCTCCATTGATCTAACAGAGCAATATCATGTCAAAATCCCAACAATATGTTTGCAATGACGACAATTTAAATAAGTGATGGGAGGATTTTATGTGCTGCAGCTTTTCTCACCATCTGTAAGATGTCCTCTATCCTCAGCTGGGCGTCCTCCTGCTCGTCTTGAGAGAGGGCACTGGGAGACAGAGTGAAATAGAAGAGACTAAAGCTGAATAACATAGAAACACAACGCAAAGAACAGAAACGAATCGAATAAAACACAACGTAATACAAAAACAACAGACTGACACGTGATATAATATGACAGAACAGAACAGAACAGAGCAGAAAAAAAGAGAACAGAAATAAATAAAATAGAACAGAACAGAAAAAAACAGAACAGAAAGAAATAAAATAGAACAGAACAGAAAAAAACAGAACAGAAAGAAATAAAATAGAACAGAACAGAAAAAAACAGAACAGAAAGAAATAAAATAGAACAGAACAGAAGCTTTCAAGTGTTATATTCAAGTGTTTCACACACGTGCTGCATGTTAGTGTGTGTGTGTGTGTGTGTGTGTGTGTGTGTGTGTGTGTGTGTGTGTGTGTGTGTGTGTGCAACACCTTAGTATGTTGGCAGTAGCTTTGCTCTCCTGAGGGAGCAGGTCTGGATCTCTGAGCACCTCCCCCAGGAGACAGATCACCGACATCTTCAGCTCCCCGTTCATCTCAAAGTCCTGAACACAAACACAAATCAACCTCTGTGGTTGAAAGTACTAGTACTAGTACTATTCTGTAGATACCTTAGGTATCTTTTTTTACTGATGTTAATTGGGAATATTTAATTGATGGTAATGATGTAGATTTTATGGTTTTAAACCACCTCTTTGTCAAACGTTGTGCACTTTGCCTGTACTTCTTTTCCCCTGGACAGTGAAGTGGATGTGTTACGTTACGCTGTCAGAGTTCTCTTGTCCGACGGTCGTGTTCCATTCGGGATGATCAAGTGAGAGTTTATGGATAAAATAATCAGATGGGAATGTCTGTGTTGAGCTAATCCAGAAAATCGAATACCTGATGTTACCAAGGTACCACATTGATGGGAAACAAATCGTTTAAAAATCCAATACTAGTGTAAATGATTTGCAACATGGCGGCCTGTGACACTATTAAAAGGACAGCTACCACAAGAGTATGAACAGCGGCAAAATATCTGGCGGTCAATACATTTATTTAGTCTCAATGTATACGTATATATATATATATATATATATATATATATATATATATATATATATATATATATAACAGCGGTCCGTTCATTTAACAGTAACCAAATTAATTTTTTAGAAGTAATGAATGCAAAAATCACGGTATGGATTTATTTTTTCATATAACGGTGTATTTCCGTTATCAGAACAATTTTTAATGCATTTAACAGTGACAAAATGTATTTTTTACAAGAAATACATGCACAAATTATTGTTTCAGCTGATATATATATTTACGGTGTTTCACTGTCAGATAAACTGAATATAACCTATTTACAATTTACGGTCTCTTACTGTTGTGATTTTAAAAGTCAGTGAATTTTACAGTTTTTCACTGTAAAATTCTCTGACTTTTTTTTATAGTGTATATATATATATGTATCGTCATATGACTTTCTCTAGTCTCAACACACTAGTCTGTCCATTCCTCCTTCTGAACCCCCTCATTCCTTCCATCCTTTCCTCCTTTTCCCTTTTCACTCCCACCCCAATTCCACTCTTGTTCAAAGGTCAGTTTTAACAAGCTCTTTGGTCTTTCCCCCCCCCCCCTAGAGAGAAATATGAGTGGGTGTGTGGCGTTTGTGCTTTGTTTCGTCGTTAATAAGCCAACCAAAGCTGGCCTATCATCACGGCATTTTGTGTTATTGAAGAAAAATCCATGAAACCGATCAATAGACCTTCAAGCTGTGAGTCAAGCAATTACCGCGGTATTCACTTCATTAGAGGCAACGCTGGCCGCTTCGGCAGAGGAGGAGGTGGACTGAGGCCGGTTGTCCAACTGATACGGCAACAATGTGCAGCGTGTTTGTGTGAGCACACGGCTGTTTATGTGCTCAAGTGAAAGCAGCGGAGCAGAGAGACAGAGAACGCATCAGACGCCTGCTTTAATGAGACCACAGGCTTGATCACCCCAGCAAGACAGGGGACCACACACACACACACACACACACACACACACACAGAGAGAGACACTGGTGGGTGCAGACAGACCTGTGAGTGTTTGGATACCCAGTGCCGCAGCACGTTGAGAACTCGGTTAGTTGCAGCTCTTCGGATGATGAACTCTTTATCACAAGTTCTTTCAGAGTTAGTAAACACTGGAGGGGAAAATTTTAAAAAAATTGGAAGAAAAAGGAAATATGTTATTATTGTGTGATGATATAACAGTTTCAATGGTGATCTGGGCTTAACTGTATTTACCGACAAAAGAAAAATATGTCTGGTCCAGAAGTATTGGAAAGTATTAAAAGTTAAAATAATGCAATCCAAAAATGCTTCATTAAAAGTATTGCACAATTTTACGGTAGTAGAAGTAGAGAAGTATTTGCGGTAAATCTGTGTATTCTGAACATTTTTGAGTTGGAATATGTCAAGCCATCATCAAACAGTGTTTTAAAGGGGCAATTAACCCAAATTGAAGTCCGGATAATTCAATATGGACAGATCTTTTTTTTTTGTAAATAGCAGTAAATCAAACCATATTTCTGATATTTCTAATAATGCACGGTAGGTTATTGTAACACAATATATATTATGAGCTGGTCATATGCATAGACTGCAAAATGCTAGTATTCCTAATAACTACTGCTAACAGATTAAGTAACAAAGTAAACTCACTATATTTCCTTTTGAGGCCTGTATAAATATTGGTTTAAGTCATTGATATCAGATACAGATATTTCAAACCATTGCAAACTAAAACAAGAACCAAAAGCTCACACTTTTGGTGACGTATTATCTTTTAAGTGCCATTGAAAACATTATTATTTAATAGTATGTTTGAACCTGTGTGTGTGTGTGTGTGTGTGTGTGTGTGTGTGTGTGTATGTGTGTGTGTGTGTATGTGTGTACCTGGCGGTGAACCATGTCCTGCTGCTGCTGTGGCGATTGCAAAGGCTGAAGCAGGAGAGACTGGGCAGCGGGAGTTCTCCCCTGACTGAACTGCAGACACACGAATACATCATTATCGTCAACGGCGACAATTTCTGCCGCTGTCATCATCAAAAGGAGTCGACGCAAGGGAATAAAAAAAAAAAAAGTACTTTCATTCATACAATCAAAATGAAATAGGAAATAAAATGTGTTAGCATTAATGTGATGGCTGTGGCTATAACCAGTAATTTGCATGACGAGTAGTTCACTATGGACGTCTTCATTGTTCCTAAAGAAACTTCCAATATTGAGCATCGTCGTCGTAGTTACAGGCACATTGAACACCATGTTTTTTTCACTCCTCGTCATTTTTCCAACAGCCATCAAGGAATTCTCACTGTGACCATATCAGCCATCACCTTTAATATCACCAGTGAAATGAGCGTCATTATGGCTCAGTCAAACAGGAGCTTTTATGCCATAGTCTGGCTATACAGTATGAGCTTTCTATTATACTGCTGTAATAAAGCTGCAGGGTCGGGGATCTTTACCTGGCTCTGCAGGGGGGGGGGGGGGGGGGGGGGGGGCTGTCAGTATAGGCCAATAAAAACCCCACACACACACACACACACACATAATGGTACCTCCAGGCTGCCTGTAGCGGAGGTGTCGAGGTGTGGAAGGTGAGCGACACGGAGACATGTCTCCTGCTTCGCTGCTCTGAGGAGACTCTGGGATGATTTTCTCCAGAGACACCGACTCCAGCAGAGCTAGAGAGGAGGACAGAAATGGGACAAGAATAATGATGATGCTGATGATGATGGTGATGATGATGGTGATGGTGGTGGTGGTGGTGGCGATGATGTTTACGGTCATGGTGGTGGCCACGACTGCAGCCGCTCTTCTGGAGAGGAGAACATTATTGCACTTAAGTTCACAGCCGTGCAGCGGTCGCTCAGTATAACCAGAGGATATCATGAAGAAGACAGTTATCATGAATAGTTATCGTGCACATGTAGCAAAATCTCTCATTGGTGAACAATTGGGTTCAGAGCTTGTGACTGCAGAAGCCTTTGGCAAACAGCAAATGCCAAGGAAAAGGGAGTGTGCAGAGAAGGTGAGAGTGGCTTGATGCTACAACCACTAATGGCTCTTTGTCTCCATGTGAGCGGTTAGCAGCTACCACATCTGCACACACTCTTACACACACATAAAATTGTGTGTGTGTGTGTGTGTGTGTGTGCTAATGAGGGTGTAACTGCAGCTTGTCATCGCCGTGCTGCTTCAGAGGCCCTGACACCGTCTCTCTCTCCAAGTCTGAATGGCCTGTTTAACGGCACAATTAGAAGATCTGAGCTTGTGCGGTGGGGAAGTCAGCTACAGCCGACTCGAGCACACAAACGTAAAAGGAGATAATGATGTTTCAGCAGGCGCCTGTTCCGCTGTTACACTTCAAACTGTGCCACTTGAGGAGTGACCTCCAGCCCTTCCGCGAGCATCTCAGTATGCAAATGAGGCTCGACTGCGAACTGTACGTCGACATTCAATCAAGAGACGACACATAGCTCGATAAGCTGAGCACAGTGAAGCACAGAACACCCGCAACATGTTGAACTAAATCTCTGTTGCTTCCATAATGACCGTATGATTAAAAAAGAACAAAAATCTTCTTTTAATATAATTTCTAGATGCAGGTCATCACTAAAACCACCACAAATGTGCTCTTTACTTCACTGCCCTTTCTAGCTGAAGTCAAACACATCCAGACCCGATGTTCGGTACAGTGTACATGTTTGCGCTGTATTCGTGTGGAAGCCATAGCTTACCTCTGCGGATGCTCCGTCTCAGTTTGCCAGAGAAAGGGTCCATCTTAGGCCCGTCCTCCCCCTCTGCGGTCGAGCACGGACTTTGGTCTGGGGAGGAGGGAACGGGAGGAACTGGGTCCTGTGGTGACTTTGAGTTGTTGGGTGGGGGGGAGGTGGAAGAGGGAGGAGGGGGAGGGGAGGAGGTTTGGGGCGTGTGGGCAGATGTGGGGCTACTGGCAGCAGACTGGGAAGTGGTGTGGATGACGCCGGAGTTTGACAGAGGACTGGTGAGGTCGAGCCCTCCGACCCTGGCGGTGATGGGGGAGTGGAGGGAAAGCTTTCGGGTTCGGACGGGGGAGGAGGTGCGGGACGGGATGGACAGAGGAGGAGGAGAGGAGAACTTGCGGCAGAGACGAGGAGATTTGTCGTTCGTGTGCTCGCCGGCTCTGTTGTTCTGGTTGGTGGCAAAGAACAGCTCCAAGGATCTGAACGGAGGGGGGAAAAAGTAATTTGTTATCAAAATCAGAGGATTTTTTTTAAAAGGATGAAAAGAAAAATGAGTAATTGAAGCAGTGGAAAAAGAACAGTTTGTTTGTCAGTGTGCCTTGGAGTGTTAAAGTTTCAATAGCAAAGTCATTCTGTCAGATAGTTTCAGAGGTGTATTCAGAATTCATAAAGAAATAGAAAACTCAAGGAATTCAATGTTACATTTTAGCTAATGTAGTTATCCAGACTGACTTATAATGAGTGGGCACATTCAGAAAACATTACAACAGTGACACAATATGTATTGTGTCCTGTCTGTACTCCAGCAGAATGGGTTCGACATAAAGATATGTCTACGAGGATACCGTTCTTTAAGCTTTAATTAACTCAAGGGTGTTTACATCCACATCAGGTGACCGGCGTAGGGATTGTATTACTCCGTATGCACGGTCCCCACAGTTTTTGATGAAAAGGGTCAAAGTCAATATAAACGTGAATCTGCTCTGATCGTTACTTTTAACGATTTAAAGGACGAACGTGGAGGAAAATTTAGCAGCAGCAAAGCTCAATATTTCCTTCGGTAGGTAGGGACCAAAAGGGAGCTAAAAAGAGAGTGAATATCTGGACTTACATTTGTCAACTGAACATATGCGACTGCAAATGAATGCTTAAGTTGCTCCATGTCATATCAACTTTATGAGATTGCCTGCAATCTGTTCTTCAGCAAGTTAAACATATGCTCAGTTTGATTAAAGTCAAGGGACTGAACTTTGCCGTTTAGGTCTTGCTAAAACTGTGGAACGATGCATAAACAGGGTTCAAAGTAACTAAAACTGATCAGCAAGTGTGTATGTGAACCCCCTCAAAAACCTTTAAAGCTGAAAGATACTGAATAGGATTTTAAGTAGCTGATTATGTGCCTTAAACAGGAACATAATAGTCAACCAAAAAAAAATATATCCGCTTCATAGATTAGAATTTTTTTAAAAAGCATCAGTCTTTTATTACCGATTACATTTGCAACATTTAAACGCCTTATTTACCAGGCAATGGAAGTGCAACAGCTTTAATCAACAGGCATTTCATGATGACATTAACACAGAGCTGCATCAAGGGAAGAGCAATCATGCATAGATAAACACATCCATCATTTATTCACACACAAGTCAGTTATTCAGCAGGAAATAAGAGGAAACAAATATGCATCCCAGATCAAAAGAGGAGGAGGAGGAGGAGGGGTGGGGAGGAATGAGAGGCAGATGGAGGAAGGAAAGATGCATGAAAAGCAGAGAGGAGGAAAAGCTGAAAGGACTTTGAAGCAAGCGGTGGAAGATGCTTGAGAGACGGATGTGAAGCAGACTCAAGAGGAATGAAGACAGAGAGAGGAAAACAGCCTTGAGGACGAGATGCTCCGGTGATAGAGAACATGCTACAGAAAACATTTCCCTTCTCACATTCCTGTCCACGTATCATCAACCTAAAATGTCTCAAACCGAGACTACAGCTCCTGGGAGTTGTTCCAGTCACATAAAAGCGATAGATAGCAGGTAGATTCAAAAGTAAAGGGGGAACGTCATGCATCAGTGAAGTGTCAGACCAAGACCAGAGGAGAGGAGGACCAGGCGGGTGAAGTTGGAAAGAGACAGTAAAGAGGAGGACAGACAGAGTCAGTTACTTGGACTGATCCACGGCTATCCTCTTGATCTTCAGACTGTAGTCGGGACAGATGGATGAGATAGACAGACGGTCAAATGAGTGGTACCGCGCCCTGCAGTTAGAGGGGACACGAAGAGACAGGGGGGGATGGATGACACAGAAACATGATTAAATGGATGATGGCGATGGTTGGATTAAGACGTGAAAAAACGCAAAAGCAGGAGATGTGACAAAGATAGAAGATGGTGGGAGGGAAGGTGATGGATGGAAAGGTGTGTTTGAGGAGGGGAGGCAGCGTGTGAGCGAGAGAGAGCGCCGGCATATGTTCAATCTCTCAGACTCATGACCGCATGGGAGACAAAAATCCAGCGTGAAACGGATGCAGAGAGCTGTGTTAAAGTCCGTGTTTATTATGTCTTCATGTGTGTGTCCACAACAGAGTCTCTAACAGGAAGGGACACAAATGAAACAAACTGATCAACAAAAAATAGGAAAACCAAGGAGCATAAAAAGGCTTCATTCTAATCACTTGTAAACTTTGGAAGTTGACGTGTTCCAATCGTTGTCAACAAATGCTCATTAAAAGAAAGGCAAAATGAATAAAGCAAGATAACCTGGAAGATGAAGTACTTGTAAAAGAGCCATGAAATATAAATACACAAGACCAAGGCATAACAGGGCTTTGAGCTTAATGCTCACATCAGTATGCTGACAGTATGCATGTTTAAGGCTATCATGTTTAGCATCTTAGTTTAGCACGTAAGCATGCTAACATTTGATAGCATACGCCTTTAAACGCAAAGTACAGCAGATGGAAATGTTATTAGTTTTTTTAGATATTTGTTTTTATGAAGAAAAGTACTGTCCAAATCAAAAATGTTGACCTGATGTGTGTGTGTGTGTGTGTGTGTGTGTGTATGTGTGTGTGTGTGTGTGTGTGTGTGACACAATAAAACCTTCTTATTGTACTGCCTCTTTGATGAATGAAGGAGAGAATAAAGTGGAAGGTTCGACTAGAGGGAAACTTGGGTTGCTTGTGTGCCGACATTAAATGACATAAGGGGGAGAAAATTAAGCAGACAGGTGACTTGCCCCCCCCCCCCCCCCCCCCCCCCCCCCCCCCCCCCCCCCCACACACACACACACACACCCCCTCTACCCTTCCTGCACACCTCTGGTCTCAGACCTCCCCTGTTCTCTTCCTGTGAAGGCAGCCACAACCCACGGTGAGGTAGGCTTTATATACAAACCTGCCCTAGGGCTGGGGAAAAATACAGAGCTTTACCAGTTCAAACGGTAAGTTCAGTAAAGTCGAGCAGGGAATATAAACACACAAGTCTGATGCAGCCAGAGACCTAACAAGGGAGAGAGAGAGAGAGAGAGAGAGAGAGAGAGAGAGAGAGAGAGAGAAACTCCTCATTTGACACACAGCACATTCCTATGGCTGTGCCAAAAACTTTGTTTGTTTGTTGCATCTGTTCTGCTGGTCTTCACACACAGGCTGGTATGTAATTCAGCCAGTATGTATTCAACCTCGTGAATAGAGAGTCCAAAGCACAGACCCACACCTGACTAAAACATTCTCATAACATGGAGCGCAAAACACCCATCCTTGCATGTTTCACACACTATTCTCTGTTTGTCAATGCATGTTTGCGTGTTTGCAACGTATGACCTGATAGGTATGGAGGAGAAGGGCTTCTTGTAGATGTCGGCCAGTTTGCCCATGACGACCGTTGCCGTGGTGAACATCCTGTATGTGTGCAGGAAGGTGTTGAGGAAGTCTATGGAGAGGAAGCGCAGGTCGGTCAGCCTCTCGAGCAGCCGCTCCACGCTGGCGTAGCGGATCTGGGGGACCTTGCAGGAGTTGAGCGTCTTGCTGAAGCAAATGTCAACATCATCTTTATGGAGACGCATATCGGATCTGATGGACACACACGTACACACACACACATGCACGCACGCACGCGCGCACACACACACACACACACACACACACACACACACACAGCATGGGTGACTGCTGGGCTGCTAACCAAGGAAAAGGTTATGAACGTAACTGAGAAAAAACAGCCAAGTGACGAAGAGAAATGCAAAAAAAGAAAATCCACATATTCCAAAGAAGGAAGCTAAAAATAAGAGTGGATACCAAAGAACACTTTTGAGCAGAAATTAATATTTAAAAAAAAACAAAATAATACATAGCATAAAGTCTAACACTTTACAGTACATCAACACAACTAGGTATGCCGCAACATATATTTTACAACACTGGCATTAGGAGATGGTAGCTCCTCTTCTCACACACACACACACACACACACACACACACACACACACACACATACTTACTTGATCATATTAGGCACAGTGACTTTAGAGTTCTCCTCAAACACACTGGTCATCAAGCCATTACAGCGGATATTGTCTATACACTACAGAGACAGAGAGGAAAGGACGATAAGTACCGAGAGCGTAAAGTGGAGAATGACAGTATGAGATGGAAAAGTGAGAATATTTGCAAATGATGTTCACGTTTGTTTTCGACCTACAGAATTTAAAGCAGACGACGGGTGGAGTCTGTAACGTAAATGTTGAGAAATATGTTCTTTTATAAGTCTGGTTAACAAGAAAAGAAGCCATTTAAAATAGTCTTAAATGAGAAGTAATCCGGTCGGACATGCTTGCACGGTGCTGCTGCATGGTGTTTGTGAAGAACTGAGGCAGTGAGCTGAACTCGGCCCCCGGGGAACTGCACCTGTGTCTGTGTTTACTTATCACTAAGCCATCTCAATGCCCGGCGGACACTCGCTTTCGCTATTTGGAGGTTCTTGTTATTCTGCGTTTGCATGGGTGTGTGTTGGCGTATTACCTGGCTAATGTCACTGGTCCATGCCGCCTTCTCCTGCCGCGAGGGCGCCAGCAACACCACAGTGAATGGAGGCAAGTCCGAAGGCTCGACCACCAGCTTAAAGTCCAGCTGGCCAAATACCTGACCGCCAGCTTTAGCTGTGTGATAGAAGAAGGTTTTTAATATAATAATGATGATAATAGATAATGAAAATTGCTTGTGCTTATACACACACACACACACACACACACACACACACACACACACACACACACGGAGGGTTAATTCAGTGAACCTGCTATCTCCGATACGTGCCCCTGAGGCTTAAGTGTAAAGATGTGTGTGTGTGTGTGTGTGTGTGTGTGTGTGTGTGTTGAAGTGTGCACATGCATGTGGTTGTCTCGGCACTTCACCCTTATTTGCAAAATGAGTGCTCAGAAGAAGAACGGATGAAGATCAGCAATGTCAAAAGGTCAAAACCTGACATTTGAAGGGGTGAGCATGTGATATTTAAAAAGGAAGTAATTTCTGGACACTTATCATCTGACATCTAATTAACCTCCGTGAGTGGGTGAAGGGCCTAAATGAGCCAATAAGAGCGGCCCGTGCGTCGACCAGCGTAGACACGGCGCTTCATAGACGTTGTTAAACTTACACTCTTCGTCGCTGGCGTCCGGTTCCTCTATGAGTGTGCAGTCAATCAGGGACAAAACGCCGCCTTGCTGCAAGAGTTTGAGAGCAAATTTGAACGACGGTTAACCGCGATCAACTCAAAAGTGAATTTCCACTCTGAAATCTGCTTCTCACCTTGAGAAGGTGCAGTTTCCCTCCAGAGCTGCGCGTGCAGACGAGGAAGTGTTTGGTGAAGAGGAAGCACTGCCGCTCCCCTTCCTTCTTCAGAGAGAGAGCGCCCAGACGGACCTTACTCAGCTTCCCTCGCTCCACCGACGGCAGCTGGATCAGAGAGCCTGAGGAGCAGGAGGAGGTGGGGGGGGGTGGGGGGGCACAGGATTACGTTACATTTCATTAAGCTGACACTAAGCTGAGGGGGCCGTGTTTGGTCGGCATCTGCCGTGGCACAAACATTTCTGAACTCCCCGTCTCTGCAGACATGTACTTCATGTGTGCACCTGAGAGACGTAGAGGAGATCATTAAAACAGGCAGAATTAGTGGCATGGACCGGATCTCTGCTTGGAGCAGTAACATGGGACCGAGAGAAGACGTGCACTGTCACAACTGGTGTCAGCGCGCTAGATAGCGAGATGCGCTAGCTCATTAGCTTATGCACACTGTAGCAAGTAAGCGCACTTCCTGGCACACTGGTACAGACATGGTTCAGTGCATTTCAAGAAGAGAACATCTAAAGTATAAAGGCTTTGCAGGTTTTTGGACCAGTGCCTTTAATGGACTGGCTCGCCAACCACATGTTGCATGAAATAATTGCTTAGCAATACAGTAGAACTACATTTGAGATCAAGAATGACTTTTTTTTTGTTGGATTAGGCAAGGCTGGTGGTTCTGGCACCGTGACTCCTCGCTAAGGCTTTAGCATACACGAGTGTTCAACAGGCAATCCCTTTATCTCCCCAGTAAGAAAATGAGAACTTCAGGTGGCTTTAAATCTACATTCATTTGACAGTTTTTTTTTTTTTTTGCACAAAGCAATTTACAATAGCAAACCGTGCTCTGAAAGTGAAGACAGTGCTGTATGTGCTTAGAGGTGTTTCATTTAGTGAAGGGCTATTGGTTTAATCTGACAGTTTCATCTAGGAAATTTGCAAGAAATGTACATGAAATGTCATTAGATGATTCATTAGGAAGATAGTCTTACTTTAAATGATGCTAATAGTTACTAAACCTTAGAATAATGACTTTGAGGTGTTAGAATGGAGAACCACAGCCACTTTGTAGAATCACATTTCCACTGGGCAAGCTGACATGGAGACAAATCTCTCCCAGGAGAAAGTATTACAGCAGCTAATGTCATGACTCAGTTGACTGAGCTCTGGGTTCTGTGCCCTCGGATCACAGGCTGAGAAGCGGGAGGGTCTCACTGTCAGGAAAACCCCTCCGGAGCTCTGCCGACCGGTGAGCGACACACAACCGTAGACTTACCCTGCCTGACGAAGGTCTGGCTGGTGTCCAGCAGGATGTCACAGCCCTCCACTATCATCCTCTCTATGGCCAGGTTCTTCCGGATGTTCTCCGTGTCGCTCACCTCGTCGTGCATCACTCTGACGAGGTGACACACACACACACACACACACACACACACACACACACACACACACACACACACACACACACACACACACACACACACACACGCCAGTTAGTTCAGTGTTCAATATCAAAATGTATCGTTGTGACGGCTGTTCCAGACACGTACCTGGACAATTCCTCTAGTTTGGACTTGGCGAACTCGAGACTCTTTCGCTCCACGTGCTCGTGAGGCGTGTGTGCCAATAACTCGTGCAAGGTGATGATGTAGCGGGGAATCTTGTAGGAGAGACCAGCAATGTGGGGAGGGGGGGGGAAGGTTATTGAAAACGAATGATTGAGATACGTTTGTGAACGCTCTTGTGAGCCGGAACCTCGCGATCTACCTGGAACATCGGGTACGTGAGGAAGGTCTCGAGCATCCTTCCCTCGCAGGCGGCGTTAGACTCGTACTGTTTCAGGAGCTTGTCGAAGTCTCTGTTCTGCTTGCAGTTGGCCAAAACCTGCAGGCTGTACTGATGGTTACGCACAAACTCCTGATAGATGTTCAGCATGGGGAGCAGGATGTCAAACAGGTCGGCTAGAAACAAAGAAACGCACGCATGCTTTACAGTACACTAAGCAAGTCACGTGACGGAATGCAGTCCTCAATTATTTGCCAACATTATGTTGCAACCAATACTGGCACATTGTTATTTAAAGCCTTTTGCCAGATCTGTGATGAAGAAAGTATCAATAGGGGTGTTTTATCTCTTCCATAAACACCCCGATTCCATCCTCATATTCTCGTTCCCGATATATATTCATATATATATATATATGAATTTGATGTGCATGTACAACATATCGCTGATGGAGATCTACAAACAGCCCCAGCCTGAAGTGAAGCCTGGCGTCAGATAAGAGTGTTTAATCAGTCTAACCTTTTTCTTTCTGGATTTATCACAAGTAATTTGCTGTCGCGTCTTTCAGCCGTCTGTCGCCTAGGTGACGCTTATCTGTCGAGGGGGGGGGGGGGGGGCTTCTGTGTTTTAGGAGGTCAATTTGTGGGAGGCCTTCTGGTAAGGGGCGGCCATTGTCTGTGAGGACAAGGAGTGTGCTCGTTGCAGACTGAGATAGGGAAATGAGCGCGTAAGTAGGACGTCGAGACTGACGTTTGAACGACACACGCTGGACCACTGGAGAGGCCGACCTTGACGTTGCAGAGCGGGTGCATGGCGGGTGTGTATTTGTGTGTGAGGCTAAGTAACAGCTTACCCAGCACCAGCGTTGGCCAGTTGGCTATCCTCGCCTTCAAGCCTTGATGGAAAATCTCATGCAGGAACATGATGGTCTCACTGAAGACACGGCGTGAAAACGCAGCGTAAAAACACAAAGACGAAAAAGAGATTTTAATATTTGTTACTTTTTCTGAAAAAGCTCAGTATCTCTCTCTCTCTCTCTCTCTCTCCAGCATGATTAACGCACCTATTGAGGAAGATGCTGCTGACGTCGTCGTGGTTGATGGGGGGCTTCTTGGAGCTGGCCGCCATCCGCAGAGGTCTGAGGAAACAGTTGACCAGGATGTAGAGCTGGTGGACGTACCTGCGATCACACGCACGATGTGTCGGAAATTCAATTGTGTCTTCAAAAAACACACGCAGTACATGAGCGAACACGTTTAATGAAGACATTGTTAATATTTCATTTGTAAAATGTTGTCTTACAGTTCAATGGATGTTCTTATTTGTTCCAGCTGAGAGTAATGAATAATGAACGCCTCTCCCTGTTTGCCCCTTACTGTACAGACACATTACGCCGCTACGTGTCGACGTACTCTGTTTCTGCCTCCACCATGTTGAAGACGATCTGGTTCCTCTTCCTCATGCTCTCGGCGTGAGGAGAGCAGATGTAGTCCTGAACGATGATCTTCCACTTCCTCCGACAGAGCCAGCCTCGCATGAAGCTCTGCACCTGAAGACGTACGAACGAGGGAGCTTTAGACACGATCGAGCACATGGAGAAAAGAGGAAAAACACACACAAAACAAAAAAACGGTACCTTTTTGATCTTTTTGATATCCGGGTCTTCATTTTCATGGTTGACATGGTAAGGCCGCATTCGCTCCTTAGTTTTGTTCAGAGCTATGATCTGTCAGGAGAAAAAGCATTACGTGGGAGACTAAATAGCTGGACGAAAGACACATTAAACAACAGTAAAATATCGTAAAATAGAAACAACGAGCATCTGAGGTATGGTAGGAAGTGATACGATTTAATTCACGAGGATATTATATTCCAAAAGGGACTAAGGAGTGATTTGGTTGAATGTTGTCCGTGTGATAGTCGTGCAGTGTGTGCACGGTGAACTGTTGACATGTTTGCACCAGATAGACATCAGACTTCCTCATCTTTGACAATTCGGTGCCTTCATTCAGAGCGAGAGAATGACAGAGGAGGGGGAGGGCTGCTATCCGCTGGTGACAGTAAGCAAATGAGGACTTTGATGTGCCTGATTACCTGAAGTGCATTGTGGGGCGCAGCAGGTGTACTGACGTCAATCCTAGCTCTGCAGATGAATACATTTCTAGCTCGAAACAATCTATGGAAACTCTTTTAAAAGAGCAATTCTAATCTAATAGTTCTTTTATCAATGAAATACTCTCTTCAGGCCGCAGAGTAAGATCCGCCTTTAGACGTTTGACATTTACTTGCTGCGGGTGAAAACAAAAGCCAGACAAACGCGTGACGCATCGCAAAGGAAGATGCCAAACTCAAAAATGTTATTAAGCTGTGGAAAAGAAAAAAGGAAAAAAAAAAAAAAAATCTCATTTCACATAGTAAACCTAATAATAAATAGCAGCACTTCTCTTTAAATAACAGTGATGACTAACTTCAAACACAGCTGGTAAAAGGGGTTTTCTTGGCAACGCTGTCTTCAGTGGAGAAATGAACTCTGTGTCTTCTACTATATTACTTTCACCTCTTTGTTTCTGCTCTCAGGCGGCTTGATGACATGAGTTTATCACCAAAGCCGTCTCCAAGCCACACACACACACACACACACACACACACACACACACACACACACACACACACACACACACACACACACACTTCCATCCTCGTGTTCTCGTCCACCAAGCGCTCCTCGTGCAAATGGCAGCGGAGAGGAGCCGGCCTGCCAACTGTTGACAGCTACAGTGGCTAGTTGGTTTAATTATTCATAAACAACAGAGCAACACACACATAAACAAACAAACAAGAGTGCGTTTTAATGAGACGGATCACCAACTGCGTACTGGCTCTCAAAGTGTAACCCTTTTTTTTTTTTTTTTTTTTTTCATGAGCAGCCCAATTACACAGGCAGATGTTTCCTAATACAAAACGTTACTTCGTTAGCATTTTCATTATCAACATGGCGCTCCGTATCCTGCCAATGAGGCATAATCACAGTGTGTAGCGAGGAGAAGCTTCCACACTTGTTGCTCTGAGGGAGAATTACAACTAAAAGCAGAGTAGCAGGCTAATCCATTAAACGTAGTGTTAGTTCTTCCCGGGGACAGAAATAGTCGCTACAAGCAAGATATTTATACGAGCCATTTTGCACCTGTGCATTAAGAATATCTTTGCATTGCCCTTTGGCACATCTATGTGGCACATAAGAGAACGCTTCTTATCTGAGACACTTAATGATCTGAGAAATCACAGGAAATTAGCAATTCAATTTTAAAAGACCATGATAAAGCTTTGTTTTACTTTAACATTCCCGATAAAGTACTAAACTAATTTGGTTCAGTTGATACACCTTCAACTAATCGATGCCATGTCATTTATAGTATTAGAGAGAGAGAGTCTGTTTGTTCATGCAAAGCCGGTCAGATGACCATGATACAAAGCAAGTGGGGGCGAGCACACAATTCAACACAATAAGCCAAAATATGAAGCTCCTCCCCAAAAACGTTCACGAAAATCACCAAAAGGATCACTGGATGGATGGAGAGACAGAGAGACAGATGGAAAGAGGGATGAAGGTATGGATAGATGGATGGAAAGAGGGATGAAGGGATGGATGGATAAAAGGAAAGATGGAAAGATGGATAGATCTTTGGATGATGGAGGGATGGATAGTTGGATAGATGGAAAGAGGGATGAAGGGATGGATAGATGGAAAGAGGGATGAAGAGATGAAGAGATGGATAGATGGAAAGAGGGATGGACAGATGGAGAGATGGAAAGAGGGATGAAGGGATGAAGAGATGGATAGATGGATAAATGGATAGATGGAACAATGGAAAGATGGAACAATGGAAAGATGGAAAGATCTTTAGATGATGGATGATGGATAAATGATGTAAATGTGCAAATACAGTGATGTCAGGATCCAACGTAGGCTCACTTATTGTTTACTTCAGAAACACTAAGAGCAATTGATCTAACTAGCATAAACCAATAATTACCTGCTGTCGCTTGTATGTGTGAGAGAGAATTGTAATTAGTTCTGATTAACAACGTTGCAGAGGTCAGTCGTGTTTTCTGTTTCTCGTCTGATTTATCGTCCCGTGACGGCAGAGCAGAAAGGTGTTTTGCGTTCGATAAGCGTAACGCTTTTTGGCAGCTGATTTGTGAGGAAGCTGATGGGCTGTCTTTATCGAGCCGTGGGCTTCTCCTCCTACGCTCAGAGTCCAACGAGCACCGTTCACACCCACTGCTCTGCTGCAATAAACGCAGCTGTGAGAACACACACACACACACACACACACACACACACACACACACACACACACACACACACACACACTGCATACCCATAGGGATATATATACATACAACACTTGCTGGTGTTCTGTGGTACGCGAGTTGCACACCTGCACCTGTCTGTTGTGCTGTGCATCCTGCTTAGTTTACACATGCATTGTGTCCTGAATGGACACCTTTTAGGCGTGTAGGTGTGTGTTTGTGTGTGTGCTGTACCTCTGCTTTGAGCCTCTCGATTTCTGTGCCCTGATCTTCCAGCTGGGTGCGCAGCTGATTGGCGGCCACCTTCTCAGTCTCCACTATCTGCACAAGGTGGATGTATTTCTGCATCAGCACCTCCCGCTCAATGATGATGTCAGAGTAACTGAAAAACGAAAGAGAAGTCGTATATGTTACATGAAGCACGCATCGTACACAAAATAATTTGTATTTCTTGCTTCTGTCCTCCATTGTGTGTTATGACAGAAAAGTAGTGAATAACAAAAACATTTAATAAGCAAGTTTACTGAAGTATGTTGTCACATGTTTCAGTGCAACCCATCTGTGTTTGACAAAGTTTGAATCAAAACCTGATGCCAGTTTTGGGATTGTCTGGTTACGTTGCCAGCACTGTAAATTCAAATCTGATCACAAACACACAGTCCTGATAAGTCAGATTCAAAATTGTATAATAATAACCAAACTAAGAATGTTTCTCTGAACTTAATTTGTTTGTGTTTAATTAGTTTAACAAGCTTTAAAGCACTGGTGTCTTTTGCTGTCTACTGAGCATATTCTAGGCTTAGCATGCATCTTGGGCAACTCGTTCTCACACCAATGTCAAATAATGCAAACCTTCAAACTACCGACCCCTCGAGCATCAGTGTTGAAGGTGTCAGTGTCGGCGTGTCAACATACGCCTGTTACGTGGATAGTTCAAAATAAACTTCCATCTTCACAGGAAGTTAGGATTAAGGCAACAGACGTTAACTTCACTGCCTGACAACTCACATCACTAGACTGTGTATGTAGGGAGTGGACGTCGTCATCGTGACGTCACTCGTTGGTTTGGCAATTTGGCAATTTCGCCGACGCCATCTTGAATTACGGCTGTCGCCATGTTGTTGTTTTCGCAACCAATGAACGGAAGTGACCATATTTGGAATGAGGAGTGACGTAGAAACGCCACTCTGGTAGCGGCAGCGACCTGTCAATCACAGTAAGCCCGCCCTAAATCATACCCTGCTTTATGGTCTGTTTGACTCTAAATGGACCATAATGTACTAAATGAACATCATGCTGTATTGAAGAAGACGTGAAACTAGAGATTGAGACCATAAACTCATGTTTACAATGTTTACTGAGGGAATAAATCAAGAGAGAAGTAGAGTCATTTTAGACTAGACTTCTATACAACCAGAGGAGTCGCCCCCTGATGGACACTAGAGAGAATGCAAGTGTTAAGACACTTCCGCATTGGCTTCAATCCGTTGCAGCCTGGTCACTACCGAGTGACTAACGACTCACGAGATGAGCAATTGAAATACTAGTCACATGACCAGGAACTCACATCAGATATTATTTCCCCCCATAGATCTTTAACCATGTGTACTATTGTTCCAACATATTTATGACAACGGCAACACAAATCCTTAGCTGTTAGTTTGAGCGCTCGCCATTCTGCTTGCAGTACAAGAGCATCAACCACTGTTGTTGTTGTTTAGGTGCATTGGCATCTCCAATGGGGTTATGGAAAATTGATGCAGCAACGTTTTTAAGGCTGACAAGTTGTAGTAGGCTTTGAATATCAGTGATTGGTTTGGGGCCAGCATTGAGAGGGGGGCAGCTGGAGATATTTCCAGAAATCTGTATATGCCAGATTGTGATGTCGTTTCAGATATTCAGTGATATATTTAGTTTACTCAAATAAGCGGTGAAAATAGCACATTGAGGAACTCCAGGAACACTACCAACAAGTCCTTCATGAAGGAGGCAGAGTTTGAACACTCAGATGTATCCATATCCCTGGCAGAGGTGGCTGAGGTGGTCAAAAAAAATTCTAAGCAGCAAGGTGCAAGAGGTGGATGAGATTAACCCTGACATGCTGAAGGCTCTGGACATTGTTTGGCTGTCTTGGCTGACACGCCTATTCACTATTGTGTGGAGATTAGGGATAGTGCCTGTGGAGTGGCAGGTCTTCCACTGCCTCACCGGTGAAGTTTATCCTTGGGTGCTGGAGAGGAGTCTCAAACTGATTGTCGAAGCTCAGATCTAAGAGGAGCGATGCGGAGATTCCGTCCTGACCGTGGAACAGTGGACCAGCTCTTTACCCTTGCAGGGCTGTTTGAGGGGTCATGGGAGGTTGCCCATTCAGTCTACGTGCGTTTTGCGGACTTGGAGAAGGACTCCGACAGTGTTCGATGGGGAGGTCTGTTGGGGAAAGTGAGAGCTGTGTCCGTAGACTTGATACAAAGTCAAACACGGTTCCAGTGGGTGTCGGCCAGGGTTGTCCCTTGTCACTGATTCTGTTTGTGGTTTTCATGGACAGGATCTCAAAGTGCAGCTGGGGGGAGCAGAGCGGCCCATTTGGGGACCTCAGAATTGCATCCTTCTCTTTGCAGATGATGTGGTTCTATTGACTCCATTATAACAAGACCTCCAGCACGAGTCAGTACCTCCAAGTCTGAAGATACTGAGAATTTTAAATGTCCATGGGTATTGTTCAAACAGCGACGGTAATAATAATAATCATTATATTTTCCTTCTCCTCATCTTTCAAGCCAGTATGGCAGTGTGACAGACATACCTAAGGAAGGATAATTGGGGTGACAAAAGTTCTCAATATCATCACCCATATTCAACTCGACAGTACGCCTCTGTGTTGAATAGACAAAGATCAATCACTCACGCCGCATGCTTCCCATATCATGTCTAGGTTAGCATGAAGGTATTAGCGTTGCATCCTGAATGCCTCGCATACATCTGGACTGTTGAACAGCTGGTCGCGTCAGGCGGCCACCCATTTCTCGTTTGTGGTTCTCCCCTTTAAACACAAGCTTCAAAAGAGTTGGATACTGCAGATGGTACTGCACACCTTTCTAGTAAAGGGCTCCTTTAACTTAGTTGCACACAGCCTATCTTCTTGCAAGAGCGGCACTCAGGTCGAGGTATAGTCTCAGGTCACGTCCCTGCTTATTCAGCTGTTGTTGTCTGGCCCGTCTCAATCCCAGCTCCCCGTCACGGTATCAGTGAAGTACTAGACAAACGACCTTGCCGAGAGTGGGGTGCGCTCCTCTGTCTAGCTGATGTGAAGATGTTTGGACTCATATTTTTAAGCGTTTTGGTTCTGCAAGGTTTTAATTGTAGTTTCTCAGCTGCAACAAACCGTTCAAAATGTTCACCTGCTAGCGCTTCTGTCAATGTTAAGCAGCCCATAAATGGAGTTTCCTGTAGCACAATGAGGACTGGACAAGTTTAACTTTTAATTCAATAAAATTGATTAAGTGTTGTCATACCTTATTTCATATTAGCCTGTGTGATTGGCCAGTTCTAAAAATAACAGGATCATGGAAAAAATGTTTCATGATCCTAACCCGAGGCCCGTTGTCACTGTTGTTCTGAGCAGCCGCAGCTTTACTTGCTAGCTTGCTAACTATGCTAGGTTTTCAACAAAGCTTACGCAGCAGTTCTGTCTAAATTAAAGGGGGATAATCCCAAGGATTTTACAAGTAGGTTACAATTTTTTTTTGTTTCAATGTGAAACATAATAAGGGACATCCTCTTCCTGAGGTCTGTACCCTACATCGCCAATTTTTGAATCTTTGCAAGTTTGACACCACATGGAAATGAACTGAAACAAGTTGCAAAAAGTGAAGTAATATTTGGAACACAATCATCTTTGCAGTTTGTAACTTATATTTAATAGGCTCTAAAATGAAAAACCATCCGTATGGCCAAAATATTGCTCTCTAATCTTACTGTTCTGTCACATCACATCAAACTGTGGTCATGCAGTCTAATGCCATATTCCCCACTGTACAGCACAGAGAGGGGAAAGCACACAAATATCCGTTCTGCAATACTAGGTGTGTACCTTGCCTGCTGGATGGCCTCCACCCATTCATCGCACTCACTCTCCTCATCCGTCCGCAGCTCCAGAGGCTTCTGTCCATCGTGACCAAACACGATGAGGAAGTAGTGCTGAAGAGAGAGAGCGAGAGAGAGAGAGAGGGAGAGAGAGAGAGATGAAGAGAAAAGAGTGGTTTACATGTGTGACCCCAACACCCTAACACATCTAAAACACCACCCCTCAGTTATGCCGACACTCTCATTTTACAGCACAAGATGCTTCGGTTGCCCCTTTGAGATGCTAATCCGACATATGGCACACACATATGGAAACGTGGCTTTCAACTACAATTGCTTTTCACACTCATTCCTTGCCCAGATTCATCCCGTATAAAGTTCCACAGACCTTACATGAAACAGGCAGAGCACACAAGCACAGAGTGAGACAAAGACATGCCAATACATGCAAGCGCCACACACCGACAGTACAGCGCGCGCACACACACACACACACACACACACACACACACACACACACACACCAGGCATTATGTGATGCGATAGAGGCTTTTATTCAAACGGTCATGTCCTGGGGCACTGGGTTACCAGAAGAGCTGCTATTCTTAGTCAGAGAAGACTGAGCTCTGCATGGACTTTCTCTCTCCTCCTCCTCTCTTCTCATCATCCAACCACCTCTCTCTTCCTCCATTCCCTCTCTCTCTCTCTCTCTCTCTCTTTGCACTTCACCTATCATCCCACTCCGCCTCCTCCGCCCCGCTCGACCAGCATCCTCACTTCTCTTGTTGTCGGAAAAAAAAAAACCCCACACCCACTCCTCCTCCATCCCCACATCCCTTCATACTCTCTTTGTGTCTCTCTCAGTAAGGGTTCGGTGAACCAAACCGAGACCAGAGGAGAGACGTTTACCCTGCAGGAGGATGGACGAGCTTCAGCCCCTGCAGTGGAGATGAGGCTGGGGAGAGAGTCACCGAGTCACTGATAGGAACGCACACACGCACACGCACACGCACACACACACACACACACGCACACACACACACACACACACACACACACACACACACACACACACACACACACACACACTCAGAGACCTTCCTCCATCTCCATCCTCAAATCCCTGCCATGACTGTCGTTTCGATTCACTGGCTGGCTGGATTTTATTACATCAACAATAATCTGTGCTCTAACGGTCTTTGACAGAGAGAAAGAGCAGGGACAAGAGAGGGAGCAGTTACATAATATTTCATAAATTGTGTCACCGCCTAACAAGATAACATTTCCATGGCAACGCAATATCTGATGCGTCCACCGTGTATTGTGCTTCCATTTTCTGCTTTTTAAGCACTGGCTCTCTTCTCTTTAGTGCTTTTATTGATCCGTCCTGCAATTTTTAGACGCGAGAAGGAAGCGGCGTTAAGGAGCGAAAGTGAAACAATCTCGCATATTCTGAGATCAAGGGTTTACAATATATCTGCCCTATTAAAGTGAATACACAGTCATCTTCCCACCATGCAATGCAGGCCATGATTCACTGATGTCAGTATTATCACATATATATATGAGAATGATAATGAAAGCGACTGTAGTGCTATTTTATTCTTAATACAAATAACAATAGAACAAGTAGTCGTTATGGAGGCAGACTGACCTCAGCAGTGTACTATTTCATTAATATTACTGAAGCAAATATCAAAGTGGTTGAATCTCTCATAATGCATCGCATGTTTTGTACGTCCGATCTTTTATATACGTGAAGTATATTGTCATTATGTCCTGTGCAGCGCTGTTATTGCTATGGAGCTTGTTTTGTTTGTATCTCTCGGGAACACCAGGATGCAAACGGGGCGTCGCAATGTGCACACAAAAGGCAGTGAAGAAGAAGAAGAAGAAGACGGCAAGCTAGTCAACATGGATTTAAACAATGCACAGTTTTAAATATTTAAAGAGTTCAAATACAAGTCCTTCCTCATAAAACATTTGCACTGGTTAGTTAGACTCCGCGGATGAACACTGGGTTTTGGTGAGAGACGTTGAATGTGTGGAACTAAAAAAAAAAAAATCCTGTTTTCTCATTATACATCAGCTTAACTCTAAAGTTCTCAGTGTGCATGTTTAAATGAGTCAAATTAGCTTCATATTTGTATCCCACTTGTGTAGTATATCCTGCTGTATACTCCTACTATTTGGTGCAGCGGTGACCCAATTGGCCCCAGGCCATCATTAAAGATTAATGTATTAACATCCTTTATAGCGGATTTTACATCACGCTGGACCTCATGGCATTGAAAACATTAACAATGCAGTGCAATGAAATACATTGCAACACCGTACTGTGTCATCGTTAGTGGAAGAGCTAACACAGCAAAAGCAGTAAGAGGTCCGTCTCTCTCTCTGAGCTTCCCAACTCCACACAGCACCGTTCAGGACTATACCGGCTTGCTCGCCCTTCAAATCAGCTCAACTGTACCCTCCATCCCTGCAGGGCCTTCACTGTACTGTGAGAGATTTCATTTAAACAAATAATGGCAAAGGAGAGGAAAAGCAAAAGAAACAGAGACTCTTTTATTCTCTTCACATCGCCCGACGACCAATTTATCACTCACCTTTTTTTTTTTTCTTTCTTTCTTTTTTCTCCTTGCCTGATCTGAGGAAAAGCTTTTACAGAAAAATGAGACTGAAACTGACAGCATGACACAAAAGGAGTGTGTTTACCACCACTGAGCAAGACGCGGGCACAATGGAGGAGACATGTCCCTATTCAGAAGCAATTTTGGGTCAGTCATTTCAAAACTGCATGTTGAGAGAACAGAGGTGAGGAGCATGATGAAATTAAAACCTGCCGCACGCACTCTGCTACTCACGGTGGCGCTTTGATGAAATACTTTTGTCTTTATTAAAGATTAAAAGAGTCAAAGATGAAACTGGACTTGCTGGTGATAGATTCATCAAGCTAACGATGGCTGAGGGATCCAGAAATACTAATGTGTTGTGAATAATTTAAAAGCTGTGATGACTGAATGTCGGGATCCGCTGATGATTAGCGGGACTGGAATAGCAACTAATGACGCAGCGCTGCTGTCTGTTTTGGTATCTGCACTGATGAGAGCCCGACTTGTGTTGTACAGTACTACAGATGGACCTCGTGGTTTTTTTGCTGTTGTTCACTTCAATGGGTAGAAAGAGGCACGGATGCTGAAAGTGTTAAAGGTTTTTATCCCCGATGGACTAAATACACACAGAGTACTGAAAGGCTGAATAACAACAAAGAGCAGTCTCTGCTGGAAGTTGGGCGGAGCTATGCTGGGATGCCAAGCAAAAGTGGGGTTGAGGTTCTTGAGAAACTCAGATTTTAGAAATCATCCAACCGAAAAAAAAAACCCAGCCCAGTGTTGCCAACTCGCTTCCAATGGAAAGTAGCAAGCAGCTCCAAAAGTTGCTAAATAAAGCGAGAAAGTCGCCAAGTCGGCAACACTGACAGACAGCACGTCCGTGTTTCGGGCTTCCCTCCAAAGCCACTCCCCCAAAATGATCATTTTTTCGGTCTGAATGAAACGATTGAACGGGCTTATTACAGCGCTGCGCCACAGATACGGAATTATTATTTTTTTTGGCAGAGCATTTCATATATTGGTTGCTGTCTAGATATAATGAGAATATCAACAACAAAAAAAAGAAGATTACCAAACCTGCCTTTAACTGATCAAGCAAAGCATGCACACGCTGTGTTCTAAATCTCATACTGACGTACTGCATATTACCGTATGCATGATACATACTCAATCTGTATGTACTGCATGCTGCCCACTAAACGATTGAGTACGATTTTAGCAGCAGACTAAAGTATGCTCAACGCCCCGCCAGCTGCTCCCACACATCTCAGAACACGATCACAGCAACTCATTTGGACACACTGACCACATGCTGGGAATCTAAACAGTTACTTTCTCACATGAAAACAAGTTCAAACTCAATAAAAAAAAAAAGACATATTAACAGCCCTTAACCTGGCTCCAAACCTCACACGACTGACGGCTTACATTACACTTAGAATATGTTAGAATGTGATTTCGAAGACAGCCAAGGTCTAACCACACAACATTCAGGACGTTTTACAGCCCCTGTATCAGGGGCTGTAAAACGTCCTCGAGTTCTTTAATTCATAGAGTTTGAATTTAATGTTTTCGATGTTTTGTTTTCGGTCGTGTGTTAATGGATTGGAAAAGCGAGCACTCCAAACCCTCATGATTATAACTTTGACAAAAATGCTACAGACCGGATTGTAGAGCTTTAGCAAGTTTCCAATATCTGCTATTACCATGTCTTACTTTAACGAATAGAAACAGAAGGGAGAAGACAAAAATCACACTTCGAAGCCACATTTCGAACTGCCAGCATGGTTATAGAAAAACAACAACAAAAAAAAAAAAAAGCATGAAAATAACTGTTCACAAATTCATTGAAATGTTTCAGACAAATAACCCAATGCACTTTACATGTGACATGAGTTTTTGTCCATATGTGCTGATTGCAAAGCAGGAAGGGGGGGGGGGGGGGGGGGGATTGTTTTAATACAATGGGCTCCACTGGATGCTGATGCGTCTCCACCTTTGCAATGCTGTGGTGAGGCGGAAACTTCACTCTGATCCAAAGACCCGCAGGGTGATAATTACCATTACAGAGAAATACAACAGAGAGGAGACCAGATTCATGTGTGATATAATCCATAAACTGGATTCCCTGTATGTGTGTGTGTGTGTGTGTGTGTGTGTGGGAGTATATACAGCATAGAAGAATAGAAGAAAACAGAACATGAGATACTACAATAGAACCACATGGAGCGATCGTGAGCGCTTGTTAATACAGAGCTAATCTCAAACCACCTGTTGTTGGCAGAAACAATGCCTCAAAAAATATCATTGTTGGCTTCGTATTCACGACAAATATCAATTATTTAGGTTTGGGGAAAAAAAATATATGCACAGAGTCTGAAAGTGTTCTACTGAAAAAGCCACAATATACAAGAGGAAAGCAGACTACTTTACATAAAATACGGAGGCACAAAAAGAGTAATTAAAAAGGTACATGGAATATTATTCAAAATAACTAAGATACATTGCAGACGGAATACTTTCGGCTCGGACGACAGATTGAAATTGATGGCATGTACAGAATGGTCCGTAAAAATATGTTACTGGCCGTTATAACAGTTACTGAAACAATAAAAGTAATCTGCGAGAGGAAGCTTTAGAGAGATAAATAGGATAGAAAGGAGGGTGGGTTCACTTCTCCACCCACCGGTCTACTGCATCAGACTCAATCTGCCTTTCTCCCATCCCTCCATCGCTCCCACGGGGGCAATAACGTCCAAGGACGAGAGCGAAGAAACAAACCCCTTATGTCATGAAAGCCTCGTGCATTTAAATCACATAAATGTGACCTTATTTAACGTAGGCTGCTGCTGGCACACCATCCTTTTTTTTAAATAAGCGGCCATCACATCTGCCATAGTAAACGATGTCGTAGAAAATACGCTTTATTTGCATTTCTGCCCGAGATTCAGATGAGATCGATAAAGTTACATTAGGCCGCCAGCCATCCATTAGCGTGGCGTCCATGAGCGATGATGGAAAGGCTCTGTCCAAAGGGAAGAAAACGTGCCCACCGGCACCTCTAGAGCTGAAGTCAGCTTAAAGCCAGGAGTAAAAACGATCACGTTTCGGTTCCATGAGGCCCTCCTGGAGTCTCGCGGTGATGACAGCGCCGCTCCCACACATACGGTAACTCCCTGTAAAGTGAAGACATTGCGGTCGGCCGTCGCTTCTTCAAAGTTTCTTGGAAGGTTTAAGGAATAGTTGTTGTTGTTTTTTTTTGGAAATACGGTTATTCGGAGTTAGATGAGAAGATCGACGGCACTCTAACGTTCATGTGTGTAAACATCAAGGTATGAACAGCAGCCGGTTAGCTGAGCTTAGCATTAAAAAGGTCGCCTGGCAACCTCACCACGACAACAAGACTCCGAGAAGTCACTGCAGCGCATAACCTCCGTTAGAGCACACATTTACATTCACATCTTCTGTTATGGTACAGTTTAAACGGAGCTGATACAAGGTGTTAATGAGCTTTAAAGGTCAAATCCATGTTCTTATCTAAATCTTGGCAAGAGAGCGAATAAGCATATTTCCCCAAATGGCAAACTATTCTTTCTTTTAAAATGCTTTACTTTCCTTGCCTTTGTTTTAGGACAGCCGGCACAAATATATTAAGTTAGTATATCAACTAACAAGACACAAATACATGAGATGTAGAAGTAAATGTGTCAGTTTTGACATGGCTCCTATTAGGATCCTTCCTTTAATTCCAGGAAACAAACAGCTTCGCATTAGAAAACAAGAGGAACTGTTTTATTTTTTGTGATTGTGAAGCGATACAAAGCGTGAATCTCACAGCGGCGGCACCGGTACTTTACATACCCACAGAACTCCACTAATGATGCACCAGCTAATGTGACAATCACTGGATCAACATCCCACATCCTGCTGCTTCTTCATTGCCCTCCATGCTGTTCACTTCCTCCCAAGAAGTTCTTATAACAAAGTATGGGGCCGTCTCCATCTATAACACACATCAAACTCACACACACACACACACACACACACACACACACACACACACACACACACACACACACACTGTGTGTGTACGTACTAGTAACTGCCTGCCTCAGAACACTCTGATCAGGGATTACCTGTCTATTTATCTGGAGATTAAACAGATTAGTCCCCTCCTCCTCCTCTGTTCACTTTCGCTGCCGTCCTCCTACTCTAGATAAATCATAATAATAAAAAAAATAATTTATACACCCGTGCAATATATAGCCATCATCAAGCTCCTTCTCCCATCTTACGCATGTGTTGCTTTACAGTCACTCCGTCGCCGGGAGGAATAATGCAACGGATGCTGGATTGGAGAGTTTGCTCTACGACTCCCACAGTGCAACAGCTGAGGGCTCTAAACGCGCCGTAAATCTGTTTTACTGTATTCTTGAGAATTGTCAGAGTGCCTAACCCGATCCCGTAAAATACAGCGCTCATAAACTCGGCACAGACAAAAACAACACACACATGAAACTACGTGGCAATCCTGTTACCTGACGCTAAAGTTTGTTTTATACTCTCTTCTTAGTGTGGGTGTGTGTGTGTGTGTGTGTGTGTGTGTGTGTGTGTGTGTGTGTGTGTTCCACTCCACATCACTCCACATCAGCACCTGTAGCTGGTGAAAGGAGGAGCATATAATAGATGGGAGCAGCTCCAGTAAGAACAATATCTTTAATGAGCTTTATATCACTCAGGGCGTCCGTATGAACAGCGCAGCACCTGTTCAGGAGGAGATGTGATGAAATACGTACTTATCTCAAACTAATTCTCAGCCTCTCCTCTGCCTGCCCTGAGGCAGCGTGGTTGACTGGCAAGTTTTTAAAAAACAATTATTTTTTTTTAGCCCTGCCAAATTCAGCAACACATTCATATTATGATGCCGTTTCGGCAGACATTTTGGACACGATTAAAGCCGCGTACAGTGGATTTTTCTAGAGCTTTTTTTGCCGAAAAGGAGCTGCTGAAAAACGGCCCTCAAGGTGGACGACAGCAAGACAGCCAAGAAACCAAACGATGAGCTAAAACACGCCGATTCTCTGGGGTTTTCACCACTGGCAAACCCTCTCACATTACACATAACTGTAGAGTGATGATTGATGATGTGACATTATTAGAGCAGCATTAAAAGGAGTGGTTTGTTATTATGGGGAATACACTTATTCGCTCTCTTTACTAACTAATTGGGTTAAGAGTGGAGCTATAGCTAGGAGGTGATTAGCGTAGCCTAGCGTAAAGACTGGAAGCAGGGGGGGGGGGGGGAGACAGCAAGGCTGGTTCTCTTTAAATAAAAAAGACTATAAGCTCAATAGTTTATACAGAGAGTACGGGCTGAGAAATACAAGCTTGTTGGGCCAGGAGGGTTTTCTTGGAAGTAAGATCCACCGCTCGTTGGTCCTCTGTGATTTGATTAGCGCAGCATTTCAAACACAAGAGACAGATTTTAAGACGAGAATCTCACAATTTTTGATCCGACACTGATGAGGTCCATGATGGCTCAAACCTTTGGCAGACGACTAAAGAGGGAAATGAAAAGCAGCCTGCGGAGGGAAGCCGAGCAGACTGTAATATGGGAAGAATTGGTTCCTTGATGCAGACAAACGCAAGGCTCTGAGAGGGGTGTTTAGAGCCAGAACATAATTACACACACACACACACACACACACACACACACGCACACACACACGCACACGCACGCATCAGGAAGTCAGCACTGACACTTCAACTCAAAGGTGTCACCCCACCTTTTCTTGCATGATGTCTAATGAGGAAGGAGACTGCTGAAAAGAAGACTATAAACACACTTTATGTAAGATAACGCAGTCGGATCACACAGGATTGAAATAACCTATGATGTCTCTCCCGAGCTTTAAGGTGATGAAAGGTTCCATCTCACTTCACTACAAGCCATGTGTGCTACCCTGAGGACGGAGGGAGGATCACAGATCTCTTAACAACCTTATCGGCTAATTTCTCCATCCCTTTTCCAAACACCCTTGATGCCGATACAGAGCCTTACATTCTGTAAACACGAAACACCGGAACAGAATGTCCTCATTTCCTAATTCATATTTTTACGCTGACACTCAAGCATCCATTAAGTCAAAGTAGCGTTTGCTCTGAGGTGCAACATTTCAGAAAACAACAAAAATGAAAATACTTTTTGATACTTTTTGATTCCTCTTCAATAAATGAGCGGAGCTAGTTTTGATTATTTCACACGTGTAATGCCGTCATACACGAATCATAAACATGGCAGGGAATACAACGTTTCGCTGCAGTATACACAAACATCTGGCTACACTTAGAAGCTTCTGCTATTGCCTTCTACATGTTCTTATATTTTCTTTTGAACATGGCCGCTAGAGGCACTGCCCTTATGCCTTTACTATTAAGTGATTTGATATGCAGTTGTCAAACCCTTTCAGCTTTTTGAAAACAACAATCTGACACCAGAGGAGCCAACTGATAAATTCTGATAACATCTTTTTTACTTTTCCGTGGTTGTACGCCTCCACCGACCAGTCGATTTACATTTCACATCCATGTCTGGCCAAAATATCCTCCCTTAATCATTTTAACCCATCAGACATTTGTGAGAAATTGTCGTAATTAGCATATGAATTCTTGAGTTATGGCCCAAAAAGTGCTTTGTGATGTCACAGTGACTTTTTTTCAACCATCAAACTCTAATCAGTTGAACCTTCAGTCCAGGTGGGCGTCCATGAGACTTTAGGTCACAGCGACCTCGACCTTCGACTTCCAAAATCTAAATCGGTTCATCCTTGATTCCGGGTGGAAATTTAATTGACAAACAAACAGCTAAATCCACTAGCCTTTTACACAAACACACACACACACACACACACACACACACACGCATGTTCACACCGGCAATGCACGTCCACAGTCGCTGTTCAAACTATTGAGACCAGTGCGACTGCTCTCCGTGTTATTTGAAGGGTTTGTGTCTATCTGAGAGTACAGAGAGAGAGAGAGAGAGAGAGAGAGAGAGAGAGAGAGAGAGAGAGAGAGAGAGAGAGTGTAGATGTGTGTTATTTGCGTGGTTGCATTGTGGCTCGCTGTGGGGGTGTGATACTTGCAGGTTGCTCGCTCTACTGCACGGAAAAGAGAGCAAGAGCAACTGATGGAAAGATGGGAGGCCTTCTCTCACTTTATCCTACACCAAACCCTCGCCCCGAGGAAGAAAAACATGCAGGATCAGAATGAAATTCTCATTGATCGAGCCTTGATCATCTAGAAGCGCACACACACACACACACACACACACACACACACACACACACACACACACACACACACAGCCTCATAACCCAGTTTAAAAAATGTCAGCGTTCACGTTGGTTTCTGTTGGTTTCTGCACGGCTACGTTGTTAAACAGCTACATTGCAGCAGACAAAGGTTTCAGCTGAGGGCAGATTGTTAATAACCCTAATTAAACACCACAGCTGTAGCGTGAGAGTGAGACAGATGGGGAGAGGGCGAGACAGTCGGAGCGAGCGAAAAAAAGGAAATTGCCAAGCTCGAGGAAACATCAGAAGAGACGGGTTTTAGGCTTACATCAGTACCGACGTTAGCGGTATTAACCGCGTGTAATTCTGCCCTCAGAAAGAGAGCTTGATCCTCCTTTCATCACTGATAATAACAACTCAATAACGGAGATGAAGACACGCTCGTCTTGCTTCACTAATGACTTGATTGAAGCCACACTTCTTCTGGCCTTTTTCTCCATTTGCATATACATCTGGGATGGATTGTCTTTACGCGTATACTGTACATTTAAAGAGACACACATCTACTGTGTGAGCAGGAGGGCTTTGGTGGGCATGGATATTTTCCGAGTGGTGATGATTTGTGGCCATTTCTGACCTAATTGTGCATGAACTTTAATATCTCTCTAATACTTGTTCAAAGTATAAATCTCTCTCTCTCTCTCTCTCTCTCTCTCTCTCTCTCTCTCTCTCTCTCTCTCTCTCTCTCTCTCTCTCTCTCTCTCTCTCTCTCTCTCTCTCTCTCTCTCTCTCACACACACACACACACACACTTTAATGGGCAGAAAGGATTCTGTTTTCTCTGTGATTACTTTCACGAAGTAGAGGCAAGTACCTTTTTTTTTTTTTTTTACCATAGCAAAGATCTGTTCTTTGATTGACGGGAGTGATGACAGTCTTGTGACCGATGCATGTTTTCTCAATGAAATGCGCGTGCAAAGGGTAATTCAAATGTTTCCTAGCAACAAGACCTCCCTTGTTGGTGCAACGATGCCGAGGCAACTTCCAGGAGCGCAGGCACCGACAGATTCGCCCAAAAAAAAACAACAACATATTCCCACTGCCTTAAAGTCAAGAAGCTCTGACCTTTTGTCATCAGCACTGCAGGATTCAGCTGTGGGTCCGTTATTACAATTCAGAGCTTAAACCAACAGAGCTTTTCTTTAAATAGACATTCAGATCACCAGATTTCTAAGGACACTAAATATGCCAGAAACTAACCGAAGCACCAGACACGAGTATAGTCGACAGCCATAAAAACACGGCATCCTGGGAATTAATATTTCATTAAACGTAAAGATGATGTAGATTTATCGCAGTGCTGAATCATTTTAAATATGCATGTGATACGTATATATGGTGTAGAGTGAAAACGTGTTCTTCAATTTTAAAGCTTGCATGAGGTTAAACCTGGAAAGAACCAGTTGCTTCCCACTGTCTGACTAAATGAATTTGACTTTGAACTAAGAGGAAATGTCCACCTTCTCCGATTGATCCACATCAGGTGGTGTTCAGAATAACTCAACTACGTTTGTGATGCAAAGACTATCAGGTTTACACGCATGTAGCAGATTTCATGACCTCAGAGAGAGAGAAATAAGAAGCCGAAAGAGTAAAAGAGAGAAATAAGTGAATGTGAAAGGACCTGATTTAATATCATTTATTTTGTAATTGGAAACGTAAATCATCTAAATCATCTGAATGTTTGGGGGCTGATCACCTGCTGCTGGGGGGGGGGGGGGCTGCTGCAGCCACTTCAGTCTGACGCTGCACGAGCCGCTTGCGCTTTTTTTTTCTCCCTTCTTTTTTTGACTGTAACATGGGCGTCAGTTTGAGCGCAATGACACAGTGTGAACTTCATTATGGTGATTTTTAAAAAAAAGTTTAACAAAAATAAGTGATAGTCAGGTCAAACCTCTGTGTGTATGAAGAACACAACGTATTAACTTGCTATTTATCTCACTGGAGAGCAACATTATGTGTCATATTACTCTACAATCAGTGGCTGCACCATAACGATGTTATATGCATACATATTTATAATGCATAGTGATTTTCGGGCAGGTTTTGGGGAAGTTTACTTTAGTTCAGATTAGATGTGGGAGCATTCATTCGCAGCAGGGTCTGTTGGCGCTTTTAAAACTCTCACCTGTTTCTCCAGCGCTTCCTTCCCGGTGGTGGACATCTTGGGCGCCGGTGAGCGCTCGCAGGTGCATCCTTCCAACAGGTAAATCCCGGCAGGTCTCGCGCTCTGCTCGTTCTCGGAGTAGAACAGTATATTCTGGTAGAGGGCGAAGAACTTCTCGTGCCACCGGCTGTTCTCCGCCGTCTTCTTGCTCAGGTAGCCGCGCTTCGTCCCCTCTTTACGCGCGACCGCCGACAGAAACAGCGCGTGCCCTTCGTTGTAGCGGACGCTCTTCTGCATTTTTTGCCGCACGGTTTGGACGAGAGAGGAGGGGAGGGAGGGGTTGGGGGGGGGGGAGAAGAAGTGGGACGAGCGGAGCTTTCACCGCGAGCCTATGTTCGCCCCGGGGGGGTTGCGTGTGAACTTTCCCCACCGAGAGACGCGCGGCTTAGCGGCGCCGCGGCGCACCAAAAAGTTGCCCCGCCGACGGGCGCGCTTCTGCAGAGGAACTCATAGTGAAGACGTCCGAGTCCCACAAGCACTAGAATACATCCATGCTGCTCGACCGAGAAAATACACGCTACTACAAACAAACAAACAAAGCGAGAGGCGTGTCGTTCACAAAGGAGAGAGAACCCTCAAGTGACAGAATCGCGGAGCGGATAAAGTGTAATCGGCTTTGACAGAGAGACTCTCTCTCTCTCTCTCTCTCTCTCTCTCTCTCTCTCTCTCTCTCTCTCTCTCTCTCTCTCTCTCTCTCTCTCTCTCTCTCTCTCTCTCTCAAAAGGCGGAGCATGAGTTGGTTGGTTGTGCGCGTGTCTCTTTGAGAGGGAGTGAGAGCTAGAGATGTAATGCAGATTTGGCAAATGTTGTGATTTGTTTCTAAATCATTAATAGCGTTGCGTCAAAGAGAACATACAAGAAAGAAAAAAAAAAGATCAATAGTCAATTCAACCTTTTCACAAAACCCCGAGGTCGACAATTTAAAGCCTCTTTGTGTTCATTTAAAGGGGAGCTCCACCTATCTGACACATTAAAGTCTGTTTACGGGTCATTCATATGTGAACAGAGTTGTATAAAACCATTTGAGCCACCAGAGGGAGCTGAAAAAAAATGACTTTAATAAAAACAACCTCATGTGATGTCACTCGAGGCATTGTCGGTTAGGGCTGAAAACTAAGAGAATAAAATAAAAAATATATAAAAACAGGAACTGTGGAGCCGCTACTAGCATAACACCAAAATCGCCAACCGAACTGTCAGCGGCCTATTTGCATTGTGGGTAATGTAGGTATCCACACAGTGACAAGGAAGAAGAAAGCGCAAAGTACATTGTTTTTGAACTCAGTCGATACTGGAGAAGTGGAGTTCTCTTTCAGGTCAAAGAACAGCAGATGTGACACGTTTGTCTTTTGTTTTCCTCATTTAATAACCAAACACACTTATGCCACATACAGCCTGGTATAGGTCAAATCTAGATCAGCTGGTATTAATTGATTGGGTTACAGTACAGATGAAACAAGTTGTTACTTCTTCCTCTTCTTCATGGCGTTGACTACTGTCAAGAGTTTGACTGCAGCCACTCCGTGAGGGACGATCTGTCCGAGACGCTCAAAAGATCCGAGAGAAGCTTCTTCTTCTTCCTGGAGATAAAGACACAGAAGCGTTGCTTGAACTAAATATTGTAGATGTTGTATATCCTCACATAGCGTGTGTGTGGGGGGCACAAATGAAAATCCCTGTTCTTAACCTCCGAACCGGCAGCTCAACTCCTCTGTGTGCGATTATTGTGTGCTCAGCGCGGCTTCCCTCCAACAAAAGGACAAACATCTCATATAGGAAGGATTACATTGACAGAGAGGTATGGCTGTGTGTGTGTGTGTGTGTGTGTGTGTGTGTGTGCTGACAGATATTTCATATGGTGAGGATTACTTAGGAAGAGGCTTAAGCAGCACTCAACTCCCAGCAGGCTGTCTGTTGCAGAGCGAGGAGACGCGGCGTACGAATTTACAGAGATGGAAGAGCGTATTTGGAGGAAGTGCAATACACGGACGGCTGACAATTCGCCGTATTCAGCTTCCTGGGACACCTGTGCCTGGCAGCGTGTGATTCATCCTAATCGAAGAAAAAAAAAAAAAACTTTTTAAAAATATAGATTTTCTCTTGCGTTCCCTATTAGTGTGCACTCGCGCATTGCTCTTAATGCTTGGAAAATTCAATTAGCCAAAGGGGGGAAAACATGATTTGGACCCAATTGGAAGAAAATATATGACAAAAGTTTGACAAAATGTACTCAATTTGGTTTTAATTAGCAATACCAGCACATTTATATTCATTAAAATTGGATTAGAACAAGTTAATGCTGAAGGAATATTGCACCGCGAACCCAGCTGAATGAAAGATATCGGCAGTGAACACCACACTTCTCTGTTTGGTGGTTGAACTGACAGTCAAGAGGTGGTTATAGCTGCAGCCCTTTAAAGCCTCTGAAAGCATCTGAAATGAAGTCGTCGTCACAACATTTTTGAAGTAAACTAAACAGGTTTTGCACAACTATTTTCACCGACGAGAAGGTCTGAAGGAATACTCCAGGATTGGTGAGACAGATTAATAAAGTAAACAAAATATTGTGTGTTTATGTAATAAGCTGCATTCAGACGGGAGTGAAAAACTCAGCCCCCAGCCCCCCCCCCATTCATTTGAATGAGGCCGGTTCGTCAAATCTCAGAAACACACCCTGAACAACACAGCCCCTTTGTGTGGTTTTAACGCGGCGCTGTTTTCGGTCTGTATGCCCACACTTGGTCCCTCCCTGCCAGGTAAAACTCCCACATCTTTCACAACTCCAGCTTGTAACGCATGCTTTATGTTAGAAGTTGTGGAGAGCCACAGAATATATAAATCGTACAAATGTTTCTCACAGGCTGAGTTGTGCTGCCCACGACTAGCAAACTGATCTTTGTGAGTAAAATTGATTACGTGCCCCTTTAAAGAAATGGTCACGGAGGGGGGGGGGGGGGGACATGGGTGTTCACCGTACCTCCTGGCGTCGACCGTGCTCTCCAGCTCTCTGGCTTTGCGTGCAGCGGTGTGCAGTATGTGGTCCGGGATGTCAGCCAATCGGGCGACGTTCAGGCCGTAGCTCCGCCCTGCGGCTCCTTCCGTTAACTGGTAGAGGAAAGTGATGAACTCTGGCCGAACCTCTCCGTCTGTCAGCGCGCACACACACACACACACACACACACACACACACACAGTATATATGTATAAACATGTATATTAAAATCTGCCAAGAGATAATGATTTACAAATTGCCAGAGTAAGATCAAACCTCAAAAAAATCATTTTCATATGCGCGCACACACACACACACACACACACACACACACACACACACACACACACACACACACCGTCAGTGTCAGCGGCGATGTCAGGCTCATTGAGAAGGAAAGCCATGTGGTAGTTGGACACATGTTCAGGATACACCCGCTCCAGCTCACACAGAGGAGGGTAATGGGTCACGAACAGGGTGAGGGCTTTCACCTAACAGGAGGAAGGAGGAGAGAGAGAAGGTCAGCCAGGTGTAAATACGATATCTGTACATTGTGTGGAAACGTCGGTGAGGAAATATCCAGCGCGGCTAAAGGAAGCAGTCGGTGCTCTATAGCAGCCTGCCGGAGAAACTCGTGGCTTCTGTTGTCTCCGACAGTCGGAGACGTCTCTCTGGTGGGTAGAAAGTAAGAAAAGTAAGTACGGGCTGTACAGTAGCATCACTGTGGTGACCCTCCACCTGCTATGTTTTGTTTTTTACTGACAATAGATCTACCACCTTCCCACCTACTCACCAGCTTTGCAGAGTGCCTGTGGAAAAAAAAAAAAAAAAATAGATCTGATCGCAGTGTGAACAAAATGCAGGCAAGAAAAAAATCCTATCAAAACTGCAGTAAAACTTTAAAAAGACACTGCTGTTGTACTCGTCGTATTCGTCTGATGAACACACCCGGATGCTTATTGGGTTGCACCAAACCGAGGAGTCAAGAGAGAGGTCCTGTTGATTGAATAATGATCACGTATGAAAATCAATGAGCCACGGTCCAATAAAACGCAGCGGTGAAACAGAAACACTCTCATAAACGAGGTGAAGTCGTTAACGCTAAATAAAAACACCTAACAATCTAACGCCATGCTAGCGGCTCTGTGAGGCTCACGCTCGCAATAACAACACTTACAATGCTGAAGTGCAACAAATGTAATGTTAGCGTGTTCAATGCTTTAGCATGTCAGCATGCTAATATCTGCTAATTAGCACAACGTATGGGAACGTCCTTAGTTTTAGTATGTTTATTGAAGGAACCTTTAACTGGTTATGAAACACTTTAATACTGGTGCATCTATATGACCTGCATAAGTAAGCACTTTGCTTGAGGTCTTTCTAAAAAAAAAAAAAAAAAAGGACTCTGGGAAACACTACCGCTTTTGTCCACAGGGACCGCCAAAATCAGTCAGTCAAAAGCTAACTGGTGATCAGATGGAGGGTTCCCAGAGTGCATTTCGGTCAATGCGTTCTGCCTCTTTTGCGCTCCACACGACACTTTAGCTCCCTTCAAACCAACGCCTGCTTGAACAGGATTGGTCCACGCCACTTGGACTACAAACGGAAATGTCTCGACACAAGTCAGTGGTTTCCAACCTGGGGTTCAGGATCCCAACAAGGGGTCACAAGATGACTCTGAGGGGGCTGCCGGATAATAACTCGGGCAGGAGATAATGAAAAACCAAAATTCTGCGGCACAAAATTACTATGCACCATGAGTACGCAGTCTGTTATGAGGGATCATAAGTATATGTGGATTTATGTTAATCATAATTTCAGTGGATAAGTGGAAACGTATCTGTTTTAAAAAACAGCTAAGTCATTCAAATATAAAAAAAGCCTTTCTAAGACCTTAAAAAGTACAACAACAATATAATTATTGTGTAAAGTAAACATTGAGATCTTGATTCAATTCTACTTTTCTTTCCTTCTCTGTGAATAATTATATTATTTCTTTTACCATTTCTTCAGTAGGCGGAGAAAAAAAAAGAAGACCAGAAAGACAAAAGGAGATAAAGTGACACATATACCAAATGGTAGGTATCATAACAAATGTTGCATTATGTAACAGCGTCTGTGTTGCCACAACTAAGCAAAAGTTGTATCTGTAAAAACAAAGAGCAAGAGCATCTACAGCTGCAGTGTGCTGAGCTTTGTGGATCTCACCCACCAGTGCAAACGCATACATACAGTATTGATTAAATATTTCAACGTTAGTATCAATAATCACTATGTGTGATGATGACAGCAGCGATAGCGAAGAGTGTGTGAGCTCTCGTGTTCTACATCGGGGCGGCTGCAGAACTCGGGTTCTCCGGGATCGCCGCGCTAACCGCTCGGTCTTAGAAAGATCACGCGTCACTAGTAATACCTCCCTCTGAAAGAGACGTGCACGGTGACCCCCACATGCCTTAAATAAAGACACGTGCACACTCGTATGGCCCCACATACAAACACACACATAAGCTACTTCAATCATTCCTGTCCACCTACACTAAAAAGATAAAAAAAAAAGCAGAGCGTGCTTCCTTGATAATGTGCTGATTAGGCGCTAATGGCAGCTCATTACCAGACCACCCTGGGTGAGGTGACAGCCGTGTTCTGCAGAGCTCGACAATCTGATATCGGCGCTGAAACAATTAATCAATTAATCGTTTAGTCAGCAACCAGAACATTCGTCAGGGGCAATTTTGATGATCGAATAATTGTTTTGAATTATGTAAAAAAAACAATCAGCCGGTGCCAGAATCTATGATCTTGCACATTCATATCTATAGAGTCGGTTTGAGTGAATAAGCATCTGACTGCTTTAGTATGAAACAGCACCGATGAGAGCTGTGGGACCATAGACTGTACACAGGAAGTGGACGTAGTGACCTTGACCTCACTTATTGGTTTGTGGACTGCGGTAGAGTCTTGAGAGGGTGGAGCTAAGAACACAACCAAAACGTTACCATTAACTTTCATGAACTGATAACACACTGTGAAAGGGTTAAAAGTGTAAACTTTCAGACCGGACAGCGCCGTGATAACAACCTGTCAATCACAAGGTAGCCTCGCCCCTAATCATCCCCTGCTTTATGGTCTGTTTGACTCTAAATGGAGCATAATGTACTAAATGAACATCATGCTGTATGGAAGAAGACTGTAAACTAGAGATTGAGACCATAAACTCATGTTTACAATGTTTACTGAGGGAATAAATCAAGAGAGAAGTAGAGTCATTTTATACTAGACTTCTATACAACCAGACTTCTTTTTGAAACAAGTAGAGTCGCCCCCTGCTGGCCATTAGGAAGATTGCACGTTCAAGACACTTCCATATTGGCTTCACTTCCGAAACACTAACTCTGCAGGCCAGAAAGACAAAACAATGAGCTGAAAGACATTAAACGTCTCCGTAAGGCTGGTGGGGACCTGAAGAGTCCTCTGCCGGTTTGCCTCTACAAGCAACACCTCGTCATTTGATCCGACGTTAATCAAAAAATTAGTGAAGTTACGTTAATTGATAGAAGAAGAAACGTTACTGAAGAAGGCCTAGTGATTGTCTGCTGAAATATGATCCGGGTTTAACGGTGTGTGTGATTTTAAATGTCCCAATCCTCCAAGATGATTATGATATAGACGAAAACATAAGATTGAGATTGAGATAGTTAGAAAAGGATAAAGGGGGAGGGGATGTGGGGGAGCATTCCTCTGCCTCTCTGATTAAGAATAGTGGTAGTAGTGGGACTTGAAAAAGCAGAAACATCTATAAATATCCACTCCTAATGTAAGCTGAATTTTTGCTGCATGTTTATAAACAGATTCTTGGAGCGCGCAGACATTAAGGAGGCCCGTCCAGATGGGACAGGCTGTGTGTTTCGGCTCACTTGATATGCAGGTTCAAATAAAAACAGCATGTCTGACAGACACGACCGCCGATCGGCCACATGCTCGCGGATAACACTTTCCCTGCATTGCGTCACCTCGTTCCACCTCCTCCTCTCCTGTAGTACGTCTCAGGTTGTCAAAGACGCCGGCGTATGTGCGCATGCAAGTGCGCTTTGCTTTCCACCCGGCGATCTGATCTCAAGGAAAAAAGGCCGGAGGGGTCAACGCCACTGTTGTTGTCTCTCCGTCTTGTTCCTTCTCTCTATCCAATAAGACACAAATCCAATCCCGACTCAAGTCAACACCCTCTGTTCTCTCTCGCCTCACAACTAACAAGGCTCTCGCTGAGATGTGTGTGTGTGTGTGTGTGTGTGTGTGTGTGTGTGTGTGTGTGTGTGTGTGTGTCTGTCTGTCTGTCTGTCTGTCTGTCTGTCTGTCTGTCTGTCTGTCTGTCTGTCTGTCTGTCTGTCTGTCTGTCTGTCGCCGACCTTTGACTCTGGCTGCAAGTCAATCTCGTTCCCTCGCTGGCCTAAGTGATCTGAGTCAGAGTCAGTGACAGGAGCGTAGGTGACAGCCTTTCCTTTAGATGATGCTGTGTCTCTCGTTTGTAGGACTGACCGTTTAAGACGCCGACATGGACCGGCGCTTAAGGGCGCTTTCGGAGAGAAAAATTATACACTGGCTTTTTTAGAAACGAATGTCGCTTGTCCAATTTATGTCCCACCCCCCTGAAAATAGATGCTGGTCGTGGTGCAGCACTTCTTGTGATATACCGTATGGAAGCTCTTCTTCTGTGGCTCCAGAGGGGAGTGTGGTAAATCTGATTAATTGACTCGAGTCAGCATCAGTTGGGGAAAAGTATCTAATATTAGTTGCATATGGTAAAATGATTACTATGATTGTGAGAATTGTCGGCCAATTAAAATATGTTAAAGGGAAGTAGACCTACTGGCATGACTCTGCATGTAAAGAAGATCGTCTTAAACGCTTGTTATATAGCTGTAAGAATAGCAAACGTGGACATATAACACGTTCTATATGCCGAGGCCACATTAATTATTAAGGATAATCAATAAAGTTTCATGGTCAGTTGATGAAGTGCAGTCATCTATTTCACAGGGCCGAGTTGGAAACCTAAGTAGCGAGAGACGCGAAAACTGCTTGAATTTACAATTTGTTTTCATTTGAATTGGTCGGTCAGTATTTGCCTTCATGGAGGTCTCCATCAGCGGAGCTTGGAGTAGAATGTTGAGTTTTATTGGATTGGCAGATTTATCCCAATTAGTGGGAACAGGATGCTCCTCTCTGTGTGTTATTCAACAAGTGGGAATAAAGGACACTGAACAGATTTAACGATTTGATTCAGAGAACTTGCACTTTTTCAGCCACACAGCGGTCGGTGTTAGTTAGTCCTGAGGAGAAAGCAGGCAAGCTGTGCCCGAGTCCACGCCAGCATTAACAGAACTATGGTTTAGACTCCTGACTAACTTCTCCTTATTCATATCACAGTCACAAATCAAGGGGCTGAAACGAATAGTCGGTTGTGATTTAAATCATTGTTCACAGAATATGGTGAACATCTTCTACTTTTAGCTTCTCAAAGTTTAAGGATTCGCTGCTTTTAGGGTTTAGGATTTGATACGAGGCATTCTTTATTATTTGACATTGTTTTAGACAAAAGGATTAATCAATAAATCTTGGAAAAATATAAACGGATTAATGGATAAAATAATCATTACGTGTGGCTCCATACAGACCCCGACGTTGAGTTCTATTAGAAGCTCTATAATCTATATATTATCGTAGGAAAAGTTTATTTACCAATATTTGCAGTCACAAAAAGAACACAGATTAAAATGAATATGACAATTGCCACATAATGTAAATGAACAAAGAGTTAATGAACCATCAACAATACTAATCTTCTAATAGATGGGGTTCAATCGAGTCTGTGACATCAAAATGTCTCGTTCAATCGAGTCTGTGACATCAAAATGTCTCGAGGCATTTGACTTCTTAGACCAAACCTATGTTTAAGTTTGAATTACCATCCACCTATCAAAGCTCATGGCCGTAGCGTGGACACGAGTTATGAGCAACACAATCATTTTGAGATCTCTCATCTCATCTTCAACCTCTTATCCGGGATCGGGTCGCGGGGTCAACAGCTCCAGCAGGTGGACCCCAAACTTCCCTTTCCCGGTGCCACATCAGCCAGCTCTGACTGGGGGGATCCCTAGGCACTCCCGGGACCAGTTCGGAGATACAGTCCCTCCACCTGGTCCCGGACCCTCCCTCGGGGGTCTCCTCCCAGCCGGTCGTGCCCGGAACTGGCCTCCACACAACATGGAGAGGGCTAAGTCAGCGGCTATCAGCTAACAGGGCTAATAGACACGCGCACACACACACACACACACACACACACACACACACACACACACACACACACACACACACACACACACACACACACACAGAGAGGGAGAGCGACTTCCTTCTCCGCTCAGGTCGATATTAGTGTAAAGCAAATAGCTGTTTTGGTGGCGTATTAAAAAGACAAAAGGAATGCCGTCGCAGTGAGATGAGAGGAAAGACCGACTAGCATCTCCTCCGTGAGCCGCATTCGAGCACGGAGCAGAAAGAGAGCAGTGCAGAGTCAGCAGAGCACACGCGGGGTCTTCACTGCAGCTTTGTGCATCAGCGTGAGCACATCAGACCGTTTACGCCCACGTGGAGCGATGCAAATGTACCCATTAGTGTGCAGCCAAAAGTGAGTTCTAGTGAGTTCTCCTGTGAGTCCAAGTGTAAAGCTGGGACTGATTCTTTTTTTTTTTTTTTAACAGAGCAGTATTACAATGATTATGCAGTCGCATGCGAGCCTGAGTCACGGTGCGAGTGGAGAGCGATGTTCGGCGATGAGCTTAGCGTGAAACTAAATACAGGACCTGCTGTTGGTGTGAATAAAAGTGAGAGTCTGAGTGAGTCTGAGAGTGAGTAATGGCTAAAAGAAGAGGACGGTGTGAGGTCACAGATAGAAGAGTCGTGTGCCGGTCGTGATTTCACCGTAAAAAACCCGGCAAACTTTTTTTTTGTGGTCCTCGCTCTTCCTGATTTTCTGTTTCTTTTTCTCTTCCTGCGTCAAGGCTGTCTCTTTTATCGAGTGGTGTTATGAAACCCATCTACATTATCAACTACCTCTCAGGTGAGTGCCGGGGGGGGGGGGGGGGGGGGGGGGCAGGGAAAGGTGCGTCACCATGACAACCGAGCCAAAGGAGGAGCGGTCCGACTCTTGACGCCAACGGTCGAGTCTGGCGAGGAGGAAGGAGAGGAGGACGAGTAGGAGGAAGAGGAGGGCAGCGCGAAAGCGGGTCGGGCCTGTGCCGAGGAGGCCTCGGCGCAGGCATAACTTCTTTTGTTTGTCTTTTCCTTTAATAGCGAGGCTTTTCTGACAAATCAATGCTGTTACACAACAGGTAGTTGGAGCACATCCCTCCTCCTGCCAGCAGCAGCAGCAGCAGCATTAGCTGCTACTTACACATTTTCATTCCACGTTCTCCAGCAGGGTTACATAACAACCAAGATTCTGTCCAAAGATTGATGCGGAACTGGCTCAACATGAAAACTGGAAGGAGCTTTTCAAAGATAAATGTTTATTCATCTATATTTGAACAGGGGGTAACTCAGGGCAATTTGGAGCCTTTTTTTGACTGAGGCCTTGGAAAACAGAAAGTAAACAAAGACCAGCTCTCACAGATTGGATGCAGCTTGTAAAGCTTTGACTATCCAGAAGGCTGCAGTGGAGTAAGTATACTTTAATGGTAAAAAGCCAGAAACCCATCAACGGTATCCGTCACTGAAGCTGGCTCACGCTTTCGCAACCGCCAGGAGGCCCCAAAATTTAGAATTTTTGTTTTGTAGCTCACAAACAGAGTTCCTCAAGTGCGAGATTACATTTTGTGCGCTTCCTTAAAGTCAGCGCGGACCATCTTGAGTTGACAAATCCTTTCGACGGCCCTGACGGCACCAATACCAGCAGCTGCAGGATTTGCAGCGCTTTTCAGGATCTAATAATTAAAAGTTAGATTTGTCTATAATCTTTAAAATTGCATTGTTCATATTTGGCTGTTAAATCACAAAAGTGTCAGTGTGTTTTTTTAGTGGCTTCCGCTGTCACTGCCGGACATGCTGCATGTCCGTTGACATGAAAAGTGTATTGATTTATTTATCACATTCATCTTTTTGGGGATTATTTTTACTGACTTGTCAAAGTGTACAGAGACCCTCTGTTTAGACTCTCTCTTTTTGACATAATATCTAACAGCAGGTATAAATCTAAATGGTTAATTAGAAAACATCTAACGAGAACGAACTACAAAATTCAGGAGAAGATGTTCGGAGTGTAAATAGCTGAGAAAATGAACAGCTGTGTGTCTTAATTGATGCCACAACCTCAAACACGCAGCCCCCATGTCAAACTGTAATAATGGTTGTTCTGTGCTCATGGCATTGATCCGTTTGTTCAACACAAAGTACTGTAAATTCTCTACAAAGGGGACAACGATTGACTCGCCAATGTCTAATGGTATCGACAACCCCGTTCACTAAACACAAACACCGCCCTCCCCTCTCAGGGTACCACTGGTCTGTTCTGTCAAAATGGAGATACGCAACATTGTGCAACACCGAATGGGGCTCACACACACACACACACACACACACACACACACTCTCTTTCGGGGGAACGTTGCTTCCAAGCACTGGCAGCTGGAGAGCCCCACATGTCTCCGGCGTTGGCTCGGCTGCTGGCTGAGATTGAACCCTTCTGCTTTCCGTACGCATCATTTTAACGACGGCTGCCAGAAAATAAGCAGGAAACATGTGATCAGACACCTACAAACAGAGACTCTCTCTCTCGCTCTCGCTCTCTCTCTCTCGCTCTCTCTCTCTGATTATTAACATTATAGATCAAGATTGTCCACACTTCTGCTCAATCTTCGAGAGCTGCTCTGCTGCCGAAGACCCTCTGGAGCCTCGTCTTTCTCTCTGCCAAACAAACCATCACGGCAGCTTACACGAGCATGAAGGCACACACACACACACACACACACACACACACACACACACCTTTAAGCCATTAGCTTGATGGTTAATTTGGACTGGTTTCAAGATCCAGCAACAAGAAGAATATGTGTGCGTTTGACAACAGGGTGTATTTCACACTAATTGTTACTCAACAGTCCCATCAGTGCCTTTCCTCTTGTTTCTCGTCTCCATTTCTTCCCTCTTTAAGTCGTTTTTTTCCCCATGTCAGCAGACACACACACACACACACACACACACACACACACACACACACACACACACACACACACACTTACATCTCTGATGAAGTACTCCAGGGTGGCATAGGCGATGGCGATCCCATCGTGGGTGCTCGTTCCCCGTCCCAGTTCATCGAGGATGACTAGCGAACGTTCGGTTGCGCGAAAAATGATCTCCGAGGCTTCGGTGAGCTCTTCCATGAACGTACTGCGGCCTTTGTAAATGTTGTCTGAAGCCCCCATCCTGATGAGGAAAAAAGTGACAGGTCAGAGGTCAGAAGTGAAAGTGAGAGAGAGAGAGAGTTATGAACAATCATTGCAGTTTTTGAAATGGTGTGTCTGATACAGTCATTGTTTGCATGCAACAAAGTTGGAAAAAAATGACTTTCTTCTATTCTAGGTATCAGATAAGTTGTGGTCATGAAGCAATAAGTATTGTTGATGATGAGGCCACTTTAAAAGGCTGTGGTGGCAGAAGATCAAAAAGTGGAACGAGACGACGATCACAGAGACACAATGACAACGCGTCAACGCGTTGCCTCACAGCTTCTTTTTTCCCGCCCCGGTTGTCCTTCAACAAGGCGCCGTGTTATCATTGAACCACCGACAGGAGCCCCCCCTCCTCCCAGCACACCAGTTACCACGGTTACGCCACACGCCACCACTGGAGAGGGGTGTGGCGGACATGCTGCTGCATTTCATTAGCCAATTTATAGTTTGTGCGAGGGCATATATGCAGAGGCTCAGGGGGAATTATGACAGTCGGATCTATACAGCAGGAAGGACGGACAGAGTCAGACGGAAAGATGGAGCGGCCTTCACACCCCACACACACACACACACACACACACACACACACACACACACACACACACACACACACACACACACACACACACACACACACACACACACACACACACACACACACACACACACACACACTCCACCAGCTGGGTGTCCCGCTGCTCTGCATCCAGGTCCTCGTTCCCGCCAAATAAACCGATCCTGGAAATAGAGTCATTCATCATCACCGGCTCACACCTCTCCAGAAAACACGATCGGCCACATTTCAAGTGGATTTCTGGAACTGGAGGTTCACTCGTTGCTCTCAGATTTGCCCAGTTGTTTTACGTATTAGTACCTAATGACATCACTCTGCTCTAAGCAATCAAAACTAAACAAAATCAAAGCCCACAAAGTGAAAAAGAGACACATGGAGGAGCTGTTTAGTCTGGTCTCTTCAATGACAACTGTTGTCCTAAAAAAAATTACCTGATGGAGAAGGTAGCTGAGCCGGACATTTTCTCAAAATCTCACTGCATTCTGTGAGAGGAGGGGGAGCTCGTGGAAGACTTTAGTAAAAACACGGCATAATCACCGCTGCGAGTCCATGGTCGATTAAAAAGGTCCTTTTCAAAAAAAAACAAAAACGCTGTTTTACATTCTGCTTCCTCTGGCTGTTTCCATAACAACCATGAAGGGATGGAAGAATGTGCTCTATAACCTTCAGGACTCAATGCTGACAATAAAACACACACGCAGCATACCTGCACACACACATCCGTCTGCCACACACACATACCAGGCTTACTATGCTGAGGTCTGTAACAGAACACACACACACACACACACACACACACACACACACACACTGAATTATGCTGTAAAATAACAAACAAATGCTGCAGCACAGAGGGGTGGGCAGGAAAATGAAACAACTCTTATACCAATCTCCAGATAATTCCCTTTATCCTCATTGATAATCAATCATCTGGATCAGTTCAGACAGGATATCCCATTAGACACCTACGCGTCATCTCATTTTTTTTTCTCGTTTTTTTTTATGTGGACATTAATTAATTAGCTCTTTAAGGTGCTTTTTCTTTGCTTTTTTTTGGAGATGAAGAGAATATTGATCTTTAACCCACACGTGCAAACACGTCTTGTACTGACCTTCACTGACTGAAGAACACTTATTCTCTAAACTGACACAAATTACTCCCTAATTAAACGTCTTTTGTCTCTTTTTGAACGATTCTTATCAAAGAAATATCCTTTTTGTATTTTTATTAGAGCGGAACAGTAGGGACCTCTGTGTTGCACGTCACTCCACAGCTCCCGGCTGTAATCTCAACACAACCCGAACAAAAGCGGATCGATTTAATCTCAGATTTTATGACTCCGGGCTCCAGAATGGCATCAGTAACCTTAGTTTACAAAAAAAATCAATTGTTTTTGTGATGAGCACAACTTTGAAAATGTTCGAGATAATAAAAAGTGAAGAAAAAACATGGAGGAACGAATGAGCCTCCATCACCTGATCCTGTTCTCCAGGCTTAGTGTTTTGCTGATGGGTTTATATTGTAAACTTATTTCTATTTGACAAATTGAACTTTGAATAGCGCTTAACAGTTCTGCGCGAACTAATATGTTTTCTTAATATCATTTTGAGGGGGTTGTTTTTTTTTTGCCTTTTGTTTTCAATTTACAGAATACGTGTTCCGTTTATTATTAATAAATCTCCAAGTTTTACGTTCCTTAGTTCTGTCTGCTCAACCCAACCGCCCCGTTCTAATAAACCACAAACGCTGACCCTTCAAAATGTGAGAACCAGCCAAAAAAAAAAATCACCTCATTACGCTAATGTGAAGTCCAAAAGCACCAACTGCTTCTCTCAAGGACACACACACACACACACACACACACACACACACACACACACACACACACACACACACACACACACACACACACACACACACACACACACACACACACACACACAGTGTTGGTGTGCTGACAGGTCTCTGGCACCCACTGGGTTAATACATAAGAACATGCTTAAACCCACGAAAAAAACAAAAAAAAAGACAATTACACACATCTGCGAGCCATTAGGTCTAATCACACAGTGCAGCAGAGGCAGCATAACGGAGACCATACGGCATGTTGGCCTGTGTTCCACGCTAATATGTAGCCGGGGCTGGAAACGACATGCAGAGCTCACTGCTACTCTCATCATAATGAGAATAATCATCAGCGTGCGGGAGGGGAGGGAGGGAGGGAGGGGGGGGGGGTGTCTTCTCCAACAAAGCCTCATTGTCTGAGGGTTTCTACGATACAGAGAGCCGCATCGTACAGAACCATGACGGAACAATAGAGCGGGCCTTGACTCCTGGTCCTGTGTGCTGAGGAACCCAGCGGGATTAGAAGCACTGAGTGTCAGTCCTAGAAATAAACCGGACCCACCCGTGTCACAGACGATGGAGCCCAAACTAAGGTGTCCTCATGTGTAGTGGGACCGATATGAAATAACCTGCAGCGATGAAGGTGCGTTCTGCTCCATCGGCGTTGTCATGGTCACTGTCCTCGTCTTCCTGTCGAAAGCTAGAAGAAGTCACTCGGATATCTTCAGCGTGTTCGTCCATCAATAAAGAGCAAGAAACACTCGAGCTCCTTTTGTCACTTTTACATTAAGGACTATAAAAAATAAGAGCTTTTATGTGATTCTTATGAACCTGTATTTATGGACGTCTCATCTTTAATGTGCTTGCCAGGAAAAATAAACACACACACACACACACACACACACATCGGTGTCATCAAGAGACTACAAGCAAACTGGGCGCCTTTTTCTGTGCAGCTGCATCAAATGATTGTATTCATCCACACACTGCTTCACGAGGCCAATTCACAAGCTAGAGGATTCACAGTGTCAGTTCATCACATTACAAAAGAAACAAAAAGCGTAGTCTCTCAGTTAACTCAGTGCAGCTTTCAACAGTTTTGATTTAGAGATCTCCTTCGGAAGAAAGTAGTCCCAAAAGTGTTGACCGCGCGCTCTGTGGGCTAACCGGCGGGTTTCCTCTCTGGACCGAGATGTGGATGTTGATGTAATTATTTAAAACGGAGAGACAAATTAAAACAACCGCGGCAGAGGAAATCCAAGTGGAAATCTTTTTCCAAATGATCTTTATTGAAAAGTATCAAACAAGATTTGAAAGTTTGAAAACCACATGTTCGCACACCTCTGAAATAATAATAATGTTGAGTCCAATAAATTGATCAAAAAATGGAAAAAAATAAGCCCACAAAAACATTTAATTGTAGCTTAAATACAAAGTCATATCCAATCTCTCTTCACTGGGTTACATCTAGTGTCTCAAATTCATACCGAGCCGCGAGGGCGGAGCCATCGCCTGCTGTCCCACCAATGAGAATCCTGATCTACTGAGATCTACTTCTTTCTTTTTTTTTAAATCTATTGGCTTTTTTTAATTTGATGCCTTAGCATATACACAGGTTTGAATAATGAAATAGATTATAAACACTTTTTAAATTGGATTTTTTGATGAGACTGCTTTATATGATTTGTATAATTTTTTGTACTTATTTTGATATCACTGTGATAGTCATTCTCTGTACATGTTAGTTATTTCACAATGTCTATCTCTGCTGCGTTGTCCATGTAGAGTACCAGGAGTAAACAATCTGTTTTCACTATTTCCGCCACAGTTTGTACGGTTAGCGCTGTTAGCACCGTTAGGTATGAGCCGCCGGCTCAGGCTCCGCCTT
>NW_027176975.1:3363851-3451351 GCF_023349555.1 Cebidichthys violaceus | reverse complement strand
GCTGACACTGAAAGCACATTAAAAATTGTATATTTTAAAAAAAGGGCCAATATGAACAGGAAGAATGATTACAGACAGCGGATCAGTTTAAAATGTTCAGAGTTTGCTCCATCCTTCCCAGCAGCTGCAGTTTGGAAATAAAGCAACGGACTTTATTTCTTTGGCCCCGAGTAAAAAGCTCTAAAGCGTCACATTTATCAACACTAGAGCCTGCTGGGGCCTCCAGACAACTTTTATTAACTTTTGTTTTGTTTGTTTTTTTACTCTGTACTTTAAACATTTGACCAATGGAATAAACGTCATACATTATCGTACAAATATCTGTCTTTATAAAACAAAATACCATAAAAAAACATCTCGTCAGTCGATGGACTTTTAAATGAGCCGAGCCCCTGGTTGGACCCCCCCCCTTTTAGCGCTGCAGCGGACCCCAAGGGTGCTGAGGGACATTATCACATAACGTCTCACTGAGCCCACAAAGATCATCCAGACTGAGCCCAGACAAAACAACTGTCTACCTGCCGGGAGGAGGGGGGGGGGGGGGGGGGGGGGTTCTAACGCAATCCCTCAGGATGAAAAAGATCAAATCTCTCACACACACACACACACACACACCTTCGGAAACACACAGATAAGCAGATAGTAAATGTGCGCAGGCTGCCCCCTAGTGTCCTGACATGGGGATTACCTGGCATTGGCGATGCTCTGTATGAGTCTGTGGGTTTGCTCCGAGAGGTCAGAGGGCACCAGGATCTCCACGGGGTTCATCTTTAGGACACGAGCTTCCAGCTCAGAGCGGGACTGACCGTCGGGGAAGGAGTCCAGTAACACGTCCCCTGTGCTGGGCTGAACCGCCTGCACGCACACACACGCACACACGCACACACGCACACACACACACACACACACACACACACACGCACACGCACACGCACACACACCTGCGTCAAACTCGTGCACACAATGAAGAAAAAAATCTTTCAACTAAGACACAAATGAGAAATTGTAATAATCAAGGAGGAGTGATTATTCCTTTACCACCAGCTGTGGCCAACAGTAGCTTGTATTTAATATTTAATATAACGTCACCACATGAATCTGAGGCGGTAACAGGAGAGTCACATAAAGGTGTGAACACAGTCTGCTGGCATCTTTTATTGTCTCTCAGTGTTGAATCTTATTATAAATCAGCCAACCATTGCCCATAGATGAGATTATGGGACCTCATTAACTACAGGGCGAGAGAACAGAGATGACGTTCTAATAGACGGGTAATTAACGACTAATCACATCAAAATACACACGTTCTAGATGAGCAGGGAAAAGAGTAAGAGAACATAAACGTGTTGTTTTGTCTTATTGTTGCTATCAATTCATACATGTATAATTACTCCATGTTTTTAATGAGGGTGGGGAATTAGGGACTGGTTTTAATGCAGCTACTACTTATTAATTAGTATCATCATTATTGTTACTATTTTTAATAATTTTATTTACATTTTTAAGATAAAAGGTCTTGTTTTATCATGTATGTAAAACCCCTATTAAAATCAAAATACACAAAAGTATGTATTAAAAAAAAATAAAAAATGTGTATTGACAAACAAGCTGAGATGAGATCTTGCTTTTATTGTCACATGAACTACAAATATGAATGCTGTTATGAGTTATTAGTACCCATCACACTCACCACCAGCCCCACAGTGAGCTGCTTCTTCGGTTTGTCCCAGTTCTCGCTGATGCACAGCAGGAAGCTGTCGGGGGGGTCCGACACCACGTCACCGCCGCCGGCCCCCTCCTCCACATCGCCCGGCCTACAGACCGGGTTCACGTCTCAGGAAGGCTGTCAAGGCTTTTGACACGCAGGGACAGAAGAAGCCGTTTTAAAAAGGACGGACACACACACACACACACACACACACACAGGGTCCAGAAGGATACCCTCTCCCACCAGAGTGGACTTGGTGTACAGAGCGCTCAGCTGACGAGAGAACAGAGCGTTCCTATTGGCCCCCGAGGCCTTGATCGCGGACGTCTCCGTCTGCTTAACCACGCCGACCTTGAAAAAAAAAACCAAACGTCCAGATCAGCGACACGATTAACAGCTTCTGAACACGAGCAGAAAGAGAGAGAGAGCTGCATGTCGTACCTTGTGTCCGTGGGACACCAGCCGTCTGACGTGAACAAACAAACGGTGCGTGGGGATGCTGCACGTCATGAAGTTGTGATCCAGGTGACAGACGATATTCAGCTCCTTCGCAGCGATCTGTTCTCACACACACACACACACACAAAAAAATGGCGTCTGTCTTTTATCTGAGCATTCATAATTCAGTAATAGTTCCATCCACTATGAGGATGTATAATAGAGAAATCAAACGTAGAACACGTATGACATGTGGCTGGATTGACACGGTTGACTTCACCTCTGCATCGTCCCCAAAGAACCTGTACTTGTATCCACACTCCACGGCCAGCAAGGTGTCCTCATGCTGCCGTTTCAGCGCGATGACCTGCTGTTCCAGGGGAGTGTAGGCGCTCTTCACGCGTCTGGAGGGGTTGCCGGAGTCGGGCGGAGGACTCGGCTCTGCACCTTTTCCTCCCTGTCCTCCTCCTGACTTAGCAAACTGAGACAAGCGGAACGCCTGAAACAGAAAAAAAATTGTCTGCAGTATTTACAGACAATGGGCCTAAAGTTCCTCAAACACGTCACTGGCGGTTCTACAGGGGATCTCCTACGTGCTTGTCCTCCTCTAAAAAAGGTCAGAGGTCAGGTGCTGCCTTGCTGAGGGAACATTTATATACCGGGTACCTGTTTTGCAGCAGCCATCCCTGAACTCTCCTTTTCTTTGACCTCCTCATCCTCATCCTCAAGCTCCTCCTCTGGCTGTTGAAGGCCGTCGTCGTCGTCGTCGCCGCCGAGTTGATCCGTTCCGTCCCGGGGAGGCCGAGCGCCTCCTCCTCTGTCACGGATCGCGCTGCTACCAGAACCCCCCGTCTCCCGTTGGTCCCTCGGAGCGACACCGGGCTCGGCCGAGCAGGTGAAGCCTTTCAGCTTCTCCAAGGTGGAGGAGCAGAGGCTGCCGGCTGCCCCTCGGCTCCTCTCTGGGGTGAGCGTAAGAGGACACCAAATGTCAATATGTTACTCGTTTTTCATTCATAGATTTGCTGCCATTAGTTTGTCAGACTAACATCGTGTCAGATCAGAGAAAACTCCACTTTTCTTAATGTTCAAATACGTCATGATCAGCTCCAAACTGCACCCGTTAGCAGCAGGATGTATTACTGCAGGTGCTGTTTGATGCAATGTGACGCTGCTAGAAGCTGGGAATGGGTGAGATGTGTGACAGTTAAGAAGGATCCAGTGGAGTTTGTGTCTGAGGCGCACACAGTCACCTTTAGTGGTCTGGCAGGGTGCTGCTGGCTCACAGTCCAAATCCTCCACCTGCTGCTCCTGGACACAAAGCTTGGCTCGTTTGGTCGACAGTCCCAAATCACCACGATCGGGGGAAAGTTTCTTCTGCAGGACAAAAGCAGTTGAGGTTCGGTAATTAGCATTACGTGACGTATGAGTGACCTGAGCATGCATACTCGAGGAAGCACGCGCCTCACCTTGCGTCTGGAAAGCTGGTGTCGAGCAGGATTCTGGTGAACGGAGGCGCCGCCGCCGCTGTTCGGACCTCCGAAGTACCTGCTGATGGAGGTCTGAGCGCTGCAGGACTTCTTAGCGGACTTCGGCATGCTTTCGTTTTGCTCTTTACATTGTAATCGTGGGTTTACGGTGTGCAGAAATCCGTGCAAAGAGGCTTTCGGCTGCCCCTGCTTTTTTTTCTTCAAAACATAGCGGCGCATGTGCTGAGATCACGCGGGCGCGTTCATGACGCAGCTGGAGTCAAAGCCAATCAGAGCGTTAGAAGACTTCCGGTTGCGTTTTTGATTTTCAAACTAAAAACCACTATTCTATATAATGTGGTCAAAATATATACAAGTGTATGAGTCACACGTAGATCTGACATGAGCAGCGTCTTCCTGTGTTGCGTTGGAGCTATTTTATTTTTTTGTAATTGTCTGAGAGTTCGTCTGTGATCTGCTGCAGATGAAAACAAACGTCATAGATTCGCTTACTTTAACTCTTGGCCCGTCATCACATGTAGTTACGTCATCACATGTAGTTACGTCATCTCGTAACACTTGTGCAAATGATTTCCGGTCTCATTATATATGAAACTGAGCCAGAACAAGAAAGCTATTATAATGATGTAGATCTTTGTAAAAAAAAAAAAAAAACTAATAATTATAATAATTATATAATTATTAATAATGACTTAATAAATGATAATTATGATATAATTATGAAATAATCAGAGGGTTTTAAAATATAACACCAGCCTGATGAGTTTGAGACAAAATGATCTTTCCTATATGAGAGGCGAGTAAGATTTTTCTGTTTCTGAACAGTCAATATAAACTTTAAACGTTTTTTTCCCATTTAGTCGCTCCATATGCTAACCATGTGACACTGTCTGCTAGACTGGTCAGAGGCTGACTGATGGGTCAGCAACTGAGGTCACTTTGTGTCAATTTTTTTTTTCCGCTTGGCTTTCTCTGTTTCAGTGCCACATGTCTACTCTGTTCTAGTGTTTTTTTGATCATCTATTTTGAGAACCACAAGAAGGAAGTGAAAGCGCCTCTTTTCAAGACAGAAACAAAGTGAAAAGGACAGAAATAAAAGCTTTGGTATGTGTGAAAAGTTACCACACAAATATAATATTCAACTTTTTTCTACTGTGAGAGATGATCTCATGTAACAGCATTAAGTTCTTGTCTTTTTTTTCATCATAATGAAAGTGCATGGCTGTCTCAGGGATAATTAGGTCACTTTTAGGGGTGACGTTATTCAGGTCAATTGGGAGGAGGCTTTGTGAGAAAAATGCAAATGTCCAAGCTCTGAAAGAAGAAGTTGGGCTGAAAGCAGAAGGCTTCTCTCCAGTTCTGCCCTCACTCGGCCGGTAAACACTCTGTTTTCCTCCAAGGCTCCACGATGCAGCTTTATGGAGCTCTGGTGCTGTTTATGACTCTATCTGCAGGTAAGAACAGCTTTCCTATGTGTCCTATTGTTCCTATTGTAACAATAATAAAAAACGAAGGAAATGCTGTGATTTTTAAATGCTATTACAAAACCTGAAAAGAAAGTAGTGTCTGAAGGTAAAAAAAAAAAACAATAGTTCAACATGTTGGAGAATATGCGCATTGACTGTGAGGTGGTTATGTTTGTCCATTAAGTATAGGCTGCAGCCAGCAGCTGGTACGAGAATAGAAAAAGACAGAAATGAAAACATCATATCTTGTTTGTTTTTTTTATTGTGGTTATGTGTCAAACTGTCTCTTCGGTGACTTTCTTTAGTCTTCACTGGTTAACCTCATTGTGGCAAGAACAGGAAGTCCATTGCCCAATAAGAGCGCGTGGTCAGTGGCTCACCAGGCCGCTGCGTCTGGGTTTCATCGGGTCTGACGAGAACTCGTGCTACATGTCATCTCCCTCCGCTCATTGTTTCTCTTCTTGGCTATTTACTGCAAAATGAAGCGATCAGACACTTGTCCCACAACTCAACATAAACTGTGTGAAAACTGGTATTTGCGACGTGTAACACGTGTCATGTGTGTTCTGTGTCTCCGTGTACAGCGTGTGGATTGAGATGCTACACGTGCACAGCCACCGACCCTCACTCCTGCACCGACACCAAATCGTGTTCCGTCATCTTCAACCGCTGTTTCTCTCTCAGAGTAGACGGTAAGCCGCTCCTTCGCATTTCTCTAGCTAATATTGTGCAAACAGCTGGTGTACAACAACAGGTTGCTGTACTGAATGCCTGGAGGGCCATTGTTTGTTTTGTTTTTTTCGTTTTTAGCATTTATTTTGCAGGAATGTCCAATATATATATATAGCTAAAAGCTCCTTTTCGTCCCTGGGCGGAGGCCTCAAGTGCTGCTCAGGTTTACAGAGATATAAGATGAGCTGTATCTAAACCTTAGACACAATAAAACACCGATCAATAAAGAAAGAACTGCCACATCCCTTATTCGCATTCATACCCATCATATGTTTTGTGAACTGTTCTTATCTGAGAGCTTCCCCTTTGTGTTTTGCAGGTTATAACATGGTTACCAAGGGCTGCCAAACCAGCTTAGTGTGCACAGGTTCCATGGTTTGCTGCGAGGGGAACTTGTGTAACGGCGCCACGCCAACTGGTCCCAGTGTCATGCTGCTGCTGGTGTCCTCGGCCATGATCGCGCTCTCTCTCTCTCTCTGAGGATCTGCGATTTTAGTCTTTTTTGTCCTTTCTAATTGTAAACTGCAAAAACTGTTTCTACGTGAGTGAGACAATCTTTGACAAATAACCAACTTGTGAGACATTTAGTCTTATAAGACAAACTTGTTTGGAGTTTGCAGCTTTGTTTGTGTGTGTTTGTTGTTGAGTTAACAATAAAATCCTCTCACCTCTCCACCTTTCCAATATTCAGTCTAATTTTAAACTTAAATTTACTTCTTTTTTTTTTTCCAGCACATGCTTTTTACTAAACACCTGCTCAGGACACCGTCACTCCGCTAGGGTTATTACACAAGTTAGGTGAAACCTTTGACCGGCTGGTGGCGCTAGAGAAGAAGTCAGAGAATCACCGAAGTACTTTTGATTCATCCTCTGGTGACCATGATAAGCGCTTGCAAACAATCATGGCAATCCATTACATAGTTGACGAAATATTTGACTCAAATCCAAACCCTATGGTGGGACTATAAAGGAAGAGCCAGAGGTTCATCAGAGTCGCTGGAAGACATCATCTGGGGAACATGAACGTCTGCACCAAATTATTTTGTAATCCAACAGTTGATGTGATATTTCACTCTGGACCAGAAGTGATGGACCCATGATCAACATTGCAGGTAGGTTTTAATAACATGGGCCTGGCTGTATACAGGTGTCCCCTGAGTGAAGTGAGACACTTCAACACTTCCACTTAATAAGCGTTTCAAAGGCCCACTACCACCAGGTGTCCACAAGATGGCACCAACGTGAGGACTTGTACAGGGAGCAAAATAAACGCCAGAAACGGTAACACTATCTGCTGCTGCAGATGATTCTCGTGTCACTTTTAGTTCCTCTATTTACGGCTGAGGTATTCATGACTGTCTTTGGAAAGAAGACTGAGAAGTTGAGCTATACAAACAGAAGAGTCCTCCTCTCACAGGGTGGATCAAAAGTCCGCTTCTGTCTCGGTTCACGATGCAGTTCTATGGAGATCTGGTCCTAATTATGACTCTGAACACCTTAGGACTCATGTGCTTTGGCTTCACGTTATAACGCAGATTGAATTTAAAAACATTTATTTGGATTAATAATAACGGGATGGACACATATTTAAATATGGAGAGATTTTACAGTTGTTTGCACACTAATACTGGTACTTAAGACACAATGAACACGATCTGTGACTCATTAACCAAACCCCTGAACTGATTCTGCTATAAAACCAACACATTTCCGGTTTTACTTGCACTCAGATTGCAGTTCTAAACCACAGGTTTTATCTGAAACACAGGTTTTATCAAAACACCACAAACATGTCTCTAGCTCTTCCACAATTGTCATGATTAAAATATATATAATTACATATATACATATATATATATATATATATGTATATATATATATATATATATATATATATATTTCTATATGTAAAATATTCCATTCATTCTAGTATTTGAAATTGCAGTTTGAAATGCATTGAAGCACGTTAAAATATAACCTCGGCTCAAGTCTCCAGAACTCTAAATCAGACACCTGGTTGCCCGCAGGGCCCACAAGAGTTGCCCGCAAGGCATGTTCTAAAAATACTCATACAAGAACAATATTTACAAAAACACCAGAGATTCAAATGACTTTCAAATGTTGATGCACGTTGCATGTTTAAATATATCTGTGTTTCCTACCATCGTTGTGGAAATCATTGTGAATAATTAACATTGACATGTGATCAGACAGTCTCTTCACATATGTTATTATTATTATTATTATTATTATTAAAAGGTGTTCTGTGCAACTTTTAGCCCTCGGTATACTACTCAGTACCCTTGAAGTAGCTTTCAGTTTCATAAAGGTCGGTGACCCCTGCTCCAAATACATGTTCTGCTTTGCACCTAATTTGAAATTCAATGTGGAAACTTTGCATCACCCTGCACATGGTTCTCTCCTTAAGGATTTGACAGGAATCTGACATGAAGTCACTTATTTGCCATTTCAAAACACTTCCTTGCTGGTATAGAATAGATATCCGATATTTTTCTGTCTCCTCAAATGATTCCGCTGTGTTTATGTACTATTTTCCATTAAGAATGTTATATTTTAACATTTTGTTCCACGATATGAAATGTGTCAGTAAATATACATTTTGAAGCATTTAAGTGTCTTAAAAGAGGTTGCTAACAAGTGGCCAGCGGAGACTATAAACCTCATAAATTGAATTGTAATTCATCTTGTTTATTTATTATTTATCTAATTGGATATTTGGCAGCTTGTTTGTGTTTGCTCCGGTGCTTCTCTGCATGTAAACTCTCACAGGATATGCTCTGTATATGCTCCGAGTATGTGTCGGTTTTAGAGATATTATATATCTCTAAAACTTATATATATATTAACAGGAAACAAAAACAAAAAAACTGGTTCGTTCAGTGAGCGTTTGTACAACAACAAGCTTTAGAACCACACGCAGCGTTAAACCATCACCCATTGTTTCTCACACATTGGTGTGAGAAGCAGTCTGGATGTGTTTTTTGTCAACTGGTTTCCGTTTGTGTGGTTACAACATGGTTATCAGCTCAGCACGTGGGCACCATGGCTTTCCGTGAAGGGTGCTTGTGTCCTCCTCAATGCCATGTACCAGGAATTGTAAGAGTTTAACATAAAACTCCACTTTACCTGAATCAGAAAACGGGTAACTTACATTTCAGCTTGCACTATTTTACGGCTTAGATTCTCGTTTTGTTTTCACTTTCTCGGTTTTCTTATACATATTGAATTAGCGTGGTTGCAGGGACCATAAGATCAAAGATTTCCGTTTGCCAACGACTGTTTCTCTGTAATTGTTGTGGCGATGAACAAGCTTCCAACTTGATGCTTGAAATTAGGTTAGGCAGAAACAGAGGCCTTGGAAGCTGAGACAGATGCAAATAGGAAAAGACCAGGCCAGAGTGTGTGGCTGTAAATGGGCGCGTGGAAATACAAGAGTAATGGAGGAAATGGGGAAATATAGATAATGGGATAGGCGGGAAAGTGGTCCCTGCAGGGCAAGAAGGAGCAGTCGGATGTGTAAGTCAAGGTGGGTAAAGGGGGGGGGGGGGGGGGGCAAAGAGAAAGACAAAACCAGAAAGAAAGGAATCACATCGCAGTCAAACAACACTTAGCTACACCCCATCCTGCCACCATTACTGATCTGTCTCACAGAGGATGAGTGTAAAGTCAAAATAAGGAAGTAATCATCCTTCAGGACGCGCGGCACCTGATGCGTCCATACTGAGCATGAACACATCATGTTGAGAGGAGCCAACGCAAAGTGAACTTGAATGAATTGGAAAAATCTAAGATTAACCATAAATTTAAATATATATATATTTTTTGTAATACACTGCCTGGCCAAAAAAAAAGTCGCCACCTGGATTTAACTAAGCAAATAGGTACGAGCCTCCTATTGGATAATTACTGCATGGGCGATTATCTTTCAGCTGGCAACAAGTTATTTAACCCCAACTGGTGCAATGAGTTGCTTCTCATTTCTTAAACAACCATGTCGAAAGACACATCCCGTGGTCGTGGAAAAGATGTTAGTCTGTTTGAGAAGGGTCAAATCATTGGCATGCATCAAGCAGAGAAAATATCTAAGGAGATTACAGAAACTACTAAAATTGGGTTAAGAACTGCCCAACACATTATTAAAAACTGGAAGGATAGTGGGGACCCATCGTCTTTGAGGAAGAAATGTGGCCAGAAAAAAATCCTGATTGATCGTGATCGGCGATCACTTAAACGTTTGGTGAAATCAAATCGAAGAAAAACAACAGTAGAACTCAGGGCTATGTTTAATAGTGAAAGTAAGAGCATTTCCACACGCACAATGCAAAGGGAACTCAAGGGATTGGGACTGAACAGCTGTGTAGCCTTAAGAAAACCACTAATCAGTGAGGCTAACCGGGGAAAAAAGGCTTCAATTTGCTAGGGAGCATAAAGATTGGACTCTGGAGCAATGGAAGAAGGTCATGTGGTCTGATGAGTCCAGATTTACCATGTTCCAGAGTGATGGGCGCATCAGGGTAAGAAGAGAGGCAGATGAAGTGATGCACCCATCATGCCTAGTGCCTACTGTACAAGCCTGTGGGGGCAGTGCTATGATCTGGGGTTGCTGCAGTTGGTCAGGTCTAGGTTCAGCAACAGTATGTGCTCAAAGAATGAGGTCAGCTGACTACCTGAATATACCGAATGACCAGGTTATTCCATCAATGGATTTTTTTCTTCCCTGATGGCACGGGCATATTCCAAGATGACAATGCCAGGATTCATCGGGCTCAAATTGTGAAAGAGTGGTTCAGGGAGCGTGAGACATCATGTTCACACATGGATTGGCCACCACAGAGTCCAGACCTTCACCCCACTGAGAATCTCTGGGATGTGCTGGAGAAGGCTTTGCGCAGCGGTCGGACTCTACCATCATCAATACAAGATCTTGGTGAGAAATTAATGCAACACTGGATGGAAATAAATCTTGTGACATTGCAGAAGCTTATCGAAACAACGCCTCAGCGAATGTGTGCCGTAATCAAAGCTAAAGGCGGTCCAACGAAATATTAGAGTGTGTGACCTTTTTTTTTTTGGTGGCGACTTTTTTTTTGGCCAGGCAGTGTATGTTGACCCTTGCTTTACTTCTTGGGATTTTACTTGAACACAGAATGAGTCACAAAAATGAGGAAGACCTTAAAATCTGTTATTCTCTGGCTTTGGACACGTACTGTGTGATCACTGCAACACACAAGAGGTATGAGTTAATAGCTTCCACTTCCTTTCCAAACTGTCTAACCTAGAGGAATTTCAAACAGAAACTTCTTCATTTTTACAATGTCTTAATGGCAAACGATTTTATTTAATTTACTAGAAAATATCATTGTAACATACCTGCCCCCTTCCTGGTTAAGACCACTCCACTCCACCTGTCAACAATAAATGTATTTAAGTCAATTTAGACGTAAAATACACTATTCGCCGAAAAACATGATAAACATAACATTTTCATTTCTACCTCACATTTTGTTGAGTGAACTTTCGCATGCATCACTGATAGAAATGGACGCATTTGCAGAACATACTGCAGCTCTGGAAAAGACTCAACCGCCCTCTGTACACACATGACATCGGGTAGTATTTATACATGACGTCGGGTAGTATTTATACATGACATCGGGTAGTATTTATACAAGACGTCGGGTAGTATTTATACATGACATCGGGTTGTATTTATACATGATGTCGGGTAGTATTTATACATGACGTCGGGTAGTATTTATACATGACGTCGGGTAGTATTTATACATGACATCGGGTAGTATTTATACATGACACATGCACGTGCAAATTAACTCAATCTTGTGTTCTTTTCCAAGATCGTGCTGTAGATAGAGAGGGTAGGCAAATATTTGAAACATGTGGAGACCTGCATCCAAATCAGAAATTGATTTCTTTGAAAGGGGTTTATTTCATCGCTATATTATTGTTTCCTCTAAAATATACACAAATTCTTGATAACTAATTCAAAAGTGTGCATAATTAGGAATCAAAGCTGCTACTGAGACTATTTTAGGATGCCATTTTTGTACCCAAATTGGTTTAAAATAAAAATAAAAATGAACTACAACATATATTTTCTCACCACTAAATAGAATGCAGTGTCTGCAGACTGATCCCATCATGCACCTCTTCATCCAGCCTGGGCTCGGACTCTCTGGTAGCCTCCCTCCCTGCTCTGAAGTTAGATTTACTACAGGATGGGCGTCCAGGTGCCTAATGTAACAAGCAACACAACAGCCATTCCAAAAAAGAAATCCAGTTAATTGATGAATATAGTATATAAAGAAAAGGTCCATGTTGCTATCCTGCAACCTCTCCCTTTGCAATTAAAGCGATGCATTTTTCTGTTGCCGTCAAGAGACACTGCGACAACATCATCGCCACAAGCAGGACATGAGAAACAGTCATCTCCAAGAAGTTTGTCAATCTCGTGCCGGCACTACATTCCACTCCAAGAAACTTCTTTGGAACTTCTCAGCAGATGTTATTGCCAAGCTAGTAAATACAAATGCACTCCATCTGCCAAATTGAAAATGCAATACACATTTGCTATAATTTATCTAGAATGCGCATATCCCTTCCAGCACGGACTGAGCGACTTTCCAGCATTCGAATGAAAGCGTGTTTACTCAGACCAAGTGCACTAATTTTGAGATCTTCATAGGTGAAAAATACATCGATGGCAAACACTGTGTGGAAATTGTCCCAGGCCAGTATCCATTTGATACCAAGTCTTTTAACGGTGGTGTTTTCACAGGTCAGCAGAGGAAGACAGAGGTCATAATGATATTTTTTATATATATATATATAAAGAGGAACTTGAGAGGAAACGTGGGAAAAATTACAACGAAAAAACCACACCCAAATAAAAAAACAAGCAAATTCTACAACAAGTCAAGACGCATGAATCATAAACTGTTCTTAACTGCAGACACAAGTCTTTCTCAATATGCGTAATTCTCTGTACTTGTGAACTCGTGGACTTCAGTGTTCCAATTCAAAAGTCGCATCGAGCCGGATGTGGCACACCCCGCCTATTTTGCCGGGAACGCATCGGAGGTGACTTGTCTGTACTTGGGACAGCCAAATATCCCAGAATGCATTTTGCATCAGGAAACAATGGCGGAGGAGAAATCACACAACTGGAAGTTGAAACTTTCGAAATACTACTGTTCACGCAAAGTAATTTTAGGATGTTTTTAGGCGAGAAGTTAGTTGTTCAAGCATCAAATCTGTGGTCGGTTTGTCAAGATTCAGCCGGTTTAAAAATCTGCTCCGACGATTTCGGAGATGTGAGGTGTTGCTAGCGACCGGGGGCTCAGCGCTCACGTTACCCGCCTAGAACTGCCTGATCTCGGCAGTAAACCTCGCCAACACCGGGGGCTTAGCGCTCACGGTGCCCGCCTGGAACAGCCTGATCTCGGCGAGTCTTGTTGAAACCTGCCGCTGGTATCGACGTCTCTGTAGCGTTCTCCTCGTCGGCAAAGCATACAGCAATCCATATAATGAGTTTACTCTGGTTCTTCACTGTAAAGTACTTTCACAACCAAATATGATATGATATTATTATTATTATATACACACATAATTACACTTTTATTTTGCAACAGATGAAATACTTTAATTGCTTGCTGTTTCACACGGGATTGCACCGAGCAAACGCACCCTTGAAAAGATGTTAAGCCTAGAAGCAGCTCTGGCGTAGAAAGAATAAAACCAGTGTGGCTGAGGCGGCAACCTTCGTTGAACGGCAACTGGAAAACGGGAAACATCTGGTCAGTGTCATGGTTACAGATGGATGCACCATGTTGGTTACATGGAGTTGTAACTGACAGAGGAACAGTTAGAATGCTGCTGCAGTTATTGGATGGTGAAGGTGTTGATCTGAGGCTGTGGTCCAAACTATGTCTGCTACATTGATGGCTACGACAAGCTTAAGCCATTATCATTGCTTGCTACTTTATGATTGCTGTTTTTTTTTTACGGGAAGGTACTTCTCTTTTTGCCGACCAAATGTGATCATTCTTCTATGCTTCCCCATTCTTATTTACCAAAATCGTGATACTAAGAATGGCACTTTGAAGGCATTTCCCACAGTGCACTGCTCATAAAAGTCATTCCAAAACTCTGACTGTACATCCCTCAAAACACCGCCCTCATCCACAGCCTTCTCAAGCTTTCCATTAGGAACACTTGAAAGTAAACGTCATCCTCCATGATACTTTTCCTCAGAAAACACTTGAGTAAGTTCTCTGAGAAGCTGTCCCACGATGAAGAACAATTCATCTTCTTCACTCTTTCTCTCTGACTGGCTCAGTTCCTGCAACACATCCATGGAGGGAGGCATGGTATCATCAAGACGAGAGTAATCCATCCCAGAGATGCTTTCTGTGTGGAAAGTTACAACGCCAAGTGTGTATTGCATTTTTTTATTATATTTTATTTGAACCACACACACACACACATATATATATATATATATATATATATATATATATATATATATGTGTATATATATATATATATATATATATATATATATATATATGTGTGTGTATATATATTGTTTAACAAACAGAAATAACAGGCCCTGATGGCAACAGAGAGCTATTTGCTACTAGATTGCTCTGAAGGATCATTTTTTCTGTTAAGTGCATCTTGTTCATAATACTTTTTTTTTTTTTTTTACTTAAACCGAAGTGAAATCTTGAATCTAGGACCGTCACTGCTTTCTGACAGTCGTAATGAAACCAGAGGCAGTAAAGTGAGACAATAACTTCACTTGAACATAGTTTGAACACTGGCTGCAAAATACATGTGACATGTCAGTTGTTGTTGTTGTTGTTGCAACAATGTAATACTCATTTGCAGCCTGATTTCTATAACTCAAAAGAGATGTTATCTAAAGACAATTTTCACTTTGAGCTATTGTACTTTCTTTTTTTTACTGCTGCCTCTCTAATTCTCTCAGGCTGATGGGAGGAGGCTTTCTAAAGAAATGCAACTAGGTTTGAAGACAAGACTGGTGGGTTGGACTATAAAAGGGGGAGCTTTGGCAGAGTGGACATCTTGTCTCCAGTACGCAGTCAATTAAACATCCGTCTTTTCTCTCCGTTCATGATGCATTTTTACGGAGCTCTGATCCTGCTTGTGACTGTGTCTGCAGGTAAGAACAGTTTATGAATAATGTGCCTTGAATTGTAATATCATTGTCTTGTTTTTGTTGGGTGTGGTCTTTTTATTTTTGCTGTTTTGTTTTTTTGTAGGGATTTAGGGTATCATATTTCATAGTTTCCGTTGTCTCTGCTCGTCCTCCTGCTGGAATTGTTTCCAGTGATTTCATTAAAAAACGATGAGCATTACATTTGAATTATGTTTCAAACGTGTCTCTTATATTGTCTCTCATATTGTGTATTTCTGTACAGCATGTGGATTGACATGCTACTCATGTCAAGGCAAAACCTGCAGAGACAAAGTAACTTGTCCCACCGGCTTTGACCGTTGTTCCGTCATCGAAGTGAACAGTGAGTGTTTCTTCTAGATATTTTGAACATTTCAAATTATTATTATTATTATTATTATTATTATTATCTGAGCCGACGTGTTGCAGCGCTGAACTTTCATTGTTGTTGAAACAGAGTTTCTTTCCATCAGATGTGGTCACCAGGAGCTGCATGAGCAATATTCTATGCGTTGATCCCATAAAGTGCTGTTCCACGGACTTGTGTAACAGCGCCACACCCACTGGTTCCAGTGTTCTCCTCCTGCTGGCATCCTCAGCCATCATCACCCTCTTTCTCTGAGGCAATGGAGCAGCTACAGCTTCACAGTAGTTCTCTTCTTTCATTGTACAACTCAAGAAGAGTAAACAAAGTCTCAATGTGTAAAAGCTGAATGCAGGTCGATATTTGTTCAATAAAAACACAACGTGACCGACCGTTGAATCGTTTAATTGTTCTGCATTTCACATCAACATGTACAGATAAAATATGAACCATCGTAAACAAATGAATCATTTACATGGTTAGATGTTGATCTGAGGATTACTGATGCAAATCAACACACCCTAAGATTTAGTATTTCCTGGTTTGAGTCCAAAGGTTACGTTGTACACGGAAGTATAGTAGCTGTGAAATAAATAGTCTCTTTATGTACCTAATCCTTCATAAACGTTCTTTCAGCTAAGACAGAATGAGGCTTTCTTTTAGGGGTGGAAAAAAGAGGAAATCAGGAAATGTGGCATACATGTGGCACACTGATAATATAACGATCTTTGTAGGTGAAAAAACTGAAGATGATCTACATATTATGCAAAAGGCCAATGTTTAACAAATGGAGAGTCAAATCATACAGTTTAGTTTGTTCTCAGGATCTTAAACAAAGACAAACATGTGTAGAAGGAAAACTCATGTTTTCAACTCATTGGAAATTTAGGGTGATTAAAAATATGAATATCAAACTTTTCACATCCTTTTTAAATTAGCATACGTATAAAATAAGAAGGCCGTTAACAACAATCAAGTATCACTTTCCTTCAGCATTTCACACTCTGTTGTGTCACAGTGGAAATACCCCGATGGATTTCACAAATATCTACCGCAGTGAAATTATTTGGCCATTCCCCTTTTTTTAAATATATATCTGGCACTTCTCTGTCACAATAATAAAAATGCGTATGCGTAATATTCCAAATCATGCAGTTATCGTTTAAGAAATGTTGCAATCTAGTGTACAAGTCAAAGCCTTGTGTTTAAGAGTTGAACATTTGTGACGCCGGTGCCATCTGGTGGTGGAATGCAAGAAAACGAAACGAAGACTTCCACTTTCGAATCATGTTTCAACAAAACAAAAATCATCAGAATAACTTGAAAGATGACTCTAATCGCATAACAATGCTACATACAGTGACTTTGACATTTCAAAATAACAGCGCTCACGCTGAATCACATACTATTATTAATTCCAAGCGAGGCATTTAGACAACTTAACAGTGGTGTGTTTCACTTTCATGCCACAAATAGGAGCAGACAAACGCGCATTCAGATGGCGGATTACTTTGCGGTGTCAGTGCTGGTAAAAAGGTGCAAAGCATCGAGCAAACGTCACTGCGTGTTCCACCGCTGCACTGGTTCTCTGCGCTAAGGACGGCATAGCTTAGTTCGGCTGATAAGGCAAATAAAGTCACAAGGCAGACACGGACGGGACGGTAGAACATGGCATCTTCAGGAACAATACCTGCTTAATTAACAAGGCAAACCAGCAGCATCGGCGCAATACATCTATTTCGTGCCGTGCGTCAACAAAATTAATTCAAACTTCCTTTTTTTTTTTAAATATATTTCCCCTGAGCTGATGGAAGATGGAAATTAATGGAAAAGTAGATTTTGGCACTGAAATGGCAGAATGGCACGACCAGGACCAGGTCACAGGAATGTAGACGTACAGATAGTCGCACTCTGTTGAGCGTACCCCAAATTTACACCCAGAGTCACGTCAATTTACTATGAACACACTCAAATACTAGCCTACAAATTAAAAAGTTCATAAATAGAAAAAGACAAAAGTGACAAATGAGACACGTGCAGCTGTCAGTGCAATGCTGATTAATGCATGTTAACTTTAACCAGGTAGTTAGTAGTGTTCTCCACAATACAGCAGTTGCCACGGTGACTTAAGGTTAGGCATGCCCTCTGAGTGCATCTGTGCGTTTGTTATTGCCGGTTCAGCGCCTAACCCCGTCAAGCCCACAATAAAGACACGCATCAAAACGCCGTATCGCACAGGTATTGCATCTACCTCTTTAATCGGCCTTAAAAACCTAAAAAAAAAACGCTCGAGCCGTGGGCCTCGGAGGACTCTTAGGAGGTCCGCTGGGTGGAAGACTGCGGCGACGATACAATCGGAGATCGGTTTTAACTATCGGCTGTGGAAGGCACATGAGGATGAGGATCGGCTTAAGGATGGAGCGGGAGAATCAAAAGTGAACACAAGTTTTCATTCTAATTCTTTGTCCAAAGAAAGAGCAGGTCAGAGGAGACGTGAGGTCCATCTTTACCAAAACATGAAATGAATCACTCTGCTGTGGCAGCAGATCCCCTTAGTGGTCATTTCCAAACATCTCCTGCTATTTCTTGGCTTGTGCTCATTAGAATATGTGCATACAATGTGTGTGTGTGTGTGTGTGTGTGTGTGTGTGTGTGTGTGTGCGCGCGAGTTAAGGTTATGTGCCGTCAGTGCCTTCAGTGAACCCATGTGAAGAACGCTATCTCGTCCAGGTCCACGGGGTAGTCGGTGAGGTACATGGGGCCCTTATCGAAATGTTCCCCCTTGTAGCTTCTCCATCGTCCCGCAGGCAGGTAGATGTCCCTCTCCTGCTTCCCCGGCTCCAACACCGGCGCCACCATCAGGTCGTCGCCGATCAGGAACTGGGAGTCGATCTTACGCCGTCTCGTCGTCGTTGGCGATCCACCAGAGGGGCCTGATGATCGGGTCCCCGGTGTCAAGAACCTCGCCTGCCAGCTCGAGAACCCTCGGGGCCACCAGAGTCTCGTGGAGCGCCGTGAACTTCTGCGCTATCTTCACCACCTGGGAGGTGAACGCGCAAAAGGTACAGTGTTAGCGTCACAGTGGAGCGTGTCGTCTAGCTAGCAGACAGTGTAGCATGATGGTTGGCTTATTAAAAGGGGGGGGGGAAAAAACACATTTATTTCTTGCTACGAATAAAACCAGAGTTACGGATGTAACCAGGGTTCCGTGAATCGTGGACGACCGCCAGAAGCGGCGTTAAAGCACATGAAATACATCACTTTGCTCACCTCAGTGCCATAGGCCCACGGCGGTATGGAGAACTGCATGGCAGGCATGAAAGCGGACAACTCCAACCATCGGATGTACAGCTCTCTGTCCGGCAGAACATTTTTGCCATCTAAACCAACTAAACATACAACGCAGATGTCAGAATGTAGACCAAAACCACATCAACGTGCGTCTTTGAGAGCGCCAACTCTGAAACTCTCTGTAGCCATATGTTATGGAGGAGCATACCTGCGGTGCGGTTGGGGTATGCATTCCCTCCTATCATGTCAGGTAAGACGAACTGGTAGCCCAGGATGCTAATGGTGAGGACAGTCGGGATGATGGACTTGAGGCCGAGCTCATAACCCCACACGGAGTCTCTGTCGATGATCCTGAAGAAGCAGGAGATGTCCTGACTCTGGTAGCCCACCCTCAGCTCGGCGCGCTCACTGAACGGGATGGCCATCTCCGTGTAGCGGCGGGTGAAGGTGGAGGGGTCCGCCAGCGGGACCAGGGTGCTGAACTGACGCGGGAGGTAGCTTGTCTCTCCCGCGTCGAACTTGAAGGACGTCACGTCATAGCGGGTTTTCATCATGTGCAGATGTGAGGAATACCACTCGCGGGCTTCCGGGTTGGTGAAGTCCAGGATCCCCCCAATGCCGTTCCACCAGCGCACCAGAGCAGGCAGCTCGCCGCTCGGCTCCCGGACGAACAGTCCTTTCTCCACGGCGACGCCGAAATTGATGGAGTCATAGTTGATGAAAGGATGGGTCCAGAGCGACACCTGAAAGCCGTCCTCTCTGAGCTTGTCAAACATGCCGCTGGCATTGGGGAACTTCTGCGGGTCAAAGTCGAACTCTCCGTAGTCTGCGGTGTAGCGGTCGTCCAGCTCCAGGTGGGAGCACGTGAAGCCGTACTTGGTGATGTCAGAGGCGTAGCGCAGCAGTTTCTCCTGAGTCACAGCAGTCTTGTGGAGAGCCCACGTGGACCACAGTGGCTGTTTGAAGACCTCAGGAGACGGCACCTTGATAGGCTTCGGGAAATACCGACGCACCTGAGAACAACACGTGCATTTAGAACGGAGACTAAGCTACGGCCAGACAGTTAGCTTAGCTTAGACACAACAACACAGCCAAGCTCAGTTGTTTCCCTTTGCTTTCAGTCGTCATGCTAAGCTAAGCTAACCAGCCATATAACCCACAGATATGAGATTAAAATCATTGTTACTTTTCCCATACACACACACAGTTTCCCATAGGGCATAGCTACATTTTCAAGAGTTCTTGTGCGTATATCCAAGATTAAACAATTCACACTTCAACTTCATTCAACTTCATTCAAATTAACGACACAGTCCTTAAATGAATAATACATGCTAATGTAGCATTTGTGCTCTGTCCAGCATTACCTCCACAGCACGTCTCTACTCACCATGTATTTGTGAATAGAGGTAACATCCGACCCCACACACACTCTGTAGCTGAGTTCAGGAAAGGCCTGCTGACCCTCTGCTGGTCTGAAGGGAGAGTCCTGGAACCGGGCCTGGAACCGGAGTGTCCTGTCCTTCTCCGACCAGCCCAAATGAAACGGCACCGAGTCATTAATCTTGATGGCAGTCGCGTTGGAGGACAGCCAGTAGCGCTCCAGAATCCCCCCGAAAGCGTTCCGGTTCGAGTAGACGTCGCCGGTGATGAAAGGCTGCGGTTCCTCCTCGCCCTGCATCCTGATAGGCCAGTACTGGGTTGCTGTCTCCGCCCCTCCGTACCAATGGGAGTCGTTATAGGCCATGGCGTGCTCCACCGAGCGCTTGCTTTGCAGCTCCTCCCAGCGAACGCGGTAGCACATCACCGTGCCCTTTGTGCGAACCGTCTGGATGAAGAAGTTGAGGTCGCCGGAATCCGACCGAGTGCAGCTCAGAATGTTGCCCTCCTTTGAGCAGGAGTCCAGATCCAGGGTGCCAGACCTGGGATGGAGCACAGACAGAGGGGAAGGAAACATAAATGAACTGGTCAAGCACAGCAACAACTAAGTATTCCTAGCGTATAATGACTATTAGACTGTAAGATAACAGAGAAGACAATGCAATCATAACATAGAGGATACTGTACGCTCCATTCTATTACTGTGTTTCTCTGCAGGATGACAGCGCTGCTGATAGAGGACATGATTATATCAGTCTTCCCTCAGGGTGTAATCACGAGTCCGTCTCTGGCTTTCCATTATCCATCCGCACACAGGCAGCGTTTTAGTACGACTCAGCATGCAACGCATTACAATGTAGAAATGTACAGATTGTTTTCCGGTGACTCTGTAATTTGACGGCTCTGAAACACCCATGGTATATAAAAAGATGAATCAGGACAGTGAGATTGATCTAGGACGAAAACAATCCCACCTGAAGGTCATGCTGAAGATGAGAGCCCCCGCCTGGTTATGAATAATAAAGCCGTCTTTGTTGAGGTCCAGCAGCTCAGCCTTCAGCAGCTGGGCTTTGCGGAGCGACGCCGAGTAGTAGCACCAGGCAACCACAGCAGCCAGCACCAACACGCAGCCCAACAGGCCCGCCAGCACCAGCGGACGGCCTTCGTGAGACAGCTTCTTCTTCAGAGGAGAGCCCGCAGCTCCGCCGGCCGTCTGCTGCTCCCCGGGAGCCACCGGGACGATCTGGTACATCCTGAAGACTTCAAGGCAGCGAATGGGTCGATTTTTTCGTGGGGAGGAGTGGACGGCTTTAACGTTCACTTGCCATCAAGTGTCATTGAAAACGGGAGATGTCTTCTTCGCGCTGGCAGTGGAGGAGACGGAGGACAGCCCGATGTCTACCTGCCGACAGTCAACGGAGTCTCCATTTCTGAACGAGGGCCGATTTGTCCAAACCTGCGAGAAAGATAGACGTTCAGATGAAGTATCGACGTGTCAAGAAGAAGAAATAAGCCACCTTTAGATCTCATGGTGTCATACGCTAATCAACCTTAATATCAGGTAGGATGGGAGAATACATTGTAGGTACAAAATCATCCAGACGTACTAGTACAAATCCAGTAATGTTCTCTTATAACGGCCATCACAGAGTGAGAGCGCAGCAGCTTTAATCTGGTAAATGGTAGGTAGATGTGCTCCCGTCGCCACACACACACACACACACACACACACACACACACACACACACACACACACACACACACACACACACACACACACACACACACACACACACGGGGGCACCGATGGGCACAACAGAACCAATGACACCATGACACGCAGGCTATGATCAGAGCGAGCACAGACACCGTGTCAGCGTGGTTCCATTGCATTCATCTCACCAGATAGGAGCACCAACCTCGGACACGAGTAAACAACAGTTAAGACCAGAAGCCCTCAAATAACGGCACTGCCAGCAAGCCTACAGTTTGCAGAGGGAGCGCAGGCCAATCATCCACACCAGAACCGTATTTAACCACCACCACCCCTCAACAGGTATCATTACGCTGCAGCTCAACGGCCTCATTTTATTCTGATGAAGCGTCTGTGGCAATGCAGCAACGAGGGGGGGGGGGGGGGGGTGGGGGAGGAAAGCTTGCAAAATGCACACCCTGCAGAAACTGGGTCACCTGCTGCGTGACTTGTCTTCCTCTTTGAGACAGCTTACACGATCCTTTACCGCCTCCTTTTCCAGTCCCAAATAAGAGCACTAACTGCTTTGTAAAGGAATGAATTAAGTGGTTTTACAAGCTCACACAATGTCTTATTATGCATGAACAAAAAGCCATTCTGATAGGAGTAGTTTAGGACAATAGCCTCATTATTTTTGCTGCTTATGGGGACCAAATATACACAATGCAAAGTGCTTACTGTTTTCATGTATTCTGGTCAGTACAATAAGCTGTACTCTGGTGGTTGTGCGTGTTTTCTTACTGGACGGAGAGCTGACAAACACACACAGGCACACGTTTCCTCCATAGTCACTGCACATTGTTTAGTTGAGTTGAAGCTGAACACCTAAACTATTGGACCAGAAATAGACACTGTCATCTGACTTTGCTGAACTGACGGTCGTGCACACAGAGCCCCCGAGAGTGCAAAGAGAGCCGAGGTGACATTAAGCTAACCGATCGAGCATTTCCGATGTTGTCAGTGCCCGATCGATAAACCCACACGCACGCGTCGACCCCAACTATTGACGCTGCATTGGGACCGATCGGGACATACAGTAACCGGTCGTACCGGTTTGCCACGAATCGGGCTCGGGCGCGGTCCTGTTCCAAGTGAAAAACTACTGTCCTCCAATGTCAATAACGCATGCACGAGTTAGAGGACACGTTAAAACTGTCGTTGACAGCGCTGTGCTGGTAAAAACAGAGTTATCTTACCTCCGCGTCTGACTCTCTCGGGTCAATGTGTACAGCTGTGAGCGCAGTAGCCCACTGCGCAGCTGCAGAGCGGTTTGAACTCCCCCCCCGTGATACCGCCCAACGACGAACGATTCGTCCGTTTATCTGTCACTCATCCTCCCGCGCGCTTCTGGGAAATGTAGTTCAGAATTATTTCCCAACAGCAATTGACATTGTCAAACACACAGGGCAGAGCGTTAGGTAAGATAGATTAACTGTTAATAATATTAAGAAGTATTTTTAAAATGTCTTTTTTTAATGTTCTACCGTTTTCCATGGAAACAATTAAAATACAAAATACACTTTGTGGCATTTTGACTTTCACTGGCTTGTCTTAGCCTACAAAGTACAGTGAATATAACTATGTAATTTAACCTAACTGCATTTTATTTTAGTTATTTACTATTTGGGCGAGCGGACCAGCAGTTTGTATGCGAGGTTAGCATACTTAGCTAACGCTACGGTATTCAATGATAAGAAGACTCTGACCATGTCAGCTGGCACAAGGTTGAACAACTGTTCTGAACCAACTACAGAGGTGACATCATCCAGAGCACAGGCGAGTCAACGTGGCTGTGACATGTTTTCTAAGTTACCACTGGGTGACAGCAACAAGCTATAAACAGAAGAGCTGAACGACACAGACACTCTGCTGTGTCCATGGTTAGTGCCATGGTTAGTGACTTAGTGTTTCTACCGTTTCTACAACGGCAGAAAAATGTAGAATAATATAGCTAGTAGACATATTTAGCTGTATTTATTTTTTTAAACTGGCAACATGTTTAAAAAATTGGCGGCACCAACGGCTGAATTAAGCTAACGATAAAGTAGCAACAGTAGTTAGTTTTTAAGCTAACAGCTATGATAATTAGCAGTGGCAGTATGCTAGCAGCACTCGTAGTATAGCTTTAGCATTAGCAGAAGCAGCAGCATTGTTTTGAAGCAGTTAACCTAATTACTGTAAACAAAAGTATTTGTGTATCAGTAGCAGTAAGTAAGAGAAGTATAAGCAATGTTACTTGCTTGTACTTAATGTTATACAATGTTGTTGGGGATTTTGCAACTCAACATGTATCAACATGTATTTATCTTAATTGTTGTTGTTGTTGTTGTTTATATTAGGCTTAAGTTACATGTTAGAGCTAAATCAATAAGCCGAGTAAATGATACACACAGTACTATAATCAGCAACTGTTTTTATTAAAAGTATGTATTTTATACTATTAACTATTTTAATAAACAATCAATTAATTGTTCGATTTTTTTATTTGGTGCTAAATTACAATTATTTCTTACTTTCAGTGTCTTACTTGTCTCATGTGAACACACTGAATGTCCCTGGGTTTTCCACTGTTGATCGGACAGAACCGGTATTTGGATGATGTCACCTGGGGTTTTGGGAAATTCTATTTTCAGAAATCAGAAACCGGTTTATTGACAAGCAGGTTTTCACCTACAAGCAATTTGCCTCTGCTAAAAAAAAAAAAAAAAAAAGAAGTAGCAGTAGTAACAGTAAAAAAAAAAAAAATCCCAGTTCCTGGAAGAGCAGCTGATTGAGTTACTGATTTGCAGTAACAGTGAAAGTAACGTTTGTGGCAACAAAACGATGTTTGGCAACTCTTGTTTCAGAACCCGTGCAGAGTGAACGCTCCCAGGAGGCCCAGAGTGACTCATCCTGGTGAGCAGATGCTGCTGATGATGATGCTGGTGTCCCTGCTCTGCTGCGTCCCTGCAGCCGCGGCCTGTCTGCAGTGCGACCGCGAGATCAGGCTCCTGCTGGAGGACTTCGCCCTGTCCGCTCCCACCGTGAGCGACCAGATTGAGATCACAAGGATTTGCGACCATGCCTATGTGACCTACAGAGAGACCAGCCGGGAGCGAAAGGGAGTCATCGGTGAGATCGAGACCCGGTTTAGCACAAAAGTTGATAGTTCACGTGACGCAACTTATATCCCTCATCTTGTCTCTTATTTTCATTGCATTTTTCCCAAATATTATCCGGCCACTAGGGTTTTTTTGTTTTTTTATGGTCTGGCATTAGGGGCTTCTACTGCTATGGCCCTCACTTGGTCTTAAGACGGGAGATGTCTAATGTGAGGAATTGTATGTATATTGAGTGTCTGTGAGGGGGGTTTGAGGAATGTGAGGTGTGAAGAAGGTAGTTGACAGAGGTGTCTGCCCAGGACAATGGGTCAGGATCCAAGGGGGAGCTTATCAGATTTCAGCCAATCGTGGAGCTGATCGATAGGCTGAGGAATGTAACTTTGGGGGGACAAAAGGACTGTAAATCGGAGGAGAGGGTTAGACCTTCTCCTGACCATGATGCAGATATACGTATCTGTCTCGTGGCCCGGACAGGGCCTCAGAATCAGACCTCCTCCTGACCATGATGCAGACATGCCTCGTGGCCCGGACGGGGCCTCACTTTCATGAAATGTATATGTTTGTTTTGTTATTAATAGTGTAATTCAGTTTGTAATTGTATAGCTTCTGTTTGTTATTAAATATCTTTTGATTTGATTGTAAATCGGAACCAGCTGGTTATTTGATACGACCCTGTTGACGAAAAGTACAGTAGAGAGCGTGAGCTGCGGCCTTCCATAGCGAGAGAGGTAGAATCCCAAAACTAAACTAGTAAAATCAGTGAAATATTACTGTGTGTTTCCCACTGCTCAGATACCACCACTCTGTACAGAGCCAGAACTGAGTACCAGAGTGAGTTGGGCCGCTTCTTGAAAACCGAGCACACTGGTGAGAAACAAAACGTCTTCCCTTTTAGATATGTCATCAGAACAAACTCAACGTCTGTCAGATTCTAAGGCGAGAATCTTCTTCTTCTTTTTTTCCTTTTTTTTTCGTTAAGGATCTGTAACATTCGAGGCCATTCAGATCCTGGAGAAGGGCCGGACGATCTTAGAAAAACACTTGGACACATTCATCCGTGACGGTATTTGGCATGAATAACAAGAGAGTGGTCCGCACAGTATGAGGCGGGGCACTTAGCGTAAGTCACTGTCGCTTGTACAAGATGCATTAGTTACGGATAAATGGTTCGTCTCTCCCTCAGGATTGTGCCCCAACGAGTGTGGTGAGTTTGTTCTGTCTGAGCCTTCCCTCTGTAGCTGTGTACAATGTGTACCTACTGTATATTCACTGCATGTTTACAGGACACGTGTGTGTGTGTGTGTGTGTGTGTGTGTGTGTGTGTGTGTGTGTGTGTGTGTGTGTGTGTGTGGTGTATGGTTTCCAGGGCTTTTGAAACGAAGAGTAATGGATTGCTTCTCTTGCCGCTACAAGATATACATCTGTCCCTCCCCCTCTGGCCAGCAGGACTGCGGTGGTATATTGTTATTTACTTGCATGTTAGTGGTGAGTCGTACCTATGAACTGGGAGCGCTCCAGTCTTCAGATCACACGGATCGCGTGCTGTCACGAGTGTGGTAAACGTGTCCCCCTAAGCCAGCCACTGCCGCACGTCCATGTGCGCGGCTAATGAAGAAGATTATTCTAAGTAATCCTGACGCAAATGAATGAAGCGTTTCTCCTTCTTCTTTTTTTTGTTTCCTCTCCTCGTAACACGTTTCTCCAGAGCTCCCAGTGCAGGCCGAGGAGGGAGGCCAGGCCGTGTTGAACTGTTTCCTTCCGTGGCATCATCTTCTGTTGGGAGCGCCAGAGTACCACTACTCCTGGGCCCGCGGCGTGCCGGGAACTGAAAAGGTCGCTCCCACAGACGGAAGCTTAAGTTGTAGCTCAGCACTTTAAAACCATTCTTTCTGAGGACACTATTGTAGTAATTCTGTCCCTTATTTAGCTCCACAGCGTCATCCTGAATCTTAAAACTGACTGCCTCACACCCACTAGCTCACGACCATCCCCTCCTAATGTGTGTGTGTGTGTGTGTGTGTGTGTGTGTGTGTGTGTGTGTGTGTGTGTGTGTGTGTGTGTGTGTGTGTGTGTGTCTGCGCAGCTGAACGAGAGTGACTTCAAAGCCTTGGTGGTGACGGACGACTCGTCCGTGGTCTTAAATCAGCTGCGCGCGGATGAACAAGGAACGTATCGCTGCTCTCTGCGGGGCCAAGATGGAACCGTGTTCTACCGGGTCACTTACCCGCTCGCTGGTAGAGTGCAGCTCTTAGACATGACATCACAGGGGAAAAAAAAAATAACCGTCAGATCATTTGACGCCGACACGGCAAAATACGACATGGCATCCACTTTTTAACAGTTGCCACTTCAGAGAACAAGCGCCCCAATAAAACATGTCAACTCTAAGTAATTGGCAGTAAATGAAACACTTTTGAGATCAAATGTCTCTGGTTTTGGTGTCCTCGGGGGCCATGTGGCTGCTGAAGGATATCCCAGAAGGTCCCGAGTAAAATGAGAAACACTGTTGATTTAAAATGAATTAATGCGTGTTCAAAAGTTCTCAACTAAAGGCTTATAATTAGTTCCTGCGTTTGTGTGTGTCTGTGTTTGTGGTGTGCGTCTGTGGGCCGGATGTAGGGAGTGTCAATTTCTTTGAGTGGGTTGCTGTTATTGTCTCTTTGATGTCGCTGTGTGGGCTTTATTTTACGAAGCGTATGTATTCTTCCACACGTGTTCCTTATTGCCGTATGGATTTTGATACAAAGATCACTGGGTTTAGCTAACCCTGGGTTGAGCTAACCCTGGGTTGAGCTAACCCTGGGTTTAGCTCATTTCTCCGTTGTGTTCATCCTCCTTCCTTCACAGTCGCCCCTTCGCCTGACCAGACTCACCGACCCGTCGTCCCTCCGCCCTCGCTGCCTCGAGGAGTCGACTACTCGCCTTCTCGACCTACCGCCGACCTGCTGGCGCCGGTCGTCGCCGTGGTTACGGCTTTGAGTCTGGCAGCCTGCGTAGGCCTCACAGTTGTCCTGGGGTGAGAGACAGTAAGGAGGTCTGGACGGTTAGCAGGGAGGGGTGGACGGTAGAGAACGATGCAGGATGAAGGAAGCGGTCGTGTGGTCATGTCCTCTGAGGAGGGAATCGTGATTTATGAGGCTTCGGTATTGGTCACATGAAGCTGCAGTTTATATATAAATACATGTATTGTTTACAATTGAAGCGATTACGTCGCTGAGCTGTTTTCTCTGAAAATATCGTCACTTTTTCCAGGAAGTGATGTCAGTGACTTCAACAGGTGAAGTTCAGTTGCGTCTTATAATTGGCATGACTGCGTTTTTGTTTTGTTTTTTCTTCATAGAATGATGATGATGAGTCAGAGGAGAGCCGAGGAGAAGGAGGACGGAGGGACGAAACGCACACGACGCGGTGTGATGAAGACACCGTATCCAGTAAATACACACACATGCCTGGAAATTGCACAGAAGTGAGAAAACATTTCTGATCAATACATATTGTTTGTCCTCAACCGGGATGGCCGATGTGAATCAGACACTGAGAACTCACTAATAAAAACCGAAAGTTTGTGGTGTAATGAAACCAAGAGCGTACAACACACACACACACACACACACACACACACACACACACACTTCAGCAAACCCACTGAAAATCCCCCAGAAAGCGCTCAACTTTCCAGAACGTCAGGCACCAGCTCGCCAGAACACTTCAATGATGTGGCCCCGGCATGGCTCACGTTCCCTGAACGGAGTGATGGCGTTGTCACGTGGGCGTTTATGAGAGGAATCAGGGATGAGGTAAATCTCCTGGATTACAGTGGGGGGGGTTTTTCAGAGATTAATAGCCCCAGCCATCCAATTAATCCTGGATAATCCCCCTGTGGGAGGAGGGAGGGGGGTAAAAAGCTAGCAGCAGATGTTTTCATCAGGGTTTCTTGTCATGTTTATTTACCTGCGTGTTCATTCAGAAAGAGGGAGAGCGAGGGCGACTGTTACCGATAACGATCTCGTCATCCCGAAGTCCCCGTTCTTCTGAACTCAGACTTCTTTAAATCTCTGCTTCCGTCCGCCTACAGCACAGCTCTCTGTACACTTTGATGACACGCAGCTGATTCAGAACAACAATCACCTCCAGTCACATGACTTCTGTCACGATCTCCACCACCTTCCTCGCCACCTTCATCCCCTTCCGAGATCGTAACAAGTCATCGTCATCATCATCGTCAACGAGGTATTCACACCCGTCTGTCAGCGTTGTGTCAGACCAGGTGTAATCATCGGCCGATTCTTCGCTCTGATGCGCAGCGTAGGAAAGATTAGGTAACATCGCCTCCGAATGAAAACGAATGCAGAGTGATTGATTTACGCGCGAGTCATCGAGTCCAGGTATTAAGTCACTCAGTGGCCTCTGAGCTCGTCAGTCATTGCTCAGGTGTCTCAGGGCAGGGGGAAGTCACTGTAGTGGATGTGAGCCTTCCATGCGTAACGCAGCTTGTGATGACAGTAGGAGGGGGTGTGTGTGTGTGTGTGTGGATGTTGAGGCCTGCATGGAGGGCGACAGGATGTACGTGCGGTGCCGTTTCCTGTCGGGCTGCCGAGACAGAGGGTGGGGGTGGGGGGTGGGGGGTGGGTGGGGGGTTTGAAGGGTGAAAAAATTAAAATAAACCACACTTTAAGACGCCCTCACACAGTGTCAACAGACTCGACTCATCCCTTCGCCGCGGGTTTATACACTGTGTGTGTGTGTGTGTGTGTGCTTGTGTGTGTGTGCGTGTGCGTGTGTGTGTGTGTGTGTGTGTGTGTGTTCGAGCCTAAAGTGCAGGTTGAGGCTACAGTAAATGCACACTCAGCGTCTCTGCTGACAGCCGTGATGTACTGCGTACCAGTGTGTGTGTGTGTGTGTGTGTGTGTGTGTGTGTGTGTGTGTGTGTGTGTGTGTGTGTGTGTGTGTGTGTGTGGATTGAATGCGCCGCCTCAGCAGGGGGAGAGCATGACAAAGTGGGAGTGCTGCTGAGCGGCCAGCAGGCAGCGGCGAGGGAGGGGGGGGAGAGGGGAAGTTGGGACATGAAGAAAGTGGAGTCACAGGTTTGAGTGGGAGACGTCTGTGGGAAGGCCGAGGGATTTGAACATGGGTTATGAGGTTATGGGTCACATGAAGTATGAGTGTCTTGGGACGTCTACAATATCCTACTTAATTGGAATTACTGGACTTAAATATTACTCATGTAGAATTGAGACAATGTGTACTGAAAATGACTCAAAAGACCTTCAAACTTCAAATCTTTCAACTTCCTATAATTAAATATTGAAAACTGAATAAGCGAGTGAAAATTCATTAAAAAAACCTTCCCTGGTTAATGTTTATTAACAGTTTGATACCCTAAAACGTATCCATCAGGAATGATACAGAAATCACTCATGTAAAAAAAACAGGTTTTCATGGCCTTTAAGGTCACCAATAAAGAGGCAACATGGCATCCAGCTGTAACCACTTCAACGTATATAACACCCTACAAACCGGCTCCGATTCATTGTTATTTTACAAACAGCTTTGAGATGCGTAATCTTTAATATTTCACATTATTATCTGGTAATATTCTTACAAAGTCTGATAGATCTTATTCCCTTTGTGCCGTTACTGTCCAGAAGCTATTCGAAATACATTGATGACGCACAAGTAGTACACCGTAGTTTATTTTGAGTCAGCTGAAAATAGTCCCCAACTAATGCACCATTTACTGAGTATTGTTTGCTATAAACTACAGCGCCCTGTATTTATTGTAAGGCATTGTTGGTTTCGGTCTTTAATGGGATTCCAAACATAGAACATTGCCAACCTCATCCTCTGAGTGTCAGTAAATTGTACTCCGTTACAATTACGGTACTATTTCTAATACGTTCCACCTCGCCTCATGTGCAAAATGAAATAATGTAATCCATAACTGGCTCAGGCCTTAATCCTCGTCAAATGAGCAGAATCAATCTGTATCACAGTGTGTGTGTGTGTGTGTGTGTGTGTGTGTGTGTGTGTGTGTGTGTGTGTGTGTGTGTGTGTGTGTGTGTGTGTGTGTGTGTGAGATTTTCACGGGCCATGAAATCAATGCAGCAGCTCTGTGGGCTGCTGTTTCAGTGGCGACGGTCGGGTTTTTTAACTGCGTAACGTCATCTCGCACATAAACACGGGATAACCCCAAACCACCACGTGCGCGTGGTAGGAAAATCAGACTTGACGTCAATGTCCATATGAGGAGTTGACGTCCGGGCCATATATGGTCGTTCCGCTCGTGACGTTGGTTTCTTCCGTGGAAAATAGCAAAAGGCGGGGCCGCGGTGACCCCGCCCCTCTCACAGCTGTTATCAATGAGAAGTAAAACTCTCAATCTAAAGCGGATTCTAACAGACCCGACGGAGATGTCAACAAGTCGGCTGCAGTAGATTTATAAAGCATCTCTTGAACGGAGCTTACTGTAACAATCTCTTAATCATCTGCACAGAAAAAAATCACACTTAACCCGGATTTATTTATTGTATTATTTCATATTTTTAGCGGGCATTATTTATTACTTTTATCTTATTTTAAATACTTTTTTGTAGCCATGACTTCAAGCAGCGAACCGTTGGATATAGCCGGCAATGAGCTGGTCCACATACTCAGGACGCCCCGGGACCAGTACACCTCCGCCGGGTACGTGGTGCTGGACTGCAGACCTTTCCTCGATTTTGCTTTCGCGCACATTTGCGAGTCGCGCAACGTCAACTGGAACTCGATGATGCGTCGCAGATCCAAGAGCTCGGCGGTGGCCCTGGAGTGGCTCGTCCCGGACAAGGCGCTGCTGGGCCGGCTGCGGCGCGGCGAGTTCTCCCCGGTGGTGGTGGTGGATGAGAGCAGCCGCTCCGTGGCCGAGCTGAAGGCGGAGAGCGTGGGCCAGATGCTGCTCACCGCCCTGCGGAACGAGGTGCAGACCCAGATCTGCTTCCTCCAAGGTGATGAACACTCTCCATTTCAGATGCGTCCTGTTGCTACTTGACTTTGCAAGAAAAAAGTAATATATTGTATGAGTATAGTGTTAAACAAACTGTTGAACTTGTAATCTAAAACAAATGATATATTTATATATTATTGCTGTTATTGTTTCATACAAGCCCGTCTTTAAGGAGGACTTTGGTGAAAGCTTGGGGCCTCAGCTAATACTATGTGACCCCCCCCCCCCCCCTTCATTTAGGTGGATTTGAGGGATTCACAGAGGCCTATCCAGAGCTCTGCTACAGCTCAGCCAGCAATCACCTCTCTGCAGTGGAACCAGAGCCGGCAGTGACGGGTCGGATGACACCAGCGTATGATCGGGTGAGCATATGACCTTGCAAAGTACCAAAAGGACTCTAATATACAGCATGAAAAAAAAAATATCCAAAAAGTCCAAACTGCTTAGTGATTATTCTTGATTTGCGTCAATTGCAGGACGGTCCCGTGGAGCTGCTGCCCTTCCTGTTTCTGGGCAGCGCCGTCCACTCGTCCCGCAGAGAGACGCTGGCGGCAGCGGGCATCACCGCCGTGCTCAACGTCTCCTCCACCTGCCCCAACTTCTACGAGGGGGACTTCCAGTACCTGCGGCTCACCGTGGAGGACAACCTGGCCGCTGACATCAGAGCCTGCTTCTCCACGGCCATCGCCTTCATCGGTGAGTCTCCCCCCCCCCCCCCCCGAAAAACATCCGGCGGTGTCGCCTTAAGGTGAAAGTCCGGTGATACCGAGCCGGTGTAGCCAGTAAACACGCAGCCAATTAGTCTGGTCTTAGTTAAGTGGGTCGTGTTTTTACACTCTTGGTGAAATGTGAAATATCCAAAACATTTCTCTAAGCAGCTTGTGCACTGTAATCCATTCTGTAGCCTGGATTTATGGTGCAACAGTCTAATCTTCTGATTGTAAAAAAAAACAGACGGATTAAGCTGCACAAGATGCAGAAGAGACATGTATGAACGTTTCCTTTTCTTTTGCCCGTTTTGACCCCTTTCCCTTGTAAAGTTTGAGTACATTTTTACAAGAACTAACTTGACTAACGGCGAATAATTGACTGTTCCATCAGTGGCTCGGTTTAAAAACATTCCGTGCATCTCTGCTCTCGTTGATGTCACAGAAACTGGTGTGGAAACGCTTTTTGCTGATCTCTCTCTCTCTCTCTCTCTCTCTCTCTCTCTCTCTCTCTCTCTCTTCCTCTTTCCGTCTCCGCCCACAGACTCGGTGAAGCAGAGCGGCGGTCGGGTGCTGGTGCACTGCCAGGCAGGTATCTCCCGCTCCGCCACCATCTGCCTGGCCTACCTCATGCACACGCAGCGCGTCAGGCTGGACGAGGCCTTCGACTTCGTGAAGCGGCGGCGGGAGGTCATCTCCCCCAACCTGGCCTTCATGGGGCAGCTGCTGCAGTTCGAGACCGACGTTCTCTGCCAGGGGTGAAGGCCCTCCTAACGGGGGGGTCGGGGGGTCGGGGGGGGGGGGGGGGGGGGTTAACCATTAACCGCTCTTTATCGACTCATTCTCCTGCCTCCCGCAGGCGTTGCGCTGCACTCTGAGCGCCAACAGGACTCTTATGTACAAATGAACCGTTTGCACTGTTGAAACTGGCACAATCACAAACGCATCCTTGGTACGTTTTAGAGCAGAACCGCCGTGTGCTGCTGGCGTCACACGGCGGGTGGATCTGATCTGCTTTCCTCAGAGAAACTGACAAACGGTTGCCGATGAACAGTTGACATTTTAGATATTAAGACAGGCTGTTTGTCTGGTTTTGTGTGTGTGTGTGTGTGTGTGTGTGTGTGTGTGTGTGTGTGTGTGTGTGTGTGTGTGTGTTTTACTTTGTTTGACTTGCGTGCCTGATCTTTTGCAAGGGCTGTCCTCAATGTTTTTCTTCAGGCATCCGAGCCACTGTGACATGACGAGTCTTTTCACGAGACAACACTGTGTTGACGTCTTCGGGCCGGTACCGGACGAACCTCAACTTTTGTATTGTCTCACTTATGAAAAGTCACTAACTGCTGTTGGTGTTATTGCCCCGTATCCTGAGATAGATCACACTCGAGCTGGACGTTTTTTTTATGATGTAAATAGATTTGTTTTTAATTTATTAACTCAACATTGGTTACGACATCGTGAGCATTATTACTGTCTGTTACTGCACTTTAAGGTTTGGCTGATTTCCTGCTGTTTTTAGGGGGATTTTTTTTTTTTTTACCACTAAAATAAAAACATGCTGGAGAACACACCGGGTCTGTTTACTCTGTCTACTTATTTCATACATATGTGACTCACGTCTCACGTCTTATATGCAGTCGATACATTGGTCTCCATTACAAACGTTCACATGTTTGCGGCGCTCTGTAGAAAAGCACTGCATTGAGTGTTTTGGAGGATTATCCACAGAGAACGGGTTTCACAGTCTGAAGTCCTGTTTTTTTTTTGACCTCAACAACCACCGGCATTAATTCCACATCCACTTGCTCAACTTTGGTCAATTGTCACACCAAATGCTGGTTCCTCATATTGTGGAACACTCCTGCTCATTACCTCCACGCTGATGTTCAAAACATGGCGTTTATCAGATGAACCAACGAGAACATCGCAGTTCATTCATCTCATGTCATCACGAGGGGACGTCTCCCTCCCATGAATGTCCACTCAATCCACAGCACACTATTTAATAACATTGACTTATGTGTTTTATGATGAACAGTATAAGCGAAATGCAGCAAACTCTACAATGTAACCCTAATGGGCAGAGATGACAAAGAAGGACCGCTGCATTAGAGACCAGCTGCCTCCACTACGTAGTTCTCTAAAGCGGTATAGTGCTCATTATGCCACCCACGCTGTTGTCACAGCCGTGGCTAAAATAATCCACTTCCCCTCGTTCAGAAGTCTCCATCGCCCAGAATGTACGCAAGCATTGCTGCACATTCACTCGACTTCTTCCTTCCGTTACGCGCAGTTTTCCGGTCACGCAGCAGAGAAACGCACCTTTCATGAAGACCCAGAAGAAGAAGGTTCGCTCCTCTGGTTCGTGTTGGTTTAGACTCTCACGGTCACATTCAGGGGTTACGTCATGTGAAGCATATGCATAAACGCTGACTCATTCTCACAGATGTTTGTATCGAACGTGGCCTTCAATTGCATTTTGTTGCCTCTCGTCTGTTTTACATATATATATATATATATATATATATATATATATATTTATATTAAAAGAAACCTGTTCAGTTATATAAAGGTTGTCTATGATAGGAAAATACATCTACACTAGTCTGTGCAATATCCATCAACTGTGAGCCACGCTGTGCAAACATGGTCATAAAAGTCATAAAAATCAAACAGGAAGAAGGAAAGGGAGACTATAAATAGATATTAGGATGCTTTTAGTGCATCAGACTGTACGGGTGGTGGAAAGTACCTAAATTCATCTTTATACAGTACATTTTCAAGGTACTTTACTTGTGTACATGTATTTTTTTTGATGCTACTTTATACTATACATAGTGTACTTTTTCCACCGCTTATGCACCAGTTGCTTTTCAGATTAAGATTTGACCTTTACAAAATAAAACACAACGCGTTGTCTATTCGTGGGACAGACGTCTTTGAGTAGTAAAGTGTGACTTCTCCTCTAAATGTCTCAGATGGCTCATTAGAATAACTGCTTGAGGCCAAAAAGAGGTAAAATCATCCAATATGATCCAAAATCCAATAAATGATTTGTGTTGCCAGATTTGTTTTGTGACCTTTGGGAAGAGGCTCAAACCCCCTATGGTGGGAACCAGTACAAAAGTTATAATTAGCTCCGCCCCAACCAGCTCCAGCGGTAAAATGCTGCATTCATGCATCAGAACTGACAATCTGTTACAGTAATCTATAGTCATATGAGTTCTTTTACTTAAATTCTACTCATAATACCTCTGTTCTTTCACATGAAGTAGGTGTTTTTGACAGGAACACATGAATGTATTTAGTTATTGTGTATGTGTACATGGTGTATTTAAGATCGGAGTGCTTCTTCCACCAATGCAGCTACTTTCAAAATGAAAAACATCTGCCAGAACACAACCTGTATTATCACGTAAACAGCACTACCGACACTACGGGACATTGGTTTGTGGTGAGACAGCGCTCTCTAGTGGCAGCTTGTTGAAACGACCGGAAACCAAGGTGGTTCCAAAGCACCCAGCAGATGACGCCAGCAGACTGTTTGATAACTGTGGTGGGCCTTTTAGTGACAGAGATAACAGAAAAAAATACCACATCTCTCTCTCTCTCACACACACACACACACACACACATACACACACACACACACACACACACACACACACCTATCATATCACTCTGTCATTTATTTATCACTGGAAGCAGACTCTTCCACCTCCTTTCATTTAAACGTCTCTCTCATCTTGTTTGTGGCATTAATTTCCTTTTCAGTCAGCCCGGCTCCCTAATGGAAACAGACTGGAACCATTGGGTGTCACAATCGATCACGTTACATTGGGCTGTGTGTGTGTGTGTGTGTGTGTGTGTGTGTGTGTGTGTGTGTGTGTGTGTGTGTAGGGGCTTTGCACAGCGACCACACTTAGAGTATTTGCTTTTCACAGCTGAAGACTGTGTCACTCAAACAAGTAATCCCAGTCGCAGAACACTGCCGACAGATCATATGAGCAATATGTCTGATATTGTTAACGGGGGAATTACAATGTGGTGATATAACACACACACACACACACACACACACACACACACACACACACACACACACAGCCGGCAGTTGTCATCATTGCAAATGGAGGAAAATGACAGTGTGACCATCTGGGAGAGCTCGCTGTAATTATTTGCAGGTTACACACACACACACACACACACACACACACACACACACACACACACACACACACACACACTTGCGATGCTTTATCTGAGGACCCTCACTGATATAAAACCAAAGGAAGAAAACACATTCTACTGCGGATATTTTGTCCAATATTTGTGTTTTCATTGTGAGTACTTCTAACTTGTGAAGGCCTCTACAACCACCCAAATACTGAGACGAGGAAATCACAGCTCATAGTCAAATGCAACTTGTGACAAATGGTTGCAAGTAGGTAAAAAAAGGCCTTTGTGCTCAACCGTATAACCTGAAACAGCAGGAGCCAATAACGTTATTAATAAGGTATTACTATAAAAGCATCCGAAGGGGCAGGCAGTGTGCTGTAATTGATTTGGATCTGAACCATAATGTGCTGACCTGCACTTATCTTTTAAAAAGACAAGACATCTTCTCGTGGTCTTTGCTGTGTTAAATCTCACAGCGCAGAGAAACGTCACGATGTGTTAAAGTGAAAACAACACACACACACACACACACACACACACACACACACACACACACACACACACACACACACACAAAAAGTTTTCCCAAGGAGAGGCAACAATTACTGATCCACTGTGCGTGATCCGTGCGCGCGTGCACGTCTGCCTACCACGTTGCTCTTACACAGCACGCACTTTCAGGAGCGGCGTACTGCGCCCCCGAAACGCCTCGTGCGATGCCCGGTGTCCATAACCCCCCCCCCGGCATCCGTCACACACCCCTCTCCCCCGGAACGCATGTTGCAGCGCGTTACTAAGCGCGGATCGCCCGTGGACACGGAGACACTTGATTGAAGTGCACTAAAAGCTTTATTCTCTTTGTCCCTTTTTATATTTAGAATGTGTAGCGTGGAGCAGAAAATGCACAAGCCATTATTGGCTGCTGATGGGGGGGGGGTCACACAATTAAGAGAGCAGGGCTCCCGATTGTACTTCCACGAGGCGGCTGGCTGTGTTTGTCTCTCATTAAAGCGGCGATGCGTGGGGCGCACTACACACACACACAAATAAAAAAGAATAAAGAACAAGTAAACAGGACCACCCACTCACACGCCATTCATAACGTTGTGTGTGCGTGCGTGTGTAGGCTGGCGAGTGCGTGCCGTTTGTTTGCGTGAATTTTGCATCGCAGAGAGGCCACCTACCCGCTTTTAAACCGGACTGACTCCGCTGCTATGTATAGTTTATGGCGCAGTTGAGGCGGCTGCGTGACGCAGGTTGCCGCTCGATAATTGAACAATGGAGCACTTGATCTCAGGTAGGCGGCAACAATGATCGGAGCGGATGTCTGTGTTTCGGCTGTGTGTTTTATTTTTTTTGGGGGGGGTAATATAAGTGATGATGTAAATGCATGAGCGCAGAAAGCGCGCACCAACTGGCCTCTTGGCCCCCGGCCTCTTGGCCCCCTCGCAGCTTGCACAGTGAGCAGAGGCGCGAGGTAACGCGGTGCATTTCACCAGCAGCGAAGGCGAGAGGAAGCTGAGCACGAGGCGACTTAATTATGTCGCAAGGAAGTGATTTCGCTTTTTACGGCCGCGTTTTATGCGACGGTTGTAATCACCAGTTTCTTTGTGAAATCTGACCGGCATGCAGTTAAACGCATCTATAATTTAAGATCTCCCGAAGGGGGTGATTTATCAAAATGAGAGCTTCCGCTTTATAGAAAACGTCGCGTTTGTGCACTTTTTACTACTGGGACTACTTTTTTCACAACTTGGAAATGGAGTCCCTCTTTGAGGCAAGGGGAGGCCACTTCAGGTGACCGGGGTGAAACACGTGTCTGAAGCGCTCACTGAAACCTCCCCATGTTTACATTAAGACCGTTATTGTTTCTGTATTCCAAGTTCTCCACAAGTTTCGTGTTCAAATATGCAAATGCTGCATTATCTGATCAAATAATATGCATACATTTGCAGAACACTAATTGGATAAAGCCATGTTGACACATTAGAGTCAAATATATCTCTGGATATCTCCATAAATCAGAAAACACTGTCAACAGCCATAAATAATACATGTTCGTCTCGTGTTTGTGGGGATTAAATGTTCCATGAATCAGGCTGTGAGTTATGTTTTTATGTGTATTTTTCTTATGGAACAAAATAAGAATACAAACTGCTTTTCGTTGTGTTGCAAGATGACAATGAATGGAACCTTGAATCTTGAACAAACCCTTGTTATATATATATATATATATATAGTTTTAGATTCCAAGTTCAACAGTTTGTTTAATAACTCATAACTGAAATATATAAGTAGGCTCAGAGCACATATATTAATGTGTTTTGTTCTCTTACAAAGTCAACAATAGTACACAGTAGCTTTATTAAAAGTGCAGGAGTCCCTGGGATGTTTCCTGTAGAGCAGATGGCTTCGGCTCAGCACTCAGCTGGACACCGCAGCGTCCCGTGGAGTTAATTGATCGAGGCGGCGCAACCCAACGAGCCATTTCTAAAAGAACTGCGTTGGTTGGGTATGCATTTAATGTCAGCAGTAAGGAGGGAGAGAGAGAGAGGGGGGGGAGGGCTGCAGGGAGAGAGAAAATAAGGATCCCATGACGCCCACAGCTCCACGGTGACATCACCGGGTCTAAAAAACGAAGCGCGAGCGGGAGATGGGGAGGCACCCCACTCATTAGATTCCGTCGCGAAGTCACGAGTGAAAATGATGCTGCGCCTCCGCGAGGACGCCCGTGATGTGTGCGCCGGCGGAGCGGCTGTTTCTTGGTATCCCGGTTGAACTTCTGAGGAGACAGGAGCCCCAAGGAGACCGGAGACGGCTCCCGAGACGCGCGGACTGAAGCAGCTCCGCGAAGGGCTCGTTCCACCGCCGAGGAAGGCAAACGCGTTTCGAAGTGCGCATCCGTCCCCCGCGCGCAGAGCTAGAGAGCTCGAGGTTGTGTTTTTTTTAACTTCGATCTTTCTGTTTTGGGTCGACGGACCGGAGACGCTGCCAACCCGGTCAGACCCATCCTTCGCAGGAGGGAAGGTGGGGAGACATCAGCACCTGCTCGTTCGCTGTAAATATCGCGCAGTGACTTTATTCCACTTTATCTGAGCCGCCCCGCGTTCGCTGTTCAGATGCTACTGTCGCTTAAGCGCGCGTCTCCAAACGAGGACGCACGGAGATCGCACAGGGGTCGGGATTATTTACTCTCATCCGATCTCTTGTATTCAATGCCGCTCCGCTATAAATGACCCTAAATTACATTTGTATTATCTGAATCCCCCCCACCTTTAAGATAGCCATTACTCCACTGAGAAGGGGAGGAGAAAGGATCAAACTTCGTGCGCAAAAACAGAGTTTTTCGGGCTTTTTTTTCCCCTTTTGTAACTCTGCAAAGGTCGGTGCGCGGGAGACACTACTTTTTTTGTGTGAGTGGCTGGGGGCATCTGTTCTACGAAGTGACGTTCTTTTTTGAATAGAAAAGCAGTGATCCGCGTCTTGACGCATTACCCAGGACTGGTTTGCGTGCTTAAAATGGACTTGACGGAGCTGCCGTGGAGGATGCAAGAGAGCTACCGTTTGGCAACGACACAGGGACAAAACGAGAGCAACTGAGGTAAATACCACACAAAATTATACCTCATTATAATCACGAATATTATTTAAAAATGCAAACGCTGTGTTTTATTGCGCACACTCCATGTATGATAATCTCATGATTTATTAAACACCCGTAGAGGTGACATTCATTTTGGAGACGCATTTTATTTAGTGACCAAACATGTTTTGTTGTTCGTTTTTTTTTTGTATTCTGTAAAGACTCGTGGAAAAAAAAAAAAAAAGCTTCTCCCAGCATGGCCTCGGTTCTGGAGAACAGCTGCTCCATGGAGCTGAGCGGCTGGAACAGCAGCAGCGTGAGCAGCACCGGAGCCTCCGCGCCCTGCAACCAGAGCATCGTGAAGCTCGCCCCGTACTCCCCCGAAGCCACGGCGGCCTTCGCCACTGCCATAACCTTGATGGTCCTCTTCACCATCGTGGGCAACATCATGGTCATCATCGCGGTCCTGACCAGCCGGGCTCTCCGGGGTCCGCAGAATCTGTTCCTGGTGTCTCTGGCCGCCGCGGACATTCTGGTGGCCACGCTCATCATCCCCTTCTCCCTGGCCAACGAGCTGCTCGGCTACTGGTACTTCAAATCCCTGTGGTGCGAGATCTACCTGGCGCTGGACGTGCTCTTTTGCACCTCCTCCATCGTGCACCTGTGCGCCATCTCGCTGGACCGCTACCTGTCGATTTCCCGGGTGACGTACGGCCGCCAGCGGACCCCCAAGCGCATCAAAGCCGCCATCGTGGTGGTGTGGCTCATCTCCGCCACCATCTCCTTCCCGCCCCTGCTCTCGCTGAACAAAAGCGAGGGAGGGGAGGAGGGCAGCGAGAGGGGGCCCCAGTGCCGGCTGAACGACGAGCGCTGGTACATCCTCTACTCCACCATCGGCTCCTTCTTCGCGCCGTGCCTCATCATGATCCTGGTCTACGTGAGAATCTACCAGATCGCCAAGCAGAGGACGCGCTGCCCGCCGGGAGAGCCCCGGAAGGACGGGGTGGGCTCCGCCACGCCGAGCCAGCCCCCGCGACGCGTCGAGGCCAACGGGAAGGAGGACGAGGAGAGCACGCCCCCGTCATGCAACAAGACCTCCAACGCCAGACCCCCCACCCTCGCCATCACCCTTTCCCCTCACCCAGGAGACACGCAGACCACCCAGAATCCCACCTCCAATAACCTCCTGCAACCCCCGTCCCCTTCTCTCGCCATGACCCCTCTCACGAGCTCCCATGACACCTCTCCCCACGGGCCCTCTAGCCCCCCCTTCCCCGCGCCCCAGCTCGCCCCTGCCAAGACTAACGAGAAGGGGAAGAAGGGCAAGCGGCAGGGGTGGAAGAAAGCTGACAACAACAACGGCGACAGCTCGAGCTCGGAGAGCGACATGGAGCACAGCCAGGGGGGAGGCCGAGGCAGCGCCAGCATGCCGGGGTCACCGGGCGGGGTCCACTCCCCGGCCTCGGTCAAGCGCTACCGGGACATGATCGCCACCTCGAAGGGGGCGCGGCTGGTGCCGGGGAGGAAGTCCAAAACGGACAACAACCCCGGGGCGGCGAGGCGCAAAGCGATGGTCAACCGGGAGAAGCGTTTCACGTTCGTCCTGGCGGTGGTCATCGGCGTCTTCGTGGTGTGCTGGTTCCCGTTCTTCTTCTCCTACTCCCTGCAGGCGGTGTGCCCGGAGACGTGCGCCATCCCCGAGCCCCTCTTCACGTTTTTCTTCTGGATCGGCTACTGCAACTCCTCGCTCAACCCGGTCATATACACCATCTTCAACAAAGACTTCAGAAAGGCCTTCAAAAAGATACTGTGCAGAAGCACCAAGGGTACTTTCTTTTAGCAGACAAGCCCGCTGTTTAGCAGACACGCACTGACACGCACAGACACGCACACACAACAACAACAACAACAACAACAACAAAACACGCAATTTCTGAGGCATATGAAAAAAAAATTCCATTTTTCAGAACACTCAAAGGGCTGAACTGAGAGACTCTTTTTTTTTTTTTACAAGCCACAGTGTGTGCGAAACAGACAATTGTGACTGTGAAATGGCAGCTTGCAGCACACACACACACACACACACACACACACACACACACACACACACAGGTTTTTACAGGGTGTGGGGTGACAACAGGACATGGGAGTCGAGACACTTCACTGCTCAGCACTTCAGCGTCCCTGATAAGACTTTGATTGCAAAGTTTTATCTCCAGATCACATTTTTGACAACGGATAACCCTGGTGCAGAAAGATGACGCAAGACAAAAAAAAACCCCCACTGAGAATGAACTCCTGAATTAGAATACAGTTTAATGTATAATATTTATGGACCAATGGGGGAAGGAAAAACTAGTACGAAGAAGGAAAAGTGACCTTAGATCCCTGTGAGCCTGGGGACATTTTATCCACCAATACAGAGCACAAGGGTGGGGGGGGGGGGGCACATACAAAGTTAGCAGTGACTTCTCAAGTCTTAATTTGCCAAAAGCCACGTGGCAAACAATATGTTCCCTCGATTTTTTGATCTCAACAACAAGGTTGTTGACGATTTCAGATGGGATCGCATGGATGAAAGTGAACAGCTGAACTTTCATGAGGAGGGCCGGCACATCGTCACACAGCCTCCATCGGGACACTCAGGTTGTTTGTAATGACACTCTTGGGCTTTTCGGCCTTTCGTGAAAGACACAATAAGACTTTGGACTTTTCAAAAAGAGAAAGAGGACCCTCCTCATCCTCCTAGCTAGGCTATTTCCTGCTTTTTTTTTTGTTTTAAACTTTACCCGGACTATCACACTGGACTGGACTCCTAATGAACTCAGTATTTGGACATTTAAGAGAAAACTGTTGTTAAGCCTCTTGAACGTGCTTCACAGGTTGTATCCAAGACTGAAACAAAAAAACAACTAAAAAAGACTTCTTCTTATTCAACATTGTTTTCCCGAAAACCCGATGAAGCAGGGTTGACATTTACATCGCCTGCATGTAGACGAACAATTGCACTTATGGATGTGTAACGTTGGCCCTGATTGCGCCCACACGGGGTTCACTGCGAGAGCCATGTTGGGCTGAGTCACTCTTCACCGACGCCTCTGGCACATCGGCGCCTGCGGTGGGCCTCCACGTGGCGCACTGGGTTCATAGCCGAGAGGCTGAGAGTATGAATGGTGCGTTTGTGTTTTTCTCACCATGAGACCGAGACTCTCTGTCAAAAAAAAAACAAAAAAACATGTGTCTGTGTATGTGAACAGCACACCGGCTTATCGACTCAATGGGACAAGGGCTGTCAGCAGCGACACTTCAATTCACTGATTGTCTAATACTGCTGACCTGTATGTGTGTGTGTGCATGTGTGCGTGTTGACTTTGGTGTTTTCCTGTAGAGAGTGACAGTGCCTCCTTCCGGCTGCTGTGCGCTACAGATCTACTGTAACGTTGATATATAAGAATGGAGTCCAGACGTCCTGGTGCAGGCATTCCCTTTGTGGATGTTTCTACTTGACGGACAGATCGCTCGGCACGGACATGTGTCTCCGAACCGAAGGGTCTGTTTAAGGGGACCAAGGAGCCTCGCAGGACACCAGCCCGCCTCCGTGTCCGCTTTAACGAAAGCATCGCTTTGTATTTTAGGGGGGCGTGGCCTTGTGACCTGTGACGGGAGGCAATGTTTGAAAACCCTGTATTATTTATTTCAAAAAAACGATTTTTTTTGTTGTTGTCTTTTCTGTCCGTTACCTATTTATTGTTCAGTTATACTGTGCTTTTATTCTGAAAGTGAAAAAAGAAAAAAGAAAAAGTGGAACAGATATCAAAGAGCGAGAACACTGTACAGATTCTGTCACACCTTGAATAAGAAACAAAATGGACTTCATGCCGTGGAGCTCTTTCTTTGTGGAGGTTGGGGGGGGGGGGGGGTGTTGAACCGAAGGAACGGGAACTTTGAGTTCTGTGCATAATGCAGAGACTACAATGCAACGTTTTGCCATTTTGTGTCATCTAGTTATAGCACGGTTAAGAAGACAAAATAAATAAAAGGTTCAATCAGAGACTCAAGCACATTCGTGGATGTACAATCTATATATCGAGCTGCTGGCGAATCTTTTTCCCGAAGAAGTAATCGAACACGGAAAAAGTCCCAACGGCGGCCCGTAGCCAACTTTTTTCCAGTCGGATGATATTTTGCGGGACATTGAGGCTTACAATCCAAACCACACGGAGATGCTCCAATGACTGACAAAAGCAAAATGGCCGAGAGCAAGAGCTCCGCGCACAAATACAACCGGTTGTTTTCCTCTCAACAGCTACGGCAACAGAGGCCATCAATTCATGGCCGATTCCAATAAATCTGAGTTGCAATGCTGCTCAAATCCCCCCCCACCCCCTTCCCCACCCCCTTCCCCACCATGGCTTTATGTGTTGAGATTGCTGCTTTGTTTATTATATTAAGAATGACTTATGGCTTACAGGTGACGGATGCAGTAATCCGCCTCTCTATCACGTCCTCTCGCCTGTATTGTCTCTTCTCCTGTACTGCGTTTGGACCAAACTGCACGGTCTGAGCTTTTGCAATCTACTGCCCCCCCCCCCCATCTGTCATCAAACCCTCTCCAGTTCGGAAAAAAATAAAGCAACTTCAAAAAGCATGAGTCATTCCACCGGGCTCGTTCCTTTCATATCTTTTTTTTTATTTTTTTCACATGATGCGACATCAGGGATGAGGGAGAAAGATTTTTCCGGGAAGAGAATTAAACAAAGTTAGTGTCACGAGAGTCTTAACAGAATCATGTTTTGGTTTCCCAGCATACACACGGTGAACCCAAGCGCAATCCAAAGCAACTCTTAGCCCGCGAACGGCAACGCAACTTCAGGAAATAGCCTGCTACATTGATCGCTGATGGCAGTTCAAGATGTTCATTGGAAGAATGTCCTACCACAGAGGGACACATGAGAAGTAGGCTGCAGCAGCATGTCGCCTGCTGCCAACAAACACAGAGGAAGTCCATAAGGGGTTGGAGCATGTTGCCAAATATCACATATGCACACATGCACACGCACACACACACACACACACACACACACACACACACACACACATATTGAATGTCTCCTTCTGCACTGAGTGTCACATACTGTATTCAAGTCATGAAGCGGACTCAATCCACACGTAGGCAACCCCACACACACACACACACACACACACACACACACACACACACATACATTTGTAGTGACAGCTTGTTATATTTGAGGTCAGCGGGCCCACCGTGAATTGTAATTGATTTATGTTGATGGGCAGGCTGGGGATTTCTGAGCACTGAATTAAGCCTCTCTGTCCTGCTTTTTCTTCTCACACACACACACACACACACACACACACACACATATAAAATGATGGCCAACATAGAGACCTTATAGAGTCCGTACGCTGCTCCTTCTCTATAGCCTCAGCTGGAATATAAAGCAGGCCTGACCCGGTGGTACTGGACCCTCCGGAGAGTCAGCGTGAGGCCCAACATACTCATTAGCCTCTTATTTCCACACTGGAGTAGCCTTGAGAAGAAATTGCGCGCGCAAAGCTCAACGCTCATTGTGGAGTTTATGACGGATGTGGCATTTCGGCGGTATGAATATGTATGTGTTTGGAGGGCGTCCCGGCGTTTTTTATTTTTTTTTTTTTTCCATTTCCAATCTCCTGGACGTTCTGACGGCAGATAGATTTTCTTCACTCTGTAATTTGGCGGTTGAAAAAACGCCCAAGAGGCAGGATGAGAAACGAGAGTCGGAGCGCACGGAGGTGGAGGCATTAAAATGCACTTTGTGTGATAAGAAACGTCATTTTTAGGGGGCGCGGGGCAATTATGATTACAATCGCTTTAGAAGTGTGGCTGTTTAATGTATTGGTGCTCAACAGTTTATGTGTGTGTGTGTGTGTGTGTGTGTGTGTGTGTGTGTGTGTGTGTGTGTGTGTGTGTGTGTGTGTGTGTGTGTGTGTGTGTGCAGTTCTACCTTTGGGAGGACCAAATCGAGCTTGAAGCCTTGGTGGTGTGAGAAAAATACGGGTGTTTTCTTCAAAGATGTGGTTAAGGAGTTCTGGGTTGGGCATGCAGTTTGTTTGTTGTTTACCTGGTCCTCCGGTAATGCTCCTACCGGGGGTCCCACAAGTACGCAATTAGCACAGGTTTGTGCGTACACCACATACAGTCAACAATACATATTTAACCTTCCTGACTGCGTCTTAGCGAGTTCACCGTCATTGCTGGCTGTGTAAATGTTATCGGATATTCATATAAGGTTGCATTTGATTGTTTTACTTTTGTGACTAACGGTGTTTTTCTTCTCCTCTTCTATGTGGACGACTTGACTATTTATTCCTTCCGGCTTCAACCGCTAATACGCCAAAATAAGTTAGATAGAGCTTTAAAGAGCCCTTGCAGGGATGACTATAGCTGTATTGAATTGAACTGGACGGAGTTACAATATCACGAATTGCTCCAAACATTAAGTTTACATCAAACCAAATGCATGGAAGGAATGGGTATAAAGTCTGGTCAGTCTCCTCCAGTGAGAGAGGTTTTTATGGCACTGGCTGAGAGAGAGAGAGAGCATCGCTACGACGAGAGTCCTCACAAGTGCAGTGAGTGCGTGAGCTCGAATAAACCAGATTACAAAAAAAAAAAAAACCACAAAATAACAATAGTTCACTAATTGACGCACAAAAGACGTGTCAAAAAGTGAAAGCCGGTCCGTTTTCACAGCTGGAAGTGTGATGACTTTCAGACACCGCTGAATTCGGAATGAGGCTCATTTCCGCGTCCCCCTGTGGACACAATTACTTTCATGTTTTTCATGGACATAAACAGTGATGCGTTATTGTGCCTCCTGGTGTTGGTAAGGACAACAATCGCGAGGCCAAATTGTCACATTACTATCATGGGGGAGCATCAGGCCCTGCTGTAATAACTCTATTAGTGCTTTGTTTCTTAGGGAGAAAACAAACCCAGAGCTCAGCCAGAGCTCTGAGGGGAATCCAGAGCAGAGCTGAACCGTCCGATCGAAAAGTACTCAAACGGACAAATGACGGATCGACACCCAACCAAGGAGATCATGTGCAGTTGTGCACAACTCACAAGCAAGGTCGCCCAATATGAAGAGAGAGTGGTGGTGGTGGGTGGGTGGGTGGGTGGGTGGGGAGGCTGTGTCTTTATTTAGCGAGGCCATCATGGAAAGGTCACAAAGTTCATTTTGACACACAGACATGCATGCACATACTCTTTGCACATGCGCGCGCACACACGCTGAGGCAAATACAAACAAACAAAAAGTCAGAGCGCACACACACACACACACACACACACACACACACACACACACACACACCAAATCAAAGTACACACAATGAGAAACAAACTCCAGCCTAAAATAGAGAAACATGTGACTAACACTCAACCGCACAAACAGATACGCACTTATGTATATCGGCACACACACGCTCACACACACACACACACACACACACACGTACTGTATATGGCCACACAGGCTGTCACATGGGCGCACACACACACACACACACACACACACACACACACACCATCGCAGACGACAACAAAACAAACAAGATTAAAGCTGTCATTTTCAGCTAAAGCGTCAGCAGCGCTATAATTAATTTAGTAATCCACAGTAATCAGTGACACATTAGTCTTGTTGAAAAATGTTAACACTGAAATCTTTCTAGAGTGGACTATGTGTGTGTGTGTGTGTGTGTGTGTGTGTGTGTGTGAGTGTGGCTGACCAAGAGAAGAGAAAAGTTCTTGCGATTGCAACAGGAAGGATGTTTGTTGACATACAGTATGAGTTTCCGTATGTGTGTGTGTGTGTGTGTGTGTGTGTGTGTGTGTGTGTGTGTGTGTCATTTTTGGCGCACTAAGGCGAACCGGATGTGTCGGGTGGATGTGCAAGTGTCGTGTCCTTTCTGAGCCTCACAGCAGCACAGTGGGCTGACGATTGGACCCAACGGGGGAGGAGGAGGAGGAGGAGGAGGAGGAGGAGGAGGAGGAGGAGGAGGAGGCGGTGAGTCTCCGGCTCTGGCGGTAAGGCGACACCTGGACGCTGCTTGACGTCCCTCCTGATCCACCGTTTAACAGCGGTTTGTTATACAGGGCTGCATAAAGAAAATTGGCCTGACTCGACTGACACAGTTTCCATTACAAAACAATCACAAGGCAAATTTCATTCAATATAATGGACCGCTGTTCTCCCCACGTTGCATTCTTCTTTCTTTTTTGTGTGTGTTTTTATGTGCACGGTCTGGGACTCCTTCCGCATTGATGCAGCAAATCTGTTTCAGTGAAGTGCGGGAAAGTGTCGTTCGGAATCACACTTAAAGGTAGTTGTGAAACCGCTACCACCATGGATGCAGCTGCCGATTTATTCACACAAATCGGCAGCTGCGTCAACAAATCGCTGCTGAATCATTTTTCTTTCTTGCTGAGAGTCAGATGAGAAGATTGATACGGCTCTCACATCTGCCTGAAGCTACAGCCAGTAGCCGAAAAACCAAATCCCCTTACGAGTCGCGGTTTTTCACGGGGCGTCATGTGTTCCTGGCCGGAGTCGGTGAAACTCCGGGAGTTTTGTTGTCAGCCTCAAAAAAGCCAAAATTGATGTTTGTACTCTTTTTTTTGCATAGGATTAAGCAAACACAATATAATGTGTTAATTACTGAGCTTTAGAGGCAGATTATTTTACCTTTTTGGACGGAGCCACAGCTGTCGGGTGTGCTAAGCTAAGCTAACTGTCTCTTCCAGCTTCGTATTTATCCCACAGTGAGCGTGATATTAGTCCTCTGATCTTGGCGAGAAACGTTATAAGCGAGCGCGCCAAACAAGAAAATTCATTCAAGCCTAGTTGGATGTTCAGTGACGGTCGGCCTCTCATCGTCAGTGTGGATGAAGGGCTCCATGTGACTAACAGCAGGAGAGCATCCAGAGAAAGAGGCATTTATTTCTTAACACAGTCTTAACATTCAATCCTTGTTTGTTTTTTTTATTCTCTCTTAGGGTTTGGAAAGTTTTTCTCTGCAGTTTAAAAAGAAAAAGTGTTAATGTGTTTTTTAGCCCACTTTGAGAACCAAAGAATGAGGTCACCAGACAAAGAACTCGACACACAGAGATTATCTTTCTACCTCTTTTATAAGATCTGCAGTGTTGTCTGCTCTCTACTCATAAAGCACTCAACCAGCACATATGTATGTTTCCGTGTGTAGACAGTACTCATTATCATATTATTGCATTTTCAATTATTCTACATGCACGGAGGGAAGACAAAGTAGATCCCTCCTGCCGGCATATATACAGTAGCAAGCATTCTGCGTTAATGCTCGAATATTTCTGATATCCATCGCTGCAACATTTTGGGAGAAATCTGTGAGTCGGCCTGCAAAGAGAAGGAATCCTCTAATGACACAAGTCGTCAGAGATGCTTAAGACAAATGTTTCCTGTTGGCCTCCCCGTGCCAAATAGATATCACTCTGTGCACCATATTCCGGAAAATGGCACGCACTTAAGTGCAGGATGTTGAAGTACACACATATACGGTGTTCCCATGCCAGTCATTTTAGAAATGCTAAATGTCAAACGTCAACGCCATTCAGCCGGGCGTCAATGAGATTTTTTTTCCCTGAAATGCACTGCGGAGAAGAGACGTAGAAAAATCCCCGCAGTCCAGAGTGGCTTTTGCTGCAAAGAAACCATTTTCAGCAATTTCAAAGCATGAAACCAGTACACACAGGGAACATTAAATGCTATTTATTCACTCCCTTCTAATTCTTCCCCTTCAGGGTGTAAATGGCTGAGGGAGACAAAAGTGGGGTTTTTTTTTTTTGCTTTCATAATGTATGATCCTCTCAAAAGGACATTTCACACTCTTGTTCCAGCACGACACATGACAGCGTTTCTGCCTGCAACCGTTGAAGGCAGATCCCCCCCCCCATGCCTGTCACCGCGTGGCCGATGACAACGGGCGGCGTGATCAGAGACAAGAGGGAGGGCAGCGGGTAATTCGATAGGGACAGGTGTCACTGACTGACAGCTGAGAAATTCTCCAGATTGCTTATCAAGCACCGTGTCCACCGGGGGAACCGTGATTAAACGTGGCTCATTTCTTACACAAGTAGCCGTCTGTTGGCTGCTTGAAAGAGCGAACGGCTGCCTGACCTGTGAGGTCGTGCAATGGACACACACACACACACACACACACACACAAAAAGCACACTCACACTAGGAACTGTACGCTGCTGAACTAATTGTGAAGGATCTCATACAGCAGCAGTAAACACAAAGCACGCAACTGCAGAGTCATCCTCCGGCGCCTGATGTAGCCTAGAAGGTACCGGCATCACCGGACACAGTTACTCCGTTGCATTGTGGGAATGAACTCCTGAGTGCGGCGACTTTCGGGGGAATATTGTGCAAACATGCAAGCCCTTGTAATGAGGTTTGTGCCAAAGCATATTTTATTCTATAAGCCAATTTTCTCAGCGATGTATCCTGTATACGTCTTCCAAGGGTTCCTGATATCTCTGGCTGTAGCGGGTGTATGCATGCGCGCCCTCTGTTCACTTCCCCTGTGGGTGGATGCCAAATTATGTCGGTATTCTGCCCGACTGAAAGTAAGCTAAATACTTTATTGGCATCATGTATAGCGTGCAGATGAACGCGCACATGTGGTGGATAGCAATTAAAAGATTCAAAGCGTGCACAGTGAGTCAGAGTGAGTCGTGTCTGCAATACGGAGACGGTTGAGAGACACAACGCTTGGCTTGAATAACTTGGGAGAATTCCAGGCCTACATTAAAAAAACAAAACATTAAAAAGTCATGCAATACATCATTGGGGTCTTGCTTTCTGCGATGAAGGGTTGAATGCTTGCCCTCACCATCAGTGCCACAACCTCTTTTCCCACAAAGTAGGACAAGAGGAGGAGGAGGAGGAGGAGGAGGAGGAGGGGGGGGACGAGCTAAAGACGAAGGTACGTGTGATTTGCCGCACCATAACCAAACGGCGAATTACGCAGTTGATGGACTGGACCTGTCATAAGCGTCGTAACCCAAGCTCATGTTACACCTTGTAGCCAATTAAAGCTGCTGGCGTGGACGCCCCCGTGCAAAGCGTGAATGTCACGTCCATATTTCATCCAAAATGCCAGCCTTCCTGTATTTGCTCAACGGTTAACGCGGGATGTTCATTAAGGATGTGTACTCAATCGCTTTTTTTTTCCCCCCACTTACAAACACTTAAGCTGCAACAGATCATACTTTTTACAACGATGGATAAAGGGTCCCCGGTGAACTCGGGTTAATGGAGCTCGTTTGCCTCTTTTAGCTCATTGTTTTGTTTTTTCTGGCCCCTTGAAACCCACTGTGGACCCCTCGCCCCGCAGCAATCAGCAGGCAGACATAGTTGACAACCAGCTGAGGGACCACATATTTTTCCCCCGGGGGGGGGGGGGCCTGGCAGAGATCAAAACAAATCTGAAAGCAGAGTGAGTATAGGACTTGTCAAGTGGCCAGAGACACGACTCCATATGAATGTTAATGTGTGAGTCTCTGGAGGAATTTCCTGCTTCGCATTCTCTTGCAAATTAAACGTCGTACCTTGTATACATTATTTATATGTGTGTAAATGAGGAAACATTACTTCATGAGTTGACAACATGTCAATGTTTTCAGCTCGCTCCGCTGCCACAAAAGAATACACAGGTGCATCTCAATGAATTAGAATATCATCAAAAAGTTTATTCATTTCAGAAATTCAATTCAGAAAGTGAAACTCGTATATTATATAGATTCATTACGCACAGGGTGATATATTTCAAGCGTTTATTTCTTTTAATTTTCATGATTATGGTTAACAGCTGATGAAAACCCAAAATTCAGTATCTCAGGAGATTTCGGCCTGCTGAGGTGTCATGGAAGCCCAGGTTGCTTTGATAGCGGCCTTCAGCTCGTCTGCATCGGTGGGTCTGGTGTCTCTCATCTTCCTCTTGACAAGGTGGTTTAGGTCCGGCGGGTTTGCTGGCCAATCCGTGGTCATTAAACCAGGTATTGGTACTGTTGGCGGTGTGGGCAGGTTTGCCAAGTCCTGCTGGAAAACGAAAGCAGCGTCTCCATAAAGCTCGTCAGCAGAGGGAAGCGTGAAGTGCTCTAAAATGTGTCCTGGTAAGACGGCTGCGCTGGACTTTGGACTTGCTGAAACACAGTGGACACAGTGGCTCCCCAAATCACCACCGACTGTGGAAACTTCACACCGGACCTCAAGCGACTTGGATTGTGTGCCTCTCCACTCTTCCTGCAGACTCTGGGACCTTGATTTCCAAATGAAATGCAAAATGTACTTTCATCTGAAAAGAGGACTTTAGGACTACTGAGCAACAGTCAAGTCCCTTTTTCTCCTTAGCCCAGGTAAGACGCTTCTGACGTCGTCTCCGGTTCAGGAGTGGCTTGTTGTAGCCCATGTCCTGGATACGTCTGTGTGCGGAGGCTCTTGAAGCGCCGACTCCAGCCGCAGTCCACTCTCCTTGTGAATCTCCCCCAAATTCTTGAGTGGGCTCTGCTTCTCAATCCTCACAAGGCTGCGGTTGTCCTTGTTGCTTCTGCACCTTTTTCCTTCCACTCAACTTTCCCATTAACATGCTTGGACACAGCACTCTGAAGAGGCAGCTTCTTTAGCAAAGACTTACCCTCCTTGTGGAGGTCTAACCCCATGATTGTGTAGCCTACTGAACCAGCATGAGAGACCAAGGCTCAGGAAACCGTTGCAGGTGTTTTGAGTTCATTAGCTGATTTAGAGTGTGACACCATGAGTCGACAATATTGAACTTATTCACAATATTCAAATTTTCTGTGATAACTGTAAGCCATAATCATCCAAATTAAAAGAAATAAACGCTTGAAATATATCACCCTGTGTGTAATGAATCTATATAATATATGAGTTTCACTTTCTGAATTGAATTACTGTAAAACAGTAAAAAACAGGAGACTCATTAAAAGTGAAATTATGATTTAATATACTTGCATTTTGTCTATTGTATGTATGTATGTATGTTGATCATGTTTTGTCAATGGTGTCATATGTTGTGTATGGTCGGAGCTGAAAAAGCTCCCTGGAGAAGAAACATCGTCTCTTCTGCTACAGAGCCACCAAGTGATCCCAGCATCAGTTTTCATGTCACAGAGGAAAAAGAGGAACGATTTGTTTTTGTTGATCTTTTGGGCCCACCCCAGGTGATTTTATTGATTACCATACCTTAACCCGGGGGGGGGGGACTAATCAGTAAAATTGCCTTGGATGAATGTCAACTCCCTCAAGGCCTGGTCAATACTTGTATGGACCTACAATGGAGAAAATCCTTCCCACTGTGTCTTGCTTCCCATTAAATGGGGCGATGGGACATTTGAGTGCTTGATGTTGTGTGCACAATCGGGTGTACGCAGCTCTCCATTTGCCCATCTGTTAAAACTGGCTCAGTTATAAACCTCGGTGCCACAGACATGATGCACCCTCGCAGGGAATCTCGAGGCTTACCATTCAGTCAAGTTACAAGCCATTGCTTTTTATTGGCAGCTAAACTTCCAGTTCTTTGGTTTTGCATTGTTTTGGCTCTACAGCTTCTGCACTCCAATATTTGAGATCAGTCAACAGTCTGCGAGTCTCTTATCCGTCTGGCTCTGCTCACCGAGCTACAGTTTATCTGCCTTTTCTTTGAAGTGTTCTGCTGTGGGTTCATGGGCTGATTGCAGCCAGGTGAGCTGGTAGGCGGGGTCCAGGTTAAGTGGCAAGACGGGAACGAGACACTCACGCACGCAGACGGGCGAAACCGGGGACAACGGAAGACGCAGGATGAGAGCGGGAGACGGGGAAACACGAGGGAGAGACGGTGGCACGGACGTGACCGCGACACAGCCGGGTCACAGAGAGGGCCTAACTCCACTCAATCACAAGATCCGCACATCTGGGTCCTTTAAAAGTCCAGGTGGGACCTGAGATGGACTGCGCTGATAGGACAAGCCGCTTAAAGCAAACCACTGCAAAACGACAGGAAACAGATGCATAATGAAATGTATTAATAGCCATAATAATGCTTTGACACGCCTTCAATGACAGATTATAATCCTTTCTTTACAGTTTATACACAACTACATGGTAGTGATCTGCTATAATTATACTTCCATTGGAAATAAAAGGATTCACCGTAGCCGGGCTGTGTCCAAATGACATACTATATGTTAATACTCTACAAGTATTGTATATTGTATTGTATTGTAAGCATTGCAGAAGTATTCTCCTCTTTTAATAACTGTTCTTTGTCTGCAAATTCATTGAAGAATAAGGTTATTATTTTTGAAGGAGAAAAAAATCCTGAAAAAGCTGAAAGCTCTGGAAATAGTAAGAGGTGGAAATGTTCGGAAGCTGACCTTAAATTGGGATTGTCAACCTCACGTGGCGCAAATCAGCAATACGATGACACTTCCGGCACGATCTTTTAGGAGACACGGGAGAAACGGGTACAAAACAACAACGACAATAACCGGTTTAAGTGCAGCAGACGGAATATCAAACCGTCCGCGGGTTCTGGAAACATCTTCAAATCTGTGGTAAGTGTTTCTGGGTTTAGACGACGTAACTCGTTGAACGAGGGACACAAACCGCTGCTAAAAACCTGGGTTTGTTTTCAGCACAGGTGCAACGGAGGTCAGCCCGGGAGCGCGCGAGGAGACCACCGGTGAACGGATGTGAGTAGACGTTTGCTTACCGGGGCAGTTGATACAATTAATTAGTTAGTAAACCTCACCTGTAACTGTAGGGGTAACGTTAAAATAAAAAAGTCCACTTTGTGTTTATTTGGAATGGTAGTGCTAGCATTACACAGCTAACGGTAATTAGCATGCTAAAACGTTAGCTGACTGTAGAAGTTGAAAGTACGACCGTCCTGCTGTTGTGCTATGCTAACGTTAGACACGTTAGACACCACGGTATCTTTAGTTCTTTGACTTTTGGGCATTTTTTATTCATTAGACAACATGACGTGTGACGTCTTGAAAAGCTGTGCCTCTAAATTTCTAAACTAGCTAAAGGTAATGGCGCGTACAACGGTTACCGTTAGCTTAAGGCTAAAGGCTAGCACAGCTATCTCAAGGCCACTTGCTAGCTGTTCTTTGTACAGGTTGACCCACGCGTGGATTCAATGTTTTATCTTTGCTCAATGGCTGCTTTGTGCCAGTGATTTGGCTCTGCAAATACAGGTCAGGTACTGGCCTTAACATATATTCTTGGTGCCCTTTTAGAAGATGAACTTGTCTGCTTTGCAGTATTTACACTTGTTGGTTATGCAGGGAGAAACTAATTATGCACATCTTTATGCTGCTGACTGGCTAATGCTGAACTATAAATCTTTGTGTCTCACCCTCCAGTGAGAACAAAAGTCCATTCTTATGCAGGCAGCTCTTTGTTAAGTTGAAATGCCATGTAAGACTCATCATCATCATCTTTTTGTTTTCAACGATAAGGTTCAATTAGTACTTAAAAAGACAGTAAAAAGGCAGTAAAAAGCAAAGTACAGCATCGGTAGGAGCTTTTGCTTTCCTTTTTGTATAATAATAAATGCCATTAGTTAGCTATGATTACTACATATCTCAATGCTGGTGATGTTAAAGTCAGTGTAGTGTTTTGACCTGTGACATAATGATGGCTCGGTGCCATTAACTGTCCCAGTAAAGCCAAGTTCATCCCACTTCACTGTCAAAGACTGTCAAACTTGACTGTCAAACTTGACTGTCAAACTTGTCAGATCGCTGTATTTTCCCGCTGTCTTGAAATCGGTAGAGATGCACCAACTGCGATTTATTTATTTATTTATTTATTTATTTTTTTTTCTGACCTGCAGATTACAATTTTTTTCCCGAAAAACCTACGATTAGCAGCGAGGCTCCAGGCTAACTTCTTTTCACCACCGTGCTGGAGCCGTCCCAAAAATTAACTCCCAACGGTCCTGAAGTCGGTGTTAATTGCCCAAAATTAAAAATGTTATCTATTACTTTATTTTCGGCAATAGTGGTATAATAGTTATTTGCAGAAACACACTGTTAAATCAATGTTTTTTTTAATTGAAATACTTACTTTGTTGGAGAAACTTAATTCCCTCTTTAATATCTATTTCACATTGCTGTGTAAACACAACCGTATTTATTCAAGTTGCTCGCCAAGCAGGACTGTGCTACATGAGATAAATATTGGAAATATGAAACTACTCGGCCGTCTACCGGGGGACAATCGGCTGAAAACAGTTTTTCGATAAGCAGCCGATTTGAGCGTTGCTGCTCTAATAAAAAGGGGGAATATTAATGACATGAGTTTGAGGATAGTATGACAGCCTGGACCGTCATCGTCACACCCAAGCTAACGCCTCCTGATGAAGCTATTTTAAAGCTAACACTTGATAAAACTAATGTCCGGATACATTGATTCATCACAGAAGCAGACGGAAGAGTTTTTGGAATACTTCATGTAATTAGTCAGAGAAAGTCTAGAACTTGGGCAATATCTGATTCAGGTCTGTGCCTAACAACAATTATTATTATTATTATTATTATTATTATTATTATTATTATTATTTTTTTTTAATCTAGTGACTAATTTATCGATTATTCTAAAGGATTTTTTTTTTTTTACTGCTTGATTAATATAACAATTAACTTATAATTTACATTTTTTGTAATGTAAATATATATATTTTTAAATGCATTTCTTCTTATCCGATTAATCAAAGTGATAATCGACAGATTCGTCAATTATCAAAGTATTAATACAGCATGCTTTGTTGTTGTTTTCCCCACAGTGGACGCGGGAGTCTTCCGTGGGAGGAGGTAGTGATTACTAGCTGACAGACAGACGGTATCAGCATACGTTACATGTTCCAATCGGTCATCAGGCGTCCGTGTCCGTCGGTTCCCCTTCGCTGCAGACTCACCATCGTCTTTGCTCCAGAGTCAAAGAGATGCGACGGATCAGTTGCAAAGCTGTGACCGATTTGCCTTTTCGTTATCTGCTTGCTTTTTGATATATGTTTGACCAAAAAAACCCCACATTATTCACGCTGTTCTGCTTTGTACAAGAGTCGAGACGAAATGTGCATAAATCGGCCACTGAGTCTTTTTTTTTTTTTTTTTGAGTGTGCACACAGCGATGAATACAGAACCCTATACTAGCGGTTCCCCTACCATTGCATCGTTCGCTTCGGCTTTAAATTCGTTCAAAATCGGGCAATGCGGCCCCTTCCTGCAGGGTTGTGTGGAGGTGTGTTTATTTCTGCTTCAGAACCGGAATCGCCGTGAAATAATCAGGAAATAACTATTTCATTTCTTGGGTTCACTGGCCAGCTTTTTGAATGCTGTCTTTTACAGACACCAACCGACTAACTGCTGCATATTATACCTATGTTGGAGATGTGCTAATTAACTTCAAGTGTTGTCTGCTTTGTACATTTTACACCTGTTGGTACGGAGGGATTGCTGGACGTTTCATTGATGTTTGAATCAGATGAGTCGTGAGAATTGTCCCCTGATGCTTTTTACGATCCGTCTGCTGCTGTTCACCGCCTGTGGGGCTTTTGCAGATTCAATATGTTTGCCATCATGGGTTCAGATGTTTGTTCACAATGGCCTTTTTTTTTTGGGCATCGATAACTTCATCTGCCCGGCAACTACACATGATTTTGTGTAGTTGGTGAACCCCCGTTTGGAGGCCTTGAAGAAGTACGTGGCATCAACACTGACATCCGTGTTTCCTCTACACAGGGCCATCTGTGTCAGTTTTATCGTGGCTGCCACAGAATCATAAATAATGAAAATTTCATTATGAAAAATGTAATAGAATCATAAAACTGCACCGAATGACACACATTTGGAATAAAAACACCGCTGTCGGGGATCTTGTGAAGACGAGAAGGCAGAAAAAGTAGATATTCGTAAGTGTTTCAGCTCTGTTCAGACTGAATTATTTAATGCATACATCACCAGAAATGGGGTCATACGCCGCGTACACTACACTGATTGTTCTGGTCAGTACTATAGCCGGTGTCAAAACACAGCAGGTGGCTTGTAATGGAGAGAACACGTCCTCCAGCCTAAAAGACCAAGAAAGAAAGAAAGCCTCCGTGCTGAATGAGAGGCTTACTGGGAGCTGATATTACAACGGCTGCTATTGCATTCCACGGAGGTAAAATTGCATGCAGCGCTGATGAAATCCAATAACAGGGAATGCACGAACACTCGGAGCAAAGCACACGGTGTCTTTTTGGACGTGATCTTAATTATCGGAGCACCGACGACATCATGGCTGTAATTTATATTGTGCAGCGGAGGAAACCCCCCCCCCCCCCCCGGCACAAAAGTGTGCTCTGAACGGCATTAAATATGAATTCATGCAATACTTGGATCAAACTAATTACTCATTTTTTTTAACATTGTTTTTAATGCCCTGTGAGTTGAGGTGCGTTCAGGCTGTCAGAACCCCTCCGCCGTGTGCTGAGGATCAATCGGATCGTTTCCAGGAAGTCATCCGGGACGTTAGGACATTACTTTCATTCGGGACTCGACTGATGTTCATCAGGCCCAAAAAGTATCCGAGCGCGCCTTACAGCCATGTGGGCGTACGGAGCTGAAACAAACGCTGCAAACTGACCACTGCAGACACACAGTTTACCTGCGGTTATTACTGAGTAACATCATAATTATGTTATTACGATGCTACATAAACTGTTTACGTCAAGACGTAGAAATGAGTTAATTCTGATCTGAAATAGATTAATGGAGGAGGTGAGGGTATATTTCATGGAAGTCGCTGTCCTGCAGGGCTGTTTCTGCCGCCATGTACACGGTCTGTAACGTCTGTAATGCAATGATGCCGTCATTTTATTTCCCTCCCTGTCGCCGTAAATCTGAAGATATACATTTACTTCCTGTGGGCAGAATTACCGGGAGTATAAATCCTCGAGATAAGCTTCCTCTGTGGTGCCGCTGCTCTGAGGAGATTTTTTTTTTTTTTTTGGTTTGGTTTTTTTTCAGCGTCCAGTGTATACATACTCTGCAAACATGCCGAGTGTGATCAGATCAGACGAATTATTAGTCTCACAGAAAGGAAATGATAACAGGAAGGGGTTCATGCGCCTCATATTTCTAGATGGGGTTTAAATACGGCTCGTGTGGTTTATCGCAGTGTCGCATAACGCTGGAGTCGGCAGTCTTTTAAGAAGTAGCTTGTCAATAGCAATCCAGTGATCGGAGGTCCCAGTGTAGTGACTGCAAAAAAAAAAGATCCCTTGGGCAACCTGTCGCAGTGTAAAATTGATGGTTGCATGGACAAACTGATAGAGTCTACACCGTGCAGAACAAAGCTTAGTTTAGCTCATCTCTGGATATTGTATAATCTGAATTTTGAGCATTTTCATAACGCAGCACACAAGCCTGTTTTTAAAGGAGCATGTGTCTCCTCTGATTGATCCAACGAAACTAATTCAAAATACAGCAGGGCTCACGCTGCGTTATGTCCCCCCCCCCCCCCCCCCCCAAAAAAAAAAAAAAAAAAAAAAATATGTCTACACCACAGTTTTGCTGACAGAGCTGAGTGATGGCTGATGCTGTGACGGAGGAGCCCACTGCTCCTGTGTTCAGGTGTTAGCGACAGGGATTCAGAGCTTACGCTGTCTGGTGTTTCAAAATGTAAAAACACATATTTACGCAGGAAGATACTAGCTGATTACCGCAGCAGACTGATGAGGAGCTTCGTTCAATTCATGAATACATTTTACGTTCATAAATCGGCGGTGCCATCGGGAATCACGTTCTCAGTCGTTGATGGTTGATATCGATGGTTGATCAATGATTGATGGTTGATATCGTGGGGGAAAAAAAAAACGGTTTGATTGCTGTATTTCTCTTGGACCGTCTGTGCGAAAAGCGGCGCTTTTGAGCTGAATTCCTTGTCGCTGGCTTTGGACGAGGAGTGGCTGATTCCCGAAGCTGAAACGAGGAGTGATCTATAGGACAGCTCCTCGTTTCATCTGGCTGGAGTAGCCTTATGATCTCCCCCTTCCCGTTTTGAATGCATTTGTGTTCGTTCTCCCGGTTTTAGCGTCGTAAATGTTGATATTTAATGCCACAAGCGCTCAGAATAACTATGTAGAAACGGTCAATCTTCTCGCCGACGGTCTGGTTGACTTATGTAGGTCATATAGAGGCGTCTGTATTAATCTGAGAATGTTTCAAAGTTCCTCTCAGTAACTTTAAGATGCTTTAAGGAATCAAGATGAATCAGTAACAGGTTGTATTCCACTTGTAAGATTCTCTTTTTTGACATTTTATTCTCTTTTATTATTTTTTTTTTCAAACACCCACCTGATGTGTGGGTTGAGCTTCAGCTTCAGCAGAAAAAGGATGAAATGGAGTAAAATGAGAGGAATTGAAAGCACAGCTGAGACCTAATGCTGATGTTTTTTTTGAAGCTCTGAAAGGATCAGAGACATGGTGTCATTTCACCCTCCGATGGGCGAGCAGAGGAGGGGAAGCCTGCGTCCGTGTCATGTCGCTACGCCCGCTAACGCGCACCTCGAGTGCCCGCACATGCGGGTGAGTTGTGTAGCAACTGTTGCCGGTTAAATGGATCGACTGTATTAAAGTCAAAAGCAGCGTCCGTCCCGCGCCGGTTTGCTGAACGAGTGTGACGGAGCGCATCGGCGGACGCCTCCGTCACCGCAGAGAGAAACCAGTTCACCGCAATCAAACGAGCTCCGAGTCGGAGGGTTTTCTCTCTCTCTCTCTCTCTCTCTCTCTCTCTCTCTCTCTCTCTCTCTCTCTCTCTCTCTCTCTCTCTCTCTCTCTCTCTCTCTCTCTCCTCACATCTCGTCCCTTCTTCCTCTCTCATTTGTCTTTTGCTCGCGGCACTGATGTCTTCCCCATTACCTCTGATTTGGCTTGTCTGCTTGTGAATACCTAATCACGCTGAAGATGCCCCACTTCCATTCCTTGAAGGCTTCATTCTCCTCTCGTCTCGTGGGAGATGTGGACAGTTCACACAGGCGTAAAATAAAAGCGCCCTCACGTGTCATGACCTTTTTCCTTTTGCTCGCCCACCCACACGGACACACGTCTGCGCAGGTTTTTTGTAGGAAATCAATTATGAATGGGTTTCTCTACGCCCACAAGAGTAGAAATACAAGTACCCCAAACACCCGTTATTTTTTAATAATCATTGTTTTTGCGTCTTTTTGGATATCTGCTTGTCTTTAATGCTCCCGATGTACGACTGCAAGCTCCCTAACATGTCTTCTGTTTCTCTAAAGGCAGCGCTAGATGTTCAGACACCAGTCAAGACGAAAACCTTCTGCTGCTGCTGCTGCTGCTTCAGAATAAGGTAGAACCAACAAACTGTGTGTGTGTGTGTGTGTGTGTGTGTGTCCCATTCTTTGTAGTCCTCACCACTGGATGTACTGGATATTGAGTGTGGTCTGTTGAGAGTTTAGTGTGTGAAAATCCAAAGGGATGATAGCTTTGACATTTGACTATAGATGAGTTATGACCATACATAAATGATATCTCTTCACGCTGCTTTATGACGCTGATCATATATATATATATATATATATATATATATATATATATATATATATATATATATATATATATATATATATATATTATACGCACGCGTTGGCCGTCTGAACTCTTTGTAGCACATTCAGGATCTCGCTCTGTTCTCTTGTAAACACAACTGCACTATAAACCGTGAACAGGGAATATGACCACAGCCCTAGTTTTCATATAAAAAAATAAAAAAAGAGCCGACTAACTGGGCTGCCGCCTGTTTGATTTGCACGTGTTCTTTGATGTGCTGCGCCTTGTGAGTGTCTTGTGAGAGTGCCAAGGGAACTGAAGCAGTAATTCATGGTATCTGGTGGGCGATGATTGCATCTGTCTCCCTCTACATGAGTGCTCTTGAGGGAATCGTGTTAGTTAGTCCATGCATGTTCGTGTGTGTGTGTGTGTGTGTTTGTTTGGGAGTGTTATAGCTGCAAGTGTTGTCAAAACTCGGTCTTTCATTTCTAAATTTCTTTTCATTTGTGGATACTTTGCCTCATGAATTCACTGACGTGTGTGTGTGTGTGTGTGTGTGTGTGTGTGTGGGGGGGGGGGGGGGGTGCTGTCGTGCACTGGGCCCCCGTGAACAACTTTAAAACACAAAGACAATCAGCATCTGTTGCGTGGGATCAAAAGGAATTGAGCCCCTAATAGTGTTAACAAAGATAACACAGCTGATGATTATTTTCATTACTTGATTCACTGTTTAGTCTGTAAAACATCGTGAGAAAAAAAACAGTTTCCCAGAATCCAAAGGGGATGTTTAGTGATTGCTTTGTATGTCTGACCAACAGCCTGAACCCAGAGTAAAACATTTCACAACTTAATAAGGAAGCAAGTTGAGACGTTTGTGTGATAATTGACCTGCATTTTGACTTATTGATTATTCAGCTAATCGTTCAGCTTTATCAGGAGGAATACATACATCCAGCACATTATTACCCATCAGGAGGTATGGAAGGTAAAACACGCACCATCTTTATGTTTCTACATTTTTTGGATTAGAGCCTGGTCGATATTATATTAGCACAGAAATATCTGTGCGTGTGTGTTGGCCAATTAGTTTGAGTAGTTATGTTTTGCCAAATGTAGAAACATTGTTGCCATTACATAGTTTGTCCACCATAGAACCCTTACAAGTGTCTTATTTCATTTAACTGAACTAAACGTACGTATTTAGTTTATTTAAAAAAAAAAAGCATTGACATCCTAATGAGCTTCAAAAGCACCAGTTCTAACTTGCTCTTCTTCTTCTTTCATTACCAAATTGCAAATCGGCAACATTGAAGCCCTTTCCAGCAACCTCTGCAGTAAAGTTCAAGTGTGTGAGCGAGAATGTAAGGACATCCGTTTTAACGACCACTTAAACCAGCATCGAGTCTCAGTCCTAAGAGAAGCCTAAACCAAACTTATTTTAGTCTCCGCTAACTCAAAGAGCCGATTGTACCTCCGTCTGGATTTGTGCGCCGCAGTCAACTGACCCCCCCCCCCCCCCCACACACACACCCCTTCCTGAGGTGTCACTGACTGCAGAACCACAGGAACAGGCTTGAGGGAGACTTGTCTGAATTATTTCCCTCTCTTTTCATTTTTTTGTGTGTTAATCTCCTCGAGCGCATGCTCTCGCACAAAGCCCGTATTCTCCGTCCGAGCCGCTCATTGTCACACTTTTGCTCGCCAGGAGACGGTGGGTGGGCATCTACCGTCTCCAGGGTACGAACGCATCTATAAGCATCTGTTTTATCTTCAGACCCCCCGAACCACCACTTCCACCACGTGCCGTGATCCAACCCCCTCTGTCTCGCACAACTTTGTCAACAACCGTCCTCATCCTCTCACGCTGTGCTCGTGGTGGAATGTTTCCCGTGACGTGGAAGCGCTCCTATGAAGAAGACAAATGGGAGACACAGCTCCCGGTGCGTTAATAGACTGAGCATCCGTGTTATTGATTTGAAGGATGAATTGAGCAGATCTCGCGAACGGATCCCCGACGCATGAATCGTCTGTTATCGGCCGTTAACGGCTCACAGATGTTGTCGGTGTAGATGCTGGCCGATCGGTAACGTGGACTTGAGGCACAGAAATACCAGAGACATGTTTGTGGTAGTTGCATAGTTTGTCCACCAGAGAGCACTGACAAGTTTATTTTTCTACTATAAATTGTCAAACAAAGCTTTGAACAATAGGACTTAGGTGGAAGTGAATTTAGGTCCACGGTTCCACGGCCAGGACGGACGTAGAGAGGACACGGTGGAGACGGCGACCACGTTTACATGTACACTCATATTCCACTATTATTTCCAATGTGACAATATTCTGAATTTGATATGGCTCATGTAAGCTTCATATTTGGATATTCTGAATTAGGCCTCATTACGAATGGGTCATTTTCTGATTACCACATCTGGGATACGCTGATATTTCTTTGGGTTTTGGAGCGTTTCTCTGGACGTGTATACGGCGCCTTCTGAGTTTGCGTCTCAATAATGTTTTTTTTTGCGAAACACCGACTCTTTCCTCTGGTTACGACCGGCTCAGAGCGTCGTACGCAAACCGACGTGCCAATAGTTTGCAAAGCTGGAGTAGAGAGGCGTGGTCAGAAGAAAAGCCCACATCGCTGGTGGAAGAAGAAACACGGCTACAGCTCAGCACTACGAAGGACTTGTATATCAACAGGTTTTTGGGATATGCACAAATATCAAAACGACGGCCTCTTGGAGAAGGTGGTTGAAGGAATGAAAGAGGGAGGCTGTGTTTGCACGGTCTAAACTTTTCCATATGTTGACGTGATAAACGACACGTTAGGGATTCAGTGATGAGGAGTCAGCGATTTATGTTTGGCTGCATGTAAAATATTCATTTGCCATGTAAACAGCCTATTACGAATATTGGATTTTTTGCAATAACCTGTATATTTGGTGCATGTAAACATAGTCCAGGTGAAGTGACGGTACCTGTTACTCGGGTTGATGACATCTTTGTCAGGGGTGGAAACGCCCCAACGCGTCGTCTATAACGTCAACGTGTAGAACGGATGAGCGCCAGGAGCCATTTTGTGCAATTTTTGCTACTTTTTACGTCAAAACCAATGTTTGTTTCTAAGTTTTCCCACCGGAGGCGAACACATTCTCCTCTCATTCTGTCACCACACCTCCCAAAACCTGTTCATACCCAAGTCCTTGATGATGCTTAAAAGTAGGTTCTGACCAGAATCTGCATCTCTACGTAAACAGGAAAGAGGTAAAACAAAGTGTTCCAGCGAATGTGTCCGAGATTTTTCCCTTTTTTTTAAATCCATAAGGTCTGCAGCAATACATTAGCCCAGCGTTTTTCCTCCGCGCCCTCAGCGACATACAGTAGGTGTAGGTAGACCTAGATTGCGTTTCAGAGGATCGAAATCTGTAGTGCGTCAAGGACTCGCTGACGTCAATTCACTTCCACGCCGGTGACCCCCGTGTCACCGCGCTCCTTTTTGCGGCGCTTTGTTTTGTGCCACTTCACGGCGTGGTGCCTGCAGTACCATCACAGCTGTGTGATTTGAAGAGGCTTGTGGAGTGTTTATTTGTTTCAATATCCCGCCAGGAGTCTGCTTTTGTAATAGCGCACGAGTGGCTTCATACCTCTGCCGAATTAACACTCTAGTGGTGTTTTTCTAACGTCTCTCATTCTTTTTCATTTTCAATTTTGCCGTCCTCTTCTCGCGCCGCTCGTCTCCCTTTTTTTCTTATTAATTTGTCTCCTTTTTTTTTTTTTTCTTCTCCCTGTGTTCTTGTGTTTCCGTGGCAGTCGTCTCAACCTCTCCCCTTCCGATCACTACGCCGCACCCGCTCGGGAGCCAGAGTGCGTCTGTTCGAATGTTTACACACACATCCCTGATAAATTGCTTGGCTTGATCCCGGAGAGCGGGCCTGCTATTAGAACGCTTTATCTGATTTGGTGCTGGGGGAAGCAAATTTGCCATTATTTTGATGTGATTAAAAAGGATTCCCATGGGTCGGCTTTTCATTATACAGCGTTCCCAAATCTCAAGGGTGGTTGGGTTGTGATTTGCTATCTTCTTTTTGGCTTGTTTGGATGTAACTTTGCACCCATGCAGTTTCACAATGTTTCTGCAATGTAATTGTAGGACATATATATACATGTATATAGTGTATAGATATATATATATATATATATATATATATATATATATATATATATATATCTGTACACACACAGGATATTTCTGTCTGGGGCATTGGTTGTACAGATATGAATGGAAAACAAATCTTTTAATTATGTATTATAAGCTGCTCAGTGTTGACGTTAAACGGGTCATAATTCCTTCTATTAATATCTAACAATAAATCAGTGAATTAGTTGTAAAGGAGACGTTTGTTACCTTCAGTCTTAGCTGCGACGGTAGACGCAAGTAATATCATTTACTGTTCTGTGCCCTCATATAATCCCATGATGCAGTTCTTCTTTTGCTTACATTCTTTCACAGTCAATCATCCACCAAAGCATTATTTTGTTGGCCTCGCATTGCCATGTTATTCTTACGGGGGCGAGGGTTGGTGGGGTGGGTGGTGTGGGGGGGGTTTCTGTATTCCCATGACATTAATCAGCTGCTGCACAGGGCTCTCAACGTTGTGTCTGTGTGTGCATGCTTGAGTGGAGACGGTGCACTAATGGCGGCGTGCTAAGTGTCACGTCCAACTCTGTTTTCCGTCTCCGTTGGGTTGACAGCTGCTTTTTTTTTCTCCCCCCTCTCTGGTGTCTCGCTTTGCTCTAATCGCGCTTCTGTAGGGTGGAAGGTTAAGTTCCCAGCACTAAAGAAGCAGACCTGAAGGAATTACTGCGAGTCTGTGGATATAGTGCAGAAAGAGATAAAACAAGTCAATGTCAGTACGAGGGGTGAAACACGCCGTTGTGTTTATTCTTTGGACAACGGTGCAATAATGGCTGAAATTAAAATGTGTGTCATGATACCATTTTAATTCAGGGGCCTGTGATCAATAGAAGACGATGTCCTGTGACCATTTAACACCATTTGTATATATATAAAAAAAAAAAGCAACTACAAAATATGGTTTGACAATTTTATTTCTTGGCTTTTCCAATCATTTAGATGAAAAACCATCTATTCTTTTTATAAAAAAACAAGTAAATCCTTTTGTGGGTCTGGTTGCTGGTCAAAACCAGCGTGTCACTAAAATGAGAATAGCTGGTCCACCTTAAAGGTTAGTCCACCTTAAGTAAACATGGACTGAAGTTCATGGCTAACCACCTTCACTTTAACCCTTTAGACTCCTCCCACATTGGTGTTATTGCTTACTGTGAGGTTGTTTCTTGGAGTATCTTCAAATGCTTCATATCCCTAAAAAAGATAAACCAGTCATTAAACCAGAATGATTGATAAACGTGTTGAAACTATACTGATTTTGAGTGCAAAAGTTTTTGATAGTTTCATTATGCTCCTTACGTAACGCAACGACGTCGTCGTGAGCGTACGGCGTGAAAAGACGGGAGCCTCTGCAGAAACAAAGAACGCTCTCGCCATTACGGTTCAAACAGGATCAAGCAAACAAAGATCTTCCATCTTTTACGGGAAAAAACTCCACGCGATAAAGTCAGCATGAGCGTTACAACCCGACGACACGAAACACAGAAGTCCTCATGTGAACACACGACGCCAACGTTATCGTTTATTTGCTGCCATTTTTTTTTTTTTACATCGTAGAACAAAACGTACAAAATCTGACCGCAGACCTCGTTGCGGGCATTGAACCAAAAACCCCATTTGAGACGAGGGAACCAGAAGCGCTCATCTCCGGGGTTTTAGGACAAATTCCTTGGGCAGGTCCAACTGGACGCAAACCCAGAACCTTCTAGAGAGAGAGATACCATTTCTGACCTGTAACCACCCGGGGGTCCCTGAGGAGAACAGCTGGAGGAGAGAGAGAGAGAGAGAGAGAGAGAGAGGGTGCATGGAATCGGCCTGTCCAGTTTGTTCCACAGCCAGTGCTGGCAGCTTCAGAATGCTTCTCATTGTCTTCTTTCAATGAGGAAGCACCGCAGAAACAAAGGGGAAAAAAAACCCAGAACAAACAAACAAGGCCAATAAATGGCCTTGGCTTATCTGTCCGCTGCTTTTGTGTACCATCGTTATGCTTTCTAGCAATTCTTTTCTGCAGCTTTACGTCCACACAGAAGGACAGGCTCGTCGGAGGGAATTCAGAACCAGAACCAGGACGAGTGACAAATTTAAAGAAAATCTTGCTTAAATGAGCGGACAAGCATGCAGAGTTTTTTTGTTTTGTTGAGAAGACGTACGAGTAAACCCCTGATAATAATTTATGAAATATGACTGCGTACAGCTCATACGTCTGCCGTTGCTCGCTCAGGAAAGAGGCGCGGAAGCTACCGTCGTATCTGGGGAGCGGCGGAGTGTAAAATGGCTCTCCTGCCACACATACACGGCAAGGTACAATATTCCTTTTTACAAGCGACACGGGCTGCCGCTGATTCACGGGGCACTAAAACATTTTGAATCAATTAAAGTCAGCGGCGTCGCTCTGAATCGCGCAGCACATCCGAATGCTATTAAATCACGCAGATAGTTTTTCCATCGCACCGACGGCAACTTTCATCGCCGATTTTTTTTTTTTTTAATCGCCGGCCGTGTCTCAGTTTACAAATCATTACCTGCCTAGAAGCTCACAAGTGGCACATGTTGTCGTTTTGCTTTGATTAGAAGAGAACACCCCCGGATCGCTGTAATGTCGCCGGTGCGTCGGTGCGAACCGGAAAACGTTAAGGAGGCAGTCGAGAGAAATGCAGATTGTGTTTCGCGCTGCCGTCATACCGAGTACGTCATTGTCACATTCAACACTGATGCATGTAATTTCATGGAAATTGGGCTTTTTGTTAGTCCCAGAGAAAGAGAGCTATCTTTCATTCAGATTCTCTCTCTCACACACACACACACACACACACACACACACACACACACACACACACACACACACACACACACACACACACACACACTTGTCTTTCTATCCTTGTAAGGATTCCGGAAGCCAGAATGTTCTTGTTCAGCCGCACACAGATTGTTGTTGGCGTTTTCATATTGATACGGGATTTTATTTTTTTTTCTCACAGCGACATTCTCTTATATCTCTCTTCCATTTTCTGTGAAAAAGAAAACTTAAGAGAAGTCAACTCCAGAGCTGCTCTCCTCCAGGTGTGCTGCACGTCGCGTCCCACTCTTGTCATAATTTATAGATGATTGCGTTTCTCATTAGCATAACATAACGGCCCCCTAAACACCATATAAGGGCAGGTGATGTGCCGGTTGCGAATACTCTGGCACATGACCAAGAAGATGGGAGAGATGCCATCAAAAAAAAAAGTCTGTAAGAAGAAGAACTTCAGCAGTAGTGAGATGGGAGGGAGTGTTAAATAAACTTTAACAAAGTAAACGTACAATAACGTAAAAAACCTGTATAAAAGACATATAATAATCGCAATTTTTATAACAAATATACAAAAATAAGGAATCAAAATGAGAACAAATCATGGATACGAACCCAAATAAGAGGAATTTAGTTCTCCTATTGCTTCAAGGTCCACTGTGTGTAGGGCTTCATAACACAAGGACAACATGCACAATGTGATAACGTTGAATATCGCGACCAAGAGCGGTGCTTGTTCTCCATAATTTACTCGCCAACGACAACATTTGCTCGCATTTGGGCGACCGGCGAGCGTTCGCTTCAGCCGAGTGTGCTGAAGAGGCTGAAGAGGCGGTGTGCTTTCCCTCAGTAAGATATAGTTTTTCCAATTACTCGCTGTTGTCTCTTCTTCCTCGCTCTCTCTTCCCCTTGTACTGCGGTGATTAAATTGGCTGAGAAATGTAATATCAGAAGTTTTAGTTAATTTGATTCTTTTGAGACAGAGGCTGCGGGGCTAAAACTACTTTCTCTCAAATAGCAAATTGATGATTGTTTTTGGCGTTTTTCATCCCAGTAGTTTTTTTTTTTTTACCGGCTAATGGGGGAGGCATGGCGCAGCACAAACAGCCCAAGGTAGCATCCAATGGGGGGTGTGTGTGTGTGTGTGTGTGTGTGTGTGTGTGTGTGTGTGTTGCATCCTTTTATTTCTGCACTAAGCAGCGATCATGAAGTCTTTTGAGGGCAACTTAATCATAATACGCACAGGATAATGAATTTTCCTTTCTCTTATTAAATTCCGCCAGATTGATATTCAAGGTGCGATTTTAAATATGCACGAGCGCTTCTCTTCCGTCGCTTTAGTCGTATCATTTAACTAGAATTTTAGGAGCATTGCCGCTTTTTATATCTGCAGAGAAACGAGGGGGAAAGAAGGGGCTTGTTTTGCGTGAGGGATGCTGGGAACGATGTGAGCGTTCCTCAGATTAACGTACGGACAGAGCCGGGGAGAAGAGAAGCTGACACAGCACTGATTTAGTGCGGAGAGAGAAAAGCGGCGTGGAGAGAATCAGCCCGGACAGACGGGTGAGGGGAGGGAGGGAGGAGGAGGGGGGGAGTAAATCAGAGCTCCAGAGGACTGGGAAATTGCACCGCCTCAGAGGCTCCGAGAGCCGGGACGGAGGGATGCTGATTGATTGAGGAATGACTAGTCTGTTGTTTATCACTGGAGTTAAGATGGTGTTAAGTAGCCTTATGCTGCGGCGAGAGAGAAGCATGAGACAGGCAGAGGAGGGACGGGGCGGCTGGAGGAGAGGAGGAATAATTACAGCGCGGTGGAGGTTGGCAGCTTAGGAGTTTAAAGTGAGAAGCAAGCACTTCAGAGAGTATTGACAATATGAAGTCATAAGTGAGCGTTATGGGTACAAAGAGACATTTTTTTTTCTTGTCTTGTGGAAATTAACTCACTGATTTTAAATCCGTCGACAATCCATTTTTCGTATTTCAAACAATCCTTTTTGTCTCTGCTTTGTTGTAACCGGGAGCAATATGTTTCTTTATCTCTTGGCGGATGGCAGAAGAGGGCCGCTTGTTTTTGTTTCCGCCCGTGTGGGGAACCCTCTAGAGATTTATTACGCAACGAGCGCCGCACTCCCTCGCGCGATTCAAGAAATAACGACGATGTGAGAAAGAGGCCCGTGTTTTTTTATTTTTATTTTTTATTTTTTGAAATATCGCTTCCAGCAGGCGTGTTTGTCTATCCCCGCAACCACCGATAAAACGTGCATACCGTGGCAGTAAAGACGCAGGGAGAGATCTCCAACGTGGATTGATTCCACGGCCGCCTCGTGCAAAACTGCCAACCGGGGAGCCCCACGGGAAATACGGCCTCGTAGTTTTCAATAAGTAAATTCTAGAGCCGCACTAGCATCGCAGTCCCCCCCCCCCCCCCCCCCCCACCTTCCGAGCTTAAAGTGTGCTCTAAACAACATTCGACTGTGTGAATGCAAAATGTTCAGCGACAGAAAGGTGCGTTCACACGGTCATGAATATGCTTTAGGAAGAGAGGCCCCTGCACACAACAGCCCAGGAAGTCATTATTTATTATTATTTATTAGTCAGCATCCCCTGGACCTGATTGGCTAATAGTTACGCTGTCGAGACCCTCCTCACCACAGAGTCCATGCGCTCCAGAAAAGCCTCACGGACGGATCCTAAAGGTCTGATTGGTAGTTTCTTTTTTTGTCTTTCTTTGTAAGAATGTGACCCGTTATGAAGGTAGATTTGTGTCTTTATTACGTAAACAAAAAAATATGTTTTGAAAGCAAATTTCTCGCACTGCAATCAAAAATCAAGTTTGTAAGTGAAAATATATAAACTGAGAATAAATTATTTGTTAGTTTTGCTTATGAAACTATAATTTTTGGTTGCAAAACAAAAACCTTTGCTTTAAAAACGAAAAGCTACGGTTTCAAAACGAAAAGCTACGGTTTCAAAACCAAAACCAAAACGTAAAGCTACGAGTTGAGTTTGGACGTAGTGGGCGGGGCATACGCTGCTGAATGAGCCAGGAGTTTCTATTGGTGGGTTCGACTTGGATCCCTGCATCTACTTCCACTGTAGAGGTTACTGTGATGAGCGGCATGGAGGTAAGTTGACATTATATTGCTCTGGTAGCACTTCACTTTGTTTTCATGTTGTTAGTGTCGTAGAGTCTCTTTTTTTAAAGAACGACATGAGGTGTTGTTGACATGAAGCTTCACTTTCTGCGTGCATGTGACGTAAGTCGAACCCACCAATAGAAACTCCTGGCTCATTCAGCAGCGTATGCCCCGCCCACTACGTCCAAACTCAACTCGTAGCTTTACGTTTTGGTTTTGGTTTTGAAACCGTAGCTTTTCGTTTTGAAACCGTAGCTTTTGGTTTTGAAAGCAAAGGTTTTTGTTTTGCAACCAAAAATTATAGTTTCATAAGCAAAACTAACAAATAATTTATTCTCAGTTTATATATTTTCACTTACAAACTTGATTTTTGATTGCAGTGCGAGAAATTTGCTTTCAAAACATATTTTTTTTGTTTGCGTATTAAAGACACAAATCTACCTTCATAACCCGTCGACCGTTAATAAAGTCCGTACGAGTCATCGGCAGTGTGCAGGATGTTTTTTTTTTTATTCTTTCACTGCCGTTCGTCCAAAATTGCGCCTTTTTAAAAAAAATTTTTTTACTCTTCACACATCTACTTCCATCACTTTTCGTGTGAACAAGCGAGTGCGATGCCACGAAAGGCCTTTGATACCTCATGCTTTTGCCTTGACACATTGTTGGTCAACACCCAAACTCAAACACACACACACACACACACACACACACACACACACACACACACACACACACACACACACACACACACACACACACACACACGTATAGTGTTGAGTCCATTACATTTTTAAGCCTCTCTAAGTCTAAATCCGTCTCTCCGTATCTCTTGCTTCCATCTCGTACATCCTTACAGTGAATGAGTGTACAGAGTGTTAAAAGTAGACACTTAGTTTTGAGGGTGTGCCAGTCAGTAACTGCAGATAAATCTTGTCTCCACAAATGACTGTCGGAGCCGTAATGGAATTGGTCGTGTGATCCATTTCCAGCCCTCCGAGAGGCTGCAGCCTCGTGATCGCCGAGATAACATCTCACTCTCGTCTCTCGCAGAATACCAATGTCATACTCGCCTCTCGTCTCCGACTGCAGCGCTTCTACGCGGAATCAATTGAGCCGCGAGAAAAAACTTCCTCTCTGTTGCCCGCTTGAGGGAAAATTGCGAGTCGGGCGAGTAATATGTTGCAGTGTGATAGAAAACCTGGACGAGGAGACGAAAGTCCTGAAATTCGCCTGAATAATCCCGAAGGTTTTCCTCTTTTGTGAGTCTTCTAATGAAACAGGTGTTCCCCTTATGCTGCTGATATGAGAGCTGGGAAATGGCTTCACTCCCGCCTCATTTACATTCGTATGAAACAAAGAGTCGTAAAAAGTAACCAGCCTTTTCATTACACTTCCAGTAATTTGACTTGGAACAATGTGGCTTCCTTTTCCGCAGCGGTGCAGATTTAATCTTCTTTGACCCGCTGACGGGCGATAATTCAACAAGCGACTGATCGTGATTAAAGGTCGCGGGTTTTAGTCGTCGCGGCGCTCGGGTTTAAGCTGCCGTTTGGGGATCGGTCGGAAAAGCCTCTGCAATTTGGCGGCGGCGCTCACAGGTGTAGGTGTGTGTTTTTTTTTTTCTTTTGTGCGAAAAGCACCGCTGCTAATTCATCGTGTCAGCATGCACTCATGAGGTTCTGCTCGCCTGTTAGGGTGGGTTTAAGCTTAGGTGACCTTTTTAGTTTGATAAAACTGAAGTGAAAAAACTAAATCATTTGTCACGGATCCACTTTTTAGCTGTGACCTTTGGGCTGTTGTTGGCTTCTGTCAGTGTGTTGTTGCACCAACAACTAAATGAGTGACAGAAACCACAGGTTTGCATGTCTATATTCTCACAATCTCAAGTACGTAAGACTCTAAAGTCTTGAGATCACAGACTGATAGCTAGAAGTCTGATGGGCTATCGTGACTCATCTGTTGGTGTTTGGTTTGACCGCAGTGGAACATGTGTGTGTAAGTGACGTGCATTATGAAGTCTGAGGTGAAATAAGAAATATATGAAGAAGTACACACAACAAAATATATGAATCAGACAAATTTGTATGTAATTATTTCCATTTAACAAGGACATATGAGAAGTTTCAGAGAGCTGAAGCATGCAGAGAAGAGCAAATAGATCCACAATATCTTTTCACTATGTTTTTACTGCAACTCAATCCAACATCAAGAGGTTTAATTACTTGCTGTGAGCAGACTTGTTCAGCACAAATCAATTTCTACCACCAGTCATGTTCACTATGCATCTATGACACTTTTATTCTCTTAATTATTAATATTGTGGACCATGTTGGTTCTCCTCTCACTTTTGGTAAATACTCATATGTGGCCACATCAAATGACCCTTCGCTGAATAAACTTGCAAAGTGGAAAAAAAAAAAAAGACGCATGACCAATGTTGATCAACCTGAAACAACCCGAAGGTTTCTTTGAAATGTGTCACAATCTTGATCCACAGAAACCACAGTTTTCAGCTGCAGATCGGAGCGTTGGTGTTGGTGCACAGTTGCAGTTTTGAAAGCACACTTCACTAGTTGTATCGTTATTCAACAGGCAGCAGCAGATGTTTTTAAGTGCATTGAAACATATTTAATTGTTTATACTCCAGGCTTTATGCAAACCATGAACACTAGTTGGATTTGTGTTGCATTCAGTTTGACCTTTTTAAGTGCAGACAGAGTCTCTGCACCTCAAGCAGAGATAGGTGAGCAATAACAGAGTAGTACTGTTTAAACTTACCCTGAGAGGTTTTGTGAATACTAAAATTGACCCACCTTTACCAGCTGCAACATTAAAGTGAAGTACACATGACTGCATCAATAACTATTTTGTGTGTCTCACACATTATCAGTGTCTTAACTTTTTGCTGCTACTTCATGCTCAGTGTAACTAGTTTTCTGTGTAGTTTTGGGTTTGTTTCTGTTCCACCTTTAAGGTTAAGGCTGTTGAGATGATTTGAGGTGATTTTTAAAGTGGTCCCATGCAACAGATAACGCTTTGGACAGCTCCACATCTCTGCAACCCTCAGCCTGCACTAGCCAAAACACAGCAGGCTGGCAGGGACAGAAACTAGGAGCGGACCACAAAAGTCAAGAGGAAGCTTCAGCTGCGGAGATTGAGCAGTTAAAAAAAAAAAAAAAAGACCCAAAAGACCCTCTCTGCAGAAAAGAGATTCCTCCGGTTATTTAAGTGAACTGGACGAGAATTTGCCACCCTACCTCATCCTCCAAGCTTACACTAAGCAACTCTCACCCCCAACCCCAACTCCTCCACCCATAACTCCCTCCCCTCCTATTCTTCCTTTATTATTTCTCACTGCATCCCTGAAGAGTGGATCTCTCTTTGATTTGTCTCTCCCAAGGTTTCTTCCCTTTTTTGGGAGTTTGTCCTCGTCTTCCTACAGAGCGTGGCCATACACTCTGTCAGAGGGCCTGTAAAGCCTTCTGAGACGTTGTGTGCAGCTTTTGGGTTGTAACTTTCCATTTCATTCATCTTCAAATGTACCAAAGCCTCTTCTGTTCATTAATATAATATTACTTAGTAGCTTGTCCAACACAAAAATCTTTGTGACGTCATATTTTAAGAGGGTAATGATGCCATGAGCTGCATAGGAACGTCCCTCTCATGGAATCTAGACACTAGTGGTGGTAACTGAAGATTTGGACGGATGAGATGTGGAGCATGACTTCTGATGAGAGAGAGAGAGAGAGAGAGAGAGAGAGAGAGAGAGAGAGAGAGAGAGAGAGAGAGAGAGAGAGAGAATTCTTTTATTGATCCAGAACAGATCAGTCACGTCATCAACTCAAACAAACAAGAAAATAAAACAACTCCTCCAATAACAGAAAAACTACGTATCAAACATGAAACTCAGCTTTTTACTTCAGTCATCAGTTGAACTTTCAACCTGAACGAAATATCAAAAAGTACAACAGACTCAATAAAAGTCTTAGATTCCATCTGTCCAATAGTTGCCAATCCTCTCTCTCTCTCTCTCTCTCTCTCTCTCTCTCTCTCTCTCTCTCTCTCTCTCTCTCTCTCTCTCTCGTTCCCGAAGGCTTGTGCACGGCTCCGCTGCATATCTGCAACCCCCTGTGACAGTCTCTGTGTGGCTCTGTACTAATGGTTTCCTTTGAATCATAAATTAGGCTTGAAAGGAGGGGAAGAGAATGAGCACATGATTGAGGAGCGAGCGATACGGAGTGAGCTTGATAGATTTTTCTATCATTAATACGGATGGTCGCGCCGCAGAAGCTCTATCATGTCGGATAATTATATTGACTTCATCCGTCAGTCAAGTATTTGATCAGAGTGCGGCTCTCACGGAGCGTGTGTGCGCACACACACACACACACACACACACACACACACACACACACACACACACACACACACACACACACACACACACACACACACACACACGTGTGCCCGGCTGCTGAGAATCAGCCCGGGGTCGCCCAAGGGCCGGTCTGAGGACTTTGCCTGTAATTAAAGACTGTGTGGCGGCCGCATGTTTCCCATCAGAGCCGCTGGTGTCTCATCCCAGCCATGTGACCCGTGGCGGTCTGGCACTCTCGCCATTTTTAATAAAGTTTTAACAGAAACCCTTGTGCAAATTGGCCACATCACTGTGGTGGATTTTTTTTTTCCCTGTGGCAGTCGCATTCTGCTGCAAGAACAGAATGGGTTCGGCTAAAATATCCACTTTAAGTTCATGTGTGAAGGTAAAATTGTGTGGTTTTTTTGGTGTTTTTTTTTTTAATGAATTCAATTGCTGCACAGATACAGGATGCAGCTGTGTCATTGACTGCCTCCAGGGAGACTCTGAGGAGCTGCACCCCCCCGGTCACCATTAACACCAATGTGCTACCAACACTGCTCAGAAAGCACAGTTTCCTCCCAGACGATGATGTTTGTCACGCTCAAAACCCCCCTCGCCACGTCCGTCTCCTTTATCTTCCCTCGGTCGTTGAGCTCACTGCCCCCCCCCCCCCTCCAGATCCCACTTTAGTCTCTTGTCACCGCTTCCTGCGACGCTACAGAGGACATAACGAGACGGTCGGATGTGTTCTGAGGACCGGGTTTGGAGGCAGAGAGGGGGGGGGGGGGGGGCTCCCTTACCTGTACCTTACCACGTTGCGGTGGAGAGAAGTTGATGTGCAGCGAGAGGAGGAAGGGGATTATTTTCCTTTCCGCCGTGCCAGCCGGCGCCTCTGGCCCAAGTCGTGTTAATTGGGTCTATACAGGTTAAAAGAGCGATCGCTCGGCGACATGCTGGTAAGGGAGTCTGAGATGGAGAGAAAAGACACACACACACACACACACACACACACACACACACACACACACACACACACACACACACACACACGGCCGCTCTCCCGAGGCATGAACGGGCTGTGAAGAGAACCGTGTTTGTCTCTGTGCTGGAAAGCCCCTTTCTGTAAAGACACTTCGGTGGCTCCGTGGGTCATTTGGCCTCTTGCCTCGAAGTTAACAACATTTCAGTGAGGCGGCGCGGTTAAGCGCGCGTGCTTCCTCTTTTGCATTTTAAGTAGATTTCTCTTTAAAGACCAATGGTTTCTTTAGCGAGATTCCCTGAGGTAATGATGGACAACAATGTTTGGGGAAAAATGGAGCAAATATAACTTTTTGAGATCCCTGATCAGGATTTTTTTAACAAAAAAAACACAAATCAAACGATTAGGAAATAAAAGATTGTATCTTTATTGATTTAAAACAAATATTGTCTTAAGTAGTTTTATAGATGTATTGTAAACGGGTCATAATTCATCTCTCATATATATGCTGTTTTGAAAACATCTCCTTTAAACATCTGTGTTTATTCAAATTTCTCACCAAAACTACGAGATCACACGTGAACACATCACGATAATGTCATAATTTAACTTGACGCCCCATACTCGTTTTCACCGAACGGAGCCTGAACGCGTCGCGATGTAACTGAACGGAACCTACATGTGGCCGTTAGCGGCGCTGCCACGGTTACCAGCTCTCCAATTCCGATTGGAGGGAACATTTCCGTGCGAGTAGAGCGTCCTTTTTGCAGACTGCTGGACACAGTTGAACGGTTCATGAGACCAGACGAAAAAAACAACAACAGCACCGGTTCTGTTACTGATGGGTGTCGTACAAACTGGGCGGTTGTGAGGGGGAAAAAAAAGTCCCTCAGTTGCAGTCAAAAAAATGTGCTTTTATGTCCTGTGATGGTATGTTGCTCAAAGCTACGAGCCGCTCCATGCCAAGAGGAACTGATCCGAGAAGGACGAGCGCGTTCAACGGGCCTACATGCTTCCACAAGTGATGTGTAGATGGAAACCTCGCCCCCCTAGCGCCCCCTAGTGACGGCTACCAAGGCTTCATGAATCAGACGGGGGTGGGCGTAGTTCTTACAGCCCACAGGGTATCGAGGATGACCAATACTGATGTTTGATACAAACAAACATGTCTTTGGTAGTCTAAACATTCTTCATTTCAGCTAACGATCTATACAAAGAAAGTCCAAGAAAATCCCAAAATGCTGCCAATGAACCTGTGAAATAGTTGGCAACAAACAAACTATATATTTAAATACATATGTAGCTGTAACGTGAACAAATGTCTTCATATTAAACTTCATAAAACGATGTTTCACAGTAAGAAGCTGGAGGGACATCAGAATAGATGTTGTTGGGACCGGCGTGAGGGAGCCCGCTGCAGTCGGAGGTGGGATGTGAGAGCGTCTCAGCCCACTCACCACTGATGCCGGAGCTGGACCACCTCGGTGAGAAGCCCGTGTGCTCTCGCTCGCGGCCGACGCTCCATCCACTCGCTTTTGGGTTTCTGCGAAAGCCTTCTCTAGGAGCCAAAATCTCGTAAGAGCCACATCTTTGAACTTTGTGCAAACCCACGTAGAGGTTTTGTTTTTTTACCAATATTTTCCACCGTGACTAACTGTAAACCTGGCCTCTACAGACTTCAATAGGTCGGCAGTTTAACGCCTTTTCCCCATCTAAACAAGTCTGCGTATTCAAAGACAAAACTCCGTCACCTCGACGCTTTCTTCGACGCTTTCACCACCGCCACCGCTGTCCCTGTAGTCGCCGTGACAGCATGGTAATGGAAGGGCTAAGGTGTAAACGTGCTGCAGTATCCCCGGCTTCTTCCAGACTACTCCAGCTCGCATATTCAGGTTTCTCATAAACAGGATAAGGGCTGGTGTTTACATGCTCAAACAGAACACTCCGTTGACCCCCGATCATGAAGGGGGGGGGGGATTCATGTAAACACAGTCTATGTTGTGTATTCCACAGAGAGGGTACGCACATTCCCTTTGTTACAGCTCTGCTTCTCTCTGTAGACTCCGTTTAGAGAAAAGAAGCATTTGAGGAGGAGCTGAAACGATCGCTGGTTATCCTCGGGTATTTTTACCGGCGTACAAAACAACAACAGATTTGATGAGGTCACCTCGGGCTTTAAGGAAGTTGCGGTGGACATTTTTCAAAATGTTTTGACGTTTTTAGGTTTTCACAGATGATTGGGCTTGTAATGTTTCTGACATCTTGCGTTTGCCATTCAAACTGAGTGACTCGAGAAGGCTCTGGGCTTTATTGGGACTGCTGTCACATCTGTCATAAATATTGACCTTTTTTTTTTTTTCATTATTTTTTTTATACCTGTCCAAATGTTTGAGCGACTTTAACTTTTCTATTTTAGATGTAGACTTCAGACTGACAGCGTAGAATTAGTTGTTTACAAAACTCGCAAAAAGAATTTGTTAAAGCAAATAAGTTTAGTTGCATTAAAGTGGCTTTAATTAATTAAGCGTTTAGCTGTAAATACTCTGAACAGACGGATATTCTTCACAGGAATAGGTGGAGGCCGAGCTAAGAGAGAGTGAATAGTGGACGTGTGTTCATCAGGTGGACGGAGTAACGGTGTGTAACTGCCAGAATGTGTAAATAAGCAACAATTTCACCATATCAACTCTGAAAGGTGGTGATATGTCAATGGTGTGTTCACAACTTGTTTCTGCTGCCCCCATGTGGCCAAAAAAAGAGACTAATGTATTGCAGCTCTTTAGGGCTAACGGGTTCTTTGTTTCCTGTATCACATTATTTCTCTTTTGAGTTTCTTTAATAGATTATTTATCTAAAAGTTTAGCGTTGAAACAACCTGATTGTTTCAGGTTTAAAATGTAGAATATTACATTTTGTGTTTTTACGCAAAAACCCTATAGACGACTATAACAAAGTAAAACGATAGTTAGAATTTTTTGATGGTAAACTTTGCCTTCAGAGCGGTCGCATTTAAGGGACGGTAGTGAAAACCGTAGTCCGGAGACTAGTATACCAACTGCTATAACTAAACGAATCATCTGCCAATACGGATCATCAAGGATCGGCAATTTGTATCCGTGTCAAAAGAAAAGCGTGAATCTCTAAAAGTTACATTTGCTCTTTTTTCATATCCGCGATTCGATCCGAGCCGTGAGTTTTGATCCATTGCACCTCTAGTAGTTGTTGTTTACGTTACCTCGGGTTCATATTAACTTTTAATTAAATTCCCACACTGAATGTTTATGAGGTGAAGGATCCTTGAAATGATGATAATCAGTTTAACTCTACTAACCCTCCACTGTGTCTGGAATTACAGTTTAGGCCTCTAAATCTAATAACTCCTCCAGCGTGTGTGTGTGTGTGTGTGTGTGTGTGTGTGTGTGTGTGTGTGTGTGTGTGTGTGCGAGTGTGCGAGTGTGCGTGTGTGTTGGTTTCTAGTTAGCGCCTCAACTCACAAACGCATACATAACGAGTTTAGGTATTGCAAAATTTCCCAGAAACGCTCAATGCCAGTAAAGACGCATCCTGTTCGTCTCGTTTTAATCTGCTTATGTCAATTGACCGACCAGCACTTCCTTTCAGAGAGATGCAGAGATGCTGCAGCCAGAGCACTGACATCCCTCCATCTCTTTACACACACACACACACACACACACACACACACACACACACACACACACACACACACACACACACACACACACACACACACAAACATATATACGGTACATAGTATATTGTACAAAGCACAGGGCCTGTGCTCAGATGTTATTGATATGTGTAATCACGGAGTGCCCTACTCTAATGGAGGAAGAGTCAATGCCTCTCGGGAAGTCTGGCCTTTTGAAATGTCACAGTCGTTTCAGAGGACTATCCTTTAAATCCTTTAAAAGATTTCAGTCCTTCGTCTTCCACTTGTCTTTTTCGCTTTTTTTTTTTTTCCGTCGATGTTCTCTCTCTTTGCACTCCAGCTGTCGTCGTTCTCACTCTGGGTCCATCTTGAAGCTTTGAAGTAAGTCACAATGTGCTTCTTTTTGATTCAGGCACAGGTAATGGGGAACAGAACTGCACTGTGGCAGTTAAAGGTGCAGCGTCACACCTAAGGTTATTCGGTGCATGTAAACGGATTGTGTGATTAGATGTATAATCCTCACTGGGGGATTTCCCTTTGAAGGTCTTTTATATTTGAAGTTCTCCCTTTTTTTAAAATATTTGTTGGTAGTTCACCATCTACAGTGTTAGTGTTTTATATTATCGTAAATGTTTGCATTTAGTATTTTTCGACTCATTGATGAATCATTTTGTAAGCAAATGGTGATGAATGCCTAAACTCATCTGGGAAATGCATATAAATAAGAAATACTAGGTCATACGGCATGTTTTGGTTGAAAGTATGAACATTTAATCAAGTGGGAATCAACCCTCCGCATGCAGAGTGCATCACACGTACAGCAGACACCACCACCACCAACTAAAAGACTTCATGTAAGATTTGATTATATCGCTCGCTCGCTCGCTGTCTCTCTCTCTCTCGCTCTCTCTTTCACTCTGTCTCTCTCGCTCTCTCTGTCTCTCTCTCTCTTTCACTCTGTCTCTCTCTCACTCTTTCTGTCTCTTTCGCTCTCTTTCACTCTGTCTCTCTCTCTCACACTCTTTTTCTCTCTCTCTCTCTCTCTCTCTCTCTCTCTCTCTCTCTCTCTCTCTTTCACTCTGTCTCTTTCACTCTGTCTCTTTCACTCTGTCTCTCTCTTTCACTCTGCCTCTCTCTCTCACACTCTTTCTCTCTCTCTCTCTCTCTCTCTCTCTCTCTCTCTTTCTCTCTCTCTCTCTCTCGCTCTCTCTCAATTAATTTCTCAGTCGATAGACTAGATGATCAGTCAGCTCACCTTTGTTGGTTTTGTCCTACATAACTTATGAGCTAAAGGGGGAAAATAGAATCGTCATACGTGGGAGTTCTCCTTCTTCGTAGAGCCCTACCTTTCTCTTCTGGGACCCTTTCTCTTTCTTTTCCTCCTCTAAGAGTTGGCAGCTCGCAGTCCTCCCATCCTGTGCCAGTGGGACCCAGCAGATTACGAGTCTCCTACACTTGACCTTAACATAGAACCTTTCAGCGCTCAGACGGGGGAGCGAAGTGCTTTGCCTCGCCGAAAAGGTCGCTCTCCGCGTATCCCTCCCACTCTGGTGCAGCGCTTGGCAGCGAGAAGGAAAAAAAAAAACGGTGAAACCCAGCAGGCTCCCCGCTTCACGACCTCAGGCCCAATACATTCCTGGACAAATATAGCCTTGATCCGTCTTGGTGCGCTCCGGTTCTGAGCTTGTGAAAGCTGCAGAAATGAGATGGATGGAAGACGTTTATAGAGATGGGTTTTCATTTACAGATCAGCAACTTTGACCTGAACTGATGTGGATAAAGAGATGAACTCCCCACGTAAATAGGCCAGTTTCCTGGTGTGTGTGTGTGTGTGTGTGTGTGTGTGTGTGTGTGTGTGGACTTGAATGGTTAAAGGCGATCATTTCAAAATGACGGCGTGTGTGTTCACGTGCACACCAGTGCCAGTCGTGATCACATTTCCACGTCTTTAAACCTCACATGCTCATGTTTGAGCAGCCCGAACATGCCGCCTGGCCCTGGGTGATGATTTCTGCGTGACTCCATGTTCCAGTGTCTCTGGGTATCGTCTGTGCATGTGATGGTCGTGGTCTTCATGCTGAAATGAAAGCCAGCTTGTGATTAGTCATCGACACCCGAGCTGAATCCAGACTTGCCTCGTCTCGCGTCGACTCAATGAGGATGTGTGCTTTTTTGATGCAGCACCTCTGAGGTTGTGTTATCACACCTTTTCAGCTTCCTGTTTTTTTTGGGGGGAACTAACTCTGGATATGAATAATCCAGTTACTATTTTATTCATGTCAACATCATATTCTCGCCTCTAAGACATTGTGTTTATGTTGAGTGGAGACGGGGGCAGTGTGTAGAAAACCAGGCTGACACCGGGGTGTGAGTGTGCATGTCAATGTGTCGGCAGACCTCATGGGTTTATTTGTCAGCGACATAAATCACAAATCAATTTACACTTTTCTCTGTTGGTCTTTTGAGATCCGCTGTTTTTGATCTGCAACATTTCTAATCTATACGACCTCGAATGTGACCGACTCACTCGCTGGGTCTTTGATTCTCTCACACACACACACACACACACACACACACACACACACACACACACACACACACACACACACACACACTACGCCCCTCTTTCGCTTGCTTGTTTGGTTTCCCGGCAGTGTGATGAGATGAGAACATGCAGTGTCGCTGTTTACAAAAATGAATGCCAAACCTGACATTCAGCTGTCCATCAGCTGCCTACTTGAATTTTCTTATTACCCCCCCCCCTCATTCTGTATTCCTGCCTGTCATATTTCTCTCTCCGTCTCCCAACTTAACATGCCTTCCTTCCCTTGGCGCCTCTCTCCTCCTCCTCCTCCTCCTCCTCCTCTTTCATCGTTTCATCAAATCACTCCGTCTCCATCTTCCACATCTATCGGTAGACGTCGGCTCTAACCAGGCTTTCCTCCGGGGCCCGTTTCTCTCCCCTCCACCTCCTCTGCGACACCCTCTCCACCCGCATTTCTCCGCCCCGCTCTTCCTTGTTTCCACTAAATGCCGCGGCCCGCCTCAGATCTCGCCGCGTAGCCGTTCTTGTTTGAACTTGGAAGCGGCTCCTCTCTCCTCTGCCCGGTTTTCCTCCCACCACGCTATCATCGCATCTATCTTCATCCAGCGCTCTTCCCCCAGCCTCCCTGTGTGCTTTTTCCTGTCTCCTCTTCTGCCCGCTTCATGTTGTTCCATCTACTCCGTGTCCACGTCATTTATCTTCCTCCTCTTCTCGCTCTTTGGAAAACTTGTCTGTGTCCCTTTTCTTACTTGAGATTAATGTATCCTTCCATCTGTCAGGATTTGTCACTAAGGTCTCTTAAGAACTAAGACAATCTGGACAAAGCGCTGGTGATCTGGATCACGGTTCACTTCATGCGGCAGTTTAAAAGCAGCGTCTCATAAAGTGTCTTGCACTAGATATGTGATGATCTCAGTCAAGTCGGTAGCCTGGTAACAGCCAGGCTGTGGTTTGGAGTGGTGAGTGAGCTGTATTGCTGAAGGACCTAGATCTCAGCGATACAGAATATGAACCGTTTTAAAGCTTCACCACAGCCAAAACAGGACTTAAAACTGCTGACATAACCTTCTACATCTTATGTCGGTACACTGTCTGAGCGGTCTGTAGAACATTAAAAAAAAAAAGCATTTAAATCGTTTATTCTGAAATATATTTTCAAGACGGCGTTGTGGAAATGCAGCTATTTGCACGGTTCCATGATTTAATAGAGTGCGTCTTCATTGCAGGCGCACCTTTCTCGACTTTCTGTCTTAAACATAAAATTACAAATGAAAGAATGAAACATTCTGACCATCGTGAAAGACGATCTTCATGTCGAAAGAAAGGCTTCCAGCAACGGCAAACGCTTCTCCCGTTCACGGTATAAACGCAGTAGTTCATCGGTGTGTGTGTGTGTGTGTGCTTAACCATGTGTTTATCGCGGTATTTGTGAAATCCACGTGTTGGCCGATCGTGCCGCCGGTGACTGCATTGAAAGCGGTGTGCCACCCTTAGCTTCATGGCTCGTTCCTGTGTAGCTCTGGAGTTGAAAGTGGACCCTTTTATATAGATTTTAATGGACGGGAAGCCCCCGCTGGTCTCACCAGCTCTCCCCCTGCTGCGTAGATGAAGACCTTCATCCCTCCATTCATCTCTCTGTGACGTCGCAGGAGGCTGTACTTTTCCCCGTTTCACACTTCGTCCCCCCCCCTCTGGCCGTCTTCGATCGCCTTTATCCTGTACTCAGGGGAAACAAAATGTCACCCACATCATCATCCTGATCCCGCCCACCCACACAATCCTAGCACGAGGACGCCCCCCCCCGGGGGCCCGGATCGTAACAAACGATGCACGTTTTGATCCGTCCAAAAATGCCCTCTATGCGGAGAGAGAAGCTTGTTTCGCCGCCCGTCTCTCCCCGATGCTTCCTCAACTTCTGCTCAGGCAGAACCCGGTGAACAACGGAGAGACTGAGCTTTAATTTCCCCAGATCCTCCAGCGTTTCAACTTCTCACGGAGCCCGTCCACGGTCTGGATTTGCCCGAATAAGGGTTTACGCTAAATGTAAAGAAAGCAGTGGAAGAGGGAAGTGCTTATTTGTTGTCAGAATAGCCACAATTATAAGAATAAGACCTAAGCTTGAAAAAACACTGGCATTTCCTTTAATCCTTGACAGTGAGTTTAATCCTTGGCAGGAGGAATCTAAATGGTAAAGGAGGTGTAGCAGGAGAGAAGGAGACATGTCCTAATCAGAGATCCTCGTCAGATGCTACAGAGGTCACACATTGGCTGAGAGAGAAAAGGGACAATGGTGCTCTTCTTCTTCCTCCTCCTCCTCAAGTTCTTCCGTCATTATCACATTACTCCAAAAATGCTTAGCCACGGACTATTTTCCCTGACTCACCAAATGGATTTTTACTCCTTTATATCCTTCCCCCCCCCCCCCCTTTCCAGTCCCTATTCGGTTTTTTAAATGCTACTCTGTCACAGATCAGCTGAAATCCCTGTATATTTTTACATTTTAGCACTTTTTAGTGGCAAAGGGAGCCGTGTCAGAACACACAAGATGAGCAAAGACAATGGAGTCAGCAGATTTCCTCTAGTTTTATTTGGCTTTTATGGGAGAATAAGTGCAGGGCTCTAATTTGATAGTGTCGCGGTCCCTGGTACGGAAAAAAAAAATTAACAGGGACAATAAAAAAAAAAAGTAATTTTTGGACCGTTGTGGGACAGATGGTAGCCTAAAAATATGCAACAGCGGTTACAAACCGTTACATTTATCACTGACGAAGTTGCACCGTAGAAATGGAACAGGAGTAGACCGGACATTTCAATTAAAATCAAGAGCGGCGGCCATTTTTACACGTACTGTAGGCTAACGTTTACGAAGCGTAGAGGGTAAAATAGTTCAAATGTAACGACGTAATGCTTCATCCTGGAAAGCACGCTGCCATCGGCAGATGAGTGACGACTCAACGTGTTTTCTGTGACCGCCGTTGCATTAAAGCGCAGAAGAATTAGCCAGCCAGCCAGCCAGCCAGCTAGCTAGCTAGCAGACAGCTGGCTAGTTAGCCGGTTTGCTAATTCCGCCGCGCTTTAATGCAACGCCGGTTAGAGAAAACGAGGTCTAACGGTCCCTCCGTCCCAGAGAAGGACGAGCTAACTAGTCTGTCTGTCTGTCTGTCTGTCTCTCTCATCTCACCCACAAGTGTTGATTTATGGATTAAATGCACGTGATGTGAATAAATCACCGCGTGCTAGCGTGGCCACGCATGTGTGAAATCTGATTAAGAGTTAAATTGACACCTTTTTCCCTTTTGTGACGATAAACCTCATTAGTCTCACAAAGTCCATTGCGTCCGTTCCGTAAATGTGCTAATACCGCTAATGAGTTTTGATGATATCACATCTGTAGCAGAAGTCCTGCAGAGATCCAACACGAGGGCAGAGATGATGCGTTAAAAAAAAAGAAGCACACTTTGGAGAAGCGTGACATAAATTAACCGGACCATCCAGCGAGAAACAAAAGAACCTATTGGGTTTAAATGGACGCCTTGACACCAGGCTATTACCATTCCCCCTCCTGTCCTGATTAATTGCACGGTGGAACCCCCCCCCCCCCCCCGACTCCTGTCTAAAGCTTGACAGTTTGTTTGATGTGTGTGACTTTCCCTTGTTCTCTGTTGGATCTCGTCCGTTGCTGTGCTCTGTGACTCCCGGCCAGGGTGGGAGTGCTACACACACACACACACACACACACACACA